>NC_083424.1:2384248-2732998 GCF_020745735.1 Hemiscyllium ocellatum | reverse complement strand
CGTGACCCCATCCATCTCCTTCCCCGTGACCCCATCCATCTCCTTCCCCGTGACCCCATCCATCTCCTTCCCCGTGACCCCATCCATCTCACCCCCATGACCCCATCCATCTCACCCCCGTGACCCCATCCATCTCACCCCCGTGACCCCATCCATCTCACCCCCGTGACCCCATCCATCTCACCCCCGTGACCCCATCCATCTCCCCCGTGACCCCATCATCCCCCCCGTGACCCCATCCAGCTCCCCCCCTGTGACCCCATCCATCTAACCCCCCCGTGACCTCATCCATCTCCCCCCTGTGACCCCATCTGCGTAGAACAGAATGAGGCTATTCGGCCCCTTGAATCCATGCTAGCTTCTCCACCAGAGGCACGTCACCCCTTCCCCTTGCCCTTCCTCCAGACTCTGTGAATCTTTTCCTTTTGATGATTGATTTAATTTTCTTTGTTGTTGAAGTTATGATTGATTCTCCTGCAGTGAACCCCAGGAAATGGACACTCCCTGAGAGAGAGGTCGCACTCTCTGAGTGCCCTCACTGTTCTCTGGTGACCCTGCAGCCTCTCTCCTTGAGGTAGAGACTGACGATTGGTGTGGAGTTTGCCGGAATTGGAGCTCCCTCTCCAGGGACACCACCAGAGGCTGCCCTGGAGAAAAACGCTTGAAAGAAAGCTTTTTCCTTTTCTCGGAAGAGGGTCATTTATTTTCTGTGGGTATAAAATTATTGAAAATGTGAAGAAATAACCAGCTGATCATCCAGGCCTCATGCAATTGGACAAGAGTTGTTTTTTCTTTCTAATTGCTGTCACAACCGACGGCATTGGACAGCTTCCTGGATCATTCCCTTCCACATTCAGAACCTGCGAGTTAGGAACAGGGGGAGGCCATTCAGCCCCTCAAGCCTGCTCTACCATCATGGCTGATCTCATCTCACTTTCCTGCCCTCACTCTCCTTAACTCTCCAAACCATTACACACTTTTCCCCCCTATCTATTTATTTTTATCTTCTTTTCCTTGTTTAATGTTTATTTTTTTCTTTTTTGTTTTTTTTTTACCCAATTACTCCCACCTAACTGCGGTAGTGCTTATTTTTCCCCAGCAGCCATGGTGTGTGTGTGTGTGTGTGTGTGTGTGTATGTAGGTGTGTGTGTGTGTGTGTGTGTGTGTAGGTGTGAGACACAGTGTGAGACACAAAGTGCCCGAATATTTATTCAATTCCCACCACCAGAAAGAAAGGAAAACACCCGAATGGCCAGTGACAAGCAGTGCCCTTCACATCAAAGGGCAGTGCTGTGTGATCAAACAGTGAAGGGGAGGGCAATCCATTATACATTTTTTTAAGGAGAGTGAGGGCAGGAAAGTGAGATGAGATCAGCCATGATGGAATGAAATGGTGGAGCAGGCTCGATGGGCTGAATGGCCTCCTCGTGTTCCTAACTCACAGGTTCTGAATGTGGCAGGAAACGTTCCAGGAAGCTGTTCAATGCCTTTGGTTGGCTTTTAACACCCTCCCCACGATTTAATGCTCAGAACCTGGTTCCAATCCCACCAAAGGCCTACCCAGTGTTTTATCACCACATCCTCCTGGCATTTCCCCTGCACTCACTAAAACCAAGGATCCCACACCTTGGTGCATCTCTTCTGAAAGGTTACTTACTCTTTAACGTGATTGGATTATGTCACATTTGTGATCCAGGGCCTGAGAATGGGCATTAACCTGAGTCAGAGGAACAGTCCTGTTGCATCACCACTCCTGGCTCAGACCTTTATTTGCTTTTGTTGCTGCATCTCTTTTCTTCATAAAGTTTCCCTCATTAACTTTGTGCTGGTCCTGAGCCGGGTTCGATTCCAGCCTCAGGCGACTGTCTGTGTGGAGTTTGCACATTCTCCCCGTGTCTGCAGCTCAGGGTGAATTGGCCATGGGAAAGGTGGGATTACAGGGCAAGGGTAGGGGCGTGAGTCTGGGTGGGTTACTCTTTGGTGGGTCGGTGTGGACTTGTTGGGCTGAAAGGCCTGGTTCCACACTGTAGGGATTCTGTAAACCTGTTCAGAGATGTAACTACACTTCTCTGGAGGAGATGAAACCTCTCCTGGCTCAGAGATAAGGCCACTGGCACTGCACAACAAGGGACGCTCTATTGTGATTACAACAAGTTAAGAAGTGAAATGGGGTTAGTTGATGGATTAATTGCTGTGGGGAAGGAGCTGTGAGACTGAGTGGTCTGTAAACTATTCACCAAGAAAGATCCCTTGGTTTCAGTTTCACTTGGATAGGAATTAGCAGGTTTGTTTCTCAACCCATTTTGGAATGTAATTTGAGAAATTGCTGACCTGTTGGTTGCAGGTGTTTGGGGAGTATACTCTGGGAGCTGCTCCAGGCTGTGAGGAGGGGAATCCGTGACACAGTCAGACTCTGTCAGTTTGTTCATGCTGCAACATCCAAGAAATGTCACAGCCGTATGTCTGTTACCTATCAGGCTGCTTTATTCCAGAAGCAATGCTGCATTAATATATCCACCTGGTTCCTTACAACAAAACACGTCCATTTACTTAGCTCCAAGACTGGCTTCTCTCTTCCATTCAATTTCATTTTGAATAGGTTTAGGGCGAGAGGGGAAAGATATAAAAGAGACCTAAGGGGCAACTTTTTCACACAGAGGGTGGTACGTGTATGGAATGAGCTGCCTGAGGAAGTGGTGGAGGCTGGTACAATTGCAACATTTAAGAGGCATCTGGATGGGTATATGAAAAGGAAGGGTTTGGAGGGATATGGGCCGGGTGCTGGCAGGTGGGACTAGATTGGGTTGGGATATCTGGTTGGCGTGGACAGGTTGGACCGAAGGGTCTGTTTCCGTACTGTACATCTCTATGACTCTGACCTTCCTGCAGAGATGATGCTGAAAGAATGGACTGAAGTGTATTTCCTGAACACAAGTAATGATAACAACTCACTCCCATCATTTCAGCATCTCCTTCCTGCCTTCTGCTGAAATGCACTTCTTGGTTTGAGTTGGAGGTGAGGCAAGAGATCTGCTGGGCTCCCATTCCGAGGGGAGGCGGTGACATTGTGGTCATGTCACTGGGCTAGTAATCTACAGAATCAGGCTACCACTCTGGGCGAACTGACTTCGAATGGCAGCTGCCTCATCTCAGTGACAGGAACCGGGAAGCGATTAGAGTCACATAGCCCTACAGCACAGAGACAGACACTTCAGCCCACACTGGTCCAAGCCGACCAAAACATCCATCTGCTAACCCCATTTCCCTGCACGTGGCCCATATCCTTCTAATCCTTTCTTATCAATGTATTTGTCCAAATGCCTTTTAAATGTTGTTAATGTACCAGCCTCAACCACTTCCACTGGCAGCTCATTCCATACACATACCACTCTCTGGGTAAAAAACGTTGCCCCTTAGGTTCCCTTTTATTCTTTCCCCTCTAACCTTAACCTGATGCCCTCTAGTCCTCGATTCCCCAACCCTGGGAGAAAGACGAGTGCATTCACCCTATCCCTGCCTCTCATGATCGTATGCACCTCTATCAGGTTCCCCTCTCAGTCTCCTACGCTCTAAAGAAAATATCCTCGCTTGTCCAATGTCTCCCTATAACTCAGACCCTTGAATAGGCAATAGCGTTGTAAATTTCTACTGCACTCTTTTCAGTTTAACAACATCCTTCCTATAGCAAGGTGATCAAAACTGAATACAATATTGCTAGTATGGCCTCACCAATGTTTTGTATAACTGCAACATAACTTTCCAACTTCTATACTCAATGCCCTGACTGATGAAGGCCAGTGTGCCAAAAGCCTACTTCACTGCTCTGTCTACCTGGGACTCCACTTTCAGAAAACTGTGCACCTGAACTCCAAGATCCCTGTGTTCCACTACACTCCTTAAGGCCCTACCATTCACCATGAAACTCCGACCTTGAGTTGAATTTCTATAATGCAAGACCTCGCACCTAAGGATATTAAACTCCATTTGCCATTTCTTGGCTTACTTCTCCAGCTGATCAAGGTCCTGCTGTAATTTCTGATAACCTTCCTCACTAATCACAGTCCCGCCTATTTTAGTGTCATCTGCAAACTTACATTCTTGCCCATTCTCATCCAAATCACTGATACAGATAACAAACAGAAATAGGCCTAGCACCGACACCTGAGGCACTCCACTAATCACAGGCCTCCAGTCCGACAAGCATCCTTCCACTATTATCCTCCGCTTCCTCCCATCAAGTCAATTGTGTATCCAATTTGCCAGCTCCCCCTGAATTCCATGCGATCTAACCTTCCAAAGCAGCCCATCATGTGGACCCTTATCAAAGGCCTTTCTGAAATCCATATAGACTATGTCTACCACCCTGCCCTCATCAACCTTCCTGGTCACTTCATCAAAGACCTCAAACAAATTTGTGGGGCCCAATCTCCCCCGCACAAAGCCATGCTGACAACTCCTGATCAAACCCTGTCTTGTTGTAAAAATCCTTTGGGTTCAGTAATGGAAGGAAATCTGCTGTCAGTACCTGGTCTGGTCTACACATGACTCCAGACCTACAGTAAAGGGGTTGACTCTGAAATGGCTGAGCGAGTTGCTCACTTTAAGGGGTAATTAGGGATGGGTAGCAAGTTGCCAATGATGCCTACATCCGACGGGGGAACAGGAGAGGGAGGAGCTGTTGGAAGGTGACGCAGATTTCTCGGAATGTGACCAGGAGCAGCCAGTCAGCTGTGGTTTGTGTCTGTAAGGTATCCCGGTGTCTCGCACAGGAACTTGCTGCTTTGGCCATGCAACTGTTTGTGTTTTTTAAATATAATAAATTATGTATTTGCCTGAGACTGATATTAAGCTTAATATGTTTCTTTTAAAGCACTCTGCATTCATTAGTAAAGGTCAGATCAGCTGTCCAGGAAATCAGTGCATGAGAGCAGCAAAGGCCGGGAGATCCGAGTGGGGTTCTGGAGCAGTGGTGCTGGAAGAGCACAGCAGTTCAGGCAGCATCCGAGGAGCAGGAAAATTGATGTTTCGGGCAAAAAATCCTTCATCTGGAATGTCAGCTCCCCCTGGATTCCATGTGATCTAACCTTTCAGAGCAGCCCACCATGTGGACCCTTATCAAAGGCCTTTCTGAAATCCATACAGACTACGTCTACCGCCCTGCCCTCCTTCCTGATGAAGGGCTTTTGCCCGAAACATCGATTTTCCTGCTCCTCGGATACTGCCTGAACTGCTGTGCTCTTCCAGCACCACTGATCCAGAGTCTGGTTTCCAGCATCTGCAGTCATTGTTTTTACCCAGATCTGAGTGGGGGGGGGCTTTCCATTTCATTGCAAGCAGTTCCCTCCACTCAATGCAGCTGGGCTACCGTGACTTCCACAGGGACCGCAGACCCATTCACGTTCACACCTCTCTGTTCACAGGAGACTGAGCTGAACAAGAAAAGAAAAGAATGTGAGAGTGTTGGAGAAGAGGTGCAAAAGAAACAGAGAACATGTCAGACATTGGTGAGTGAAAATAACTAGTGTTTACATCGGTGTAAATAACTCTGATCAGGGAAAAGCAGGTTGCTCCTGGGGTCTGACCCAGCAGCTGAGAGGACGCTCAGCAGCGAGGGAGTTGTATCAGACAGTGTCAATGCAGATATCTTTCCATTCAGCCTCTTCACAGAAATGAGAACATTCCACTGAAACGGGGGCAGGGGGGATAGAGCTCCTGAGTCAGAGGTGGAGGCACTATCACTGCACCGCCACCACGGGACAGCGTGTATTACTCACTGATGTCACCAAGTTATGAAATTATTTGTTGTAACAGCTGATTACAAACTCCAGGGCACACACGTTACTCTCACTCCAGCAGTTACTTCATTTCATCCAGATTCACTTTTCACAGAAAAATAGATTTATAACGGAACTGGGACATTCCACCAGAAATACTCGCTAGTGAGGGAGTGCTGCACTGTCAGAGGGTCAGTGCTGAGGGAGTGCTGCACTGTCAGAGGGTCAGTGCTGAGGGAGTGCTGCACTGTCAGAGGGTCAGTGCTGAGGGAGTGCTGCACTGTCGGAGGGTCAGTGCTGAGGGCGCGCTGCACTGTCGGAGGGTCAGTGCTGAGGGAATGCCGCACTGTCGGAGGGTCAGTGCTGAGGGAGCGCCGCACTGTCGGAGGGTCAGTGCTGAGGGAGCGCCGCACTGTCGGAGGGTCAGTGCTGAGGGAGTGCTGCACTGTCGGAGGGTCAGTGCTGAGGGAGTGCTGCACTGTCGGAGGGTCAGTGCTGAGGGAGTGCCGCACTGTCGGAGGGTCAGTGCTGAGGGAGTGGGCACTGTCGGAGTGTCAGTGCTGAGGGAGCGCCACACTGTCGGAGGGTCAGTGCTGAGGGAGTGGGCACTGTCGGAGGGTCAGTGCTGAGGGAGCGCCACACTGTCGGAGGGTCAGTGCTGAGGGAGTGCTGCACAGTTCAGCACTCACTGTCCACTCAGGAACATCACTGAGTCAGCTCTCAACACTGATTTTCAGCCTCTTTAGTACATCGTCTCCCTCTTGCTGTTTAATGAGGTGTTCAGTGTTTAACAGTGAGAGGTTGTTACTGTGTAAAACCACCCAGGTTCCTTGTGTTTAAGGGAGCAGTGTTCTTTCTGCTGAATGCCCCAAATTGCTTCATGTGTAACAGGATGGGTTTCTCCATGTTTGAGTTTTACAGTTTTTAATGCTCTGACTTCCTCAGTACTTGATGATGGGAGTTCTCAGTGTTTGGTGGTTGTTACAATTTCAGGAAATCCCACTATAGTACAGCATCATTGAGGTATTTTGGGATGTTCAAACCCTGTCATTAATCTGACTGTAATGGGCTCAGCCAGGTGGACCTCATAGAGTAGGAGTTCCCTGACTGGGGCTGTTAATCTGGTCCAATCAGGGAGCACTGACTGACAGATATAAACAGGAGAGTCAGGGGTTCTGTTCACTCTGAGAGCTGGCTCTGAGGGTGATGGATCAGAGTCAAGGACTCTCCCTGTGTAAATAAAGGGGGACTCGGTGATGGGACACTGGCTGCTGTGGAGTTATTTCAGTTATCATGTAGGAAATGTGGCACTGATTCACATACAGCAAGCACATCTGAATTATGATGAGACAATAAGGAAATATTCCAACTGGTGAAGATATTTGAGGATTAGGTCTTGGCCAGGGAGAAAGTCCCAGCCATGGTGTGAAGTTGTGGCCATACAGGATTAGGATCAGCTGACAGACAGACAGAGAGAGTCAGGCTCAGTGGGGGGTGTAACATTGAGCCTCTTGCAGCTGCCCCTTCCCCTAATCTGACAGTCCTCCTTTATCAGTACCTTCTGTCAGTGAGCTGGGCACATCACCCAGTTTTCCCGCTTTGTCCTTAACACTGTCCTGTGCCCACTGTTTCTGACTGTGATCACCCTGGGGGCAGAGTGGAACTCCTTCTACCCCCCACCCCCATGACCGCCCCCCCCCCTCAGGGTCAGCCAGAATAGGATTTTATTCCTTAGAATGTTGGAGAATGAGGAGTGACCTTACCGAGGCGTGTGAGATCCTGGGGTCAGAGATAGGATGGATGTAAATGGTCTTTTTCCCAGGGATGGGGAATTGAAACTAGAGGGACATGGGTTTAAGGTGAGAGGGGAAATATTTAAGAAGGATCTGAGGGGCAATTATTTCACACAGAGAGTGGTGTGTGTATGGAGTGGGCTGTCAGGGGAAGCAGGGTTTAGATTAGAATGGTGCTGGAAAAGCACAGCATGTCAGGCAGCATCCGAGGAGCAGGAAAATCAACGTTTTGGGCAAAAGCCCTTCGTCAGATACAGTAACAACATTTGAAAAACGTTTGGCTAGGTACATGGATGGGAAGGGTTTAGAGAGATAGGGACCAAATGCAGGCATTTATAACTAGGTGAGTGGGCATTATGGTCAGCATGGGCCAGTTCGGGCCGAAGGGCCTGTTTCCATGCTGTATTACTGTTTGATTCTATGATCTTATTCCTTCCTCAAAGCTGTTAATTGACCAGTTGATCACCATAGCACTGTGCGTGTGTGTGAGACACTTCCCCAGTTTTAGCTGGGACTCTGCGTGTTAACGTGCCACTTTCAGAGAGATCTGCACAGCATTGTCTGATTCTGAGGGTGGACGGTTACCTCATAAATGAACTCCTAACTAAAGTGATGAAATACACAGATAACATCGGGAAGATGGAAAGTCAGATTTTCCACAGGAAGTGGTGCATGTGATACCTCAGGACTTGGCCTGAGTTAGTTAGTTGGGTTTATTATTTGTGTACACCTCTCACTGAGCAATGTCTCCATTTGCTCGCTGGATACATTTCAAGCTGAACACTCAGGGGTATCTGTGTGTCCCCTCTGACTCTGACCTCTGACCTATCACTCCATCATGGGGTGGTGTAACTCCCCTCCTGACTCCCTAAAGCCTATCCACCATTTACACCGCACAAGTCAGGAGGGTGATGGAATACTCCCTACTTGCCTGGATGGGGGGCAGCTCCAACAACACTCAAAAAACTCAAACACCACCCAGGACAAAAGCTCCACATCCACAAGCATCCCATCCCTCCCCACCAACGCTCAGTAACAGCAGTGTGTACTATCTACAAGATACACTGCAGAAACTCACCAAAGACCCTCAGACAGCACCTTCCAAACCCACGGCTACTCCCATCTAGAAGGACAAGGGCAGCAGATACACCACCCCCTGCAAGTTCCTCTCCAAGCCCCTCCCCATCCTGACTTGGAAATATATCGCCGTTCCTTCACTGTCACTGGGTCAGAATCCTGGAATTCCCTTCCTAAGGGATATTGTGGGTCTACCCACAGCACACGGTCTGCAGCGGGTCTAAAAAGGCAGCTCACTCCCACCTTCTCAAGGGGCAACTAGGGATGGGGTAATAAATCCTGGACCCAACGATGTTCTGTGAGAGAATAAAAAACACCGGTAGCTGTGCATACATCCACTGAGGCAGGAATTCCTTAAAGCTGACCAGGTTTCTGGCCAAGCTCTGGGACACCTGCCCTCAGCTGATGTGGTGAAACATGTGGAAAGCTGTGGGTGGCATTATCGTCCCAGAGACCAGGGTTCGAATCCCGTCACAACATGTGGGGGAATTTGAATTCACTTAAGAATCTAACGATGGCCATGAAACTGTTGGGAGACCCCCATCAGGGTCACTAATGCCCTTTAGGGAAGGAAGCTGCCATCCTTACCCGGTCTGGGCTACACGTGACTCCAGACCCACAGCAATGAGGTTGGCTCTGAACTGCCCTCTGGGTAATAAATGCAGGAGCCTTGCTACATTCACGTATGAATAAACAAAAATTAAAGTCATGAGCTCCACGTTTTTGTAGTGTTTAAACTTGCTATCTGAATGTACATTGTTGTTGTTGTAGTGTTTGCCTGGCGCCTGTGTACTATTAGATTCCTTGCTGTAAAGAGCAGATGATGAGCTGTCTCTGCCTGTTTAAAGTGTCCTGTTCATTTTCAGGCACTCTCCGTCCAGAATGTGAGAGAGGGTGAAATATTCTCTGTTTCTATTTTAATCCGAGTAGCTGGTTGATTACGTTCACACTCCCCCTCAATGCCAGATTAAATTATCAGGAGCAGGGTGTTCACGGCTGCACCAGTCGGCCTTTTGTGTTTAAGATTCACAGCGTGTTGCGCTAAGTCGCAGCTTTAGCTCGGGCTGTTGGGAGCTCTCCACCTGGAGGAGGGATTCAGTCGAGAGCTCGCTGAAGGCTGATTCATCTCCGGTAACTTTCTGCTGAGAATCCCAGGACGCTGGCAGCGAGAGGACAACATCGTGGTCATGTTATTTGTCGGTGTGTTAGACCGGCCAGATTGCTCAGTCCCTGTGCGATGATGTGGACAGTGGAGACTGGGAGGATACTGAGCAGGTCGGTGTGTGCTGCCAAACCAATGTAACGCTGCAGCTCAGTGAGCCCTCCTCAGCACCGGACCCTGTTCGGGGGTGGGGGAGGGGCGGTCCATTGGTGGGGGTGGGGGAGGGGGTGATGGTGGGGTGGGGGAGGGGTGACAGTGGGGGTGGGGACAGCCTGGTGCAGTTCCCCTGCAGTAAGGGGCCGCAGTCCCTTCATCATGTGGAGTCCATGAGGGGCATTGGTTTAGGGTGAGAGGGGAAAGGTATAAAAGAGACCTAAGGGGCAACATTTTCACACAGAGGGTGGTACGTGTATGGAATGAGCTGCCAGAGGATGTGGTGGAGGCTGGTACAATCACAACATTTAAAAGGCATTTGGATGGGTATATGAATAGGAAGGGTTTGGAGGGATATGGGCTGGGTGCTGGCAGGTCTGGCTAGATTGGGTTGGGATATCTGGTCGGCATGGATGGGTTGGACCGAAGGGTCTGTTTCCGTGCTGTACATCCCTATGACTCTATGTGCTTGTGAGGTACCATAGCCTTAAGGGAAAGCTACTGTGCAGTGACATTCCCTGTAGGGGGAGCGCTGGCATGGGATGATCCCACACTGTCCAGTGCTGTGGGGTCCCAGGGGGGTGGGCAGATACCTACCCTTCCCCCCCACCCCCACCCCCACCCCCACCACCAGACCCATACCCCAATGAGAGTGCAGCAGGTCTGTTTGGGTAAGGCCAGGGTGGGCACACATTTGAAATAACAACAATCCCACACGGGACTAGGATGAGGAGAAATAGTTTGTTTACTCCAGGATTTGAAAATCCCTGGAACTCTCTCCCATAAACAGCTGTCGAAGCTCAGGCCTTGAGCCAGTGATCAATGGGTTTCTGATTCCCAGTGGGGTACGGGATTATCGGGACTGGGTGGGGGTAAAGCCATGATCATATTGAGTGTTGGTGCTGGCTCGATGGGCTGAATGGCCTACTCCTACTGTTCCACTGTACCTCAGTGGTCAAGATGGCCTTGGAAAGGGGTAATTTGGTTGGGGTGGGGGAGATTAGTTACAGGAGGGGGGAAGGCATTGCTGTCTGTTCGGGGGAAGTGGAGGGAGGTGTGAGCTAAGAGGTGTCCCGATGGGACTGTCCTGTGAAAGCTCACTTTAAGGTGGGCCACTGTCACCAGGATGTTTCAAAACCTGATGAAGGAACAGCCTGAATTGCAGGCTCACAGTTTGTTACACTGCATAAGGAGGACATTCAGCCCATCTCATTGTACTAGCCCTCCAAACAGCATCATGATACTTGTGGAAGGGTTTGAGCTATAGGGAGAGGCTGAACAGGCTGGGGCTGTTTTCCCTGGAGCGTCGGAGGCTGAGGGGGTAACCTTATAGAGGTTTACAAAATAATGAGGGGCATGGATAGGGTAAATAGACAAAGTCTTTTCCCTGGGGTTGGGGAGTCCAGAACTAGAGCACATAGGTTTAGGGTGAGAGGGGAAAGATATAAAAGAGACCTAAGGGGCAATGTTTTCACACAGAGGGTGGTACGTGTATGGAATGAGCTGCCAGAGGATGTGGTGGAGGCTGGTACAATTGCAACATTTAAGAGGCATCTGGATGGGGATATGAATAGGAAGGGTTTGGAGGGAGATGGGCCGGGTGCTGGCAGGTGGGACTAGATTGGGTTGGGATATCTGGCCGGCATGGACGGGTTGGACCGGAGGGTCTGTTTCCGTGCTGCACATCTCTATGACTCTGTGATATTGTTCTGCCTTTCCCCCAGACCTTTGCTCATTTGTTTCTGTTGAATAATTACCCAGCGCTCTCTCTCTCTCTCTCTCTCTCTCTCGGTAATGGACAACAAATCCAGACAACACACAAGCTGCACTGGCAGGCTGGGACTTTAAACCCTGACAAATAACCACAAATTCCCAATCCTGACAGGTTCAGTAATGTCAGTTTAAAGGCTGAAGCCCTAACAAATCTGGCTCATGTGTCACTGCTGAGCACAGGAGCAGGGTTGGCCCTTTAACTGCAGGTGGGTCAGTACTAGCTCTCCTGGGCTACGAAGGAATGGCCAGTGGATCCTGACCAACTGACAGTGACACTCACCGCGTGAGGTGATTGCTCAGAGGGAAGGAAGCTGGGGGGTGGTACTGCTGATCTCAGGGAGGGAGGTATGAAGCTGCTGTTGGGTTTGATCTGGACAATGACAATAGCCCAGGCGTGAGGAGGAGGAATATTCCCACTGAGCCCTCTAGATTGTTAGCTGCAAAGTTTCAATCATCCCCATCCCCAGTGAGGCAGGAAGTGGTTTGTTTGTGATGTTTTCTTTGTTGTTTCTAGTCGTGCTTCATTCTGAATGATAAAGCAATCCTTTAGTCAGTGATCTTTGACACAGATTTACCCTGACCCACCTTCTTCTGCCCGAGCTGCTGCTGCTGCTGTTCACTGGCGAGTACTCGCTGTTAGCACAAGGACAAAGCACATGACCTTTCTCAGAGATTTCCTGACCTCCGGGGAAAGCACTCCCCAGCTCATTCAGCCCTTCTGATGATTTCCTATTGTTGTTGGGTCAAAATGGGACATCACGCTCCAGCTTGGAGTTTAGAATCTCACATTGCAGATGGTGTGCTGCTCGACACTCCCGTCATAGTGAGAGGATTTGAACACAGGGATAGGGATGTCTTGCTGCAGGTGAGACCACAGCTTGAGTCTTGTGTGCAGTGTTGGCCTCCTCGTCTGCAGAACATTGCTGCTATTGAGGGAGCCCAGTGAAGGTTCCCCAGACTGATTCCCGGGATGGCAGGACTGACATGAGGAAAGACTGGATTGACTGAGCTTTTACTCACGGGAATTTAGAAGAATGAGGGGGTGGGGGGGGGAGCGGTTCTCATAGAAATATATAAAATCCTGATGGGACTGGACAGACTAGACGTGAGAAGAATGTTCCCGATGTTGGGGAAGAACAAGGGGTCACAGTCTAAGAATAACAGGTGAGCCATTCAGGACTGAGATGGGGAAGAACTTCCACACTCAAAGAGTTGGGAACCTGTGGAATTCTCTCCCACAGGAAGCTGTTGGGGCCAGTTGTTTAGATAGATTGAAGAAGGAGCTGGATGTGGCCCAGGGATCAAGGGGGATGGAGAGAGGGCGGGAATGAGATACTGAGATTGGATAATCAGTTATGATCATATTGAAGGGGGACCAGGCTCAAAGGCCTGTATGTCTAATTTCTACGTTTCTATATAACAACAGCTTTCATTTATATAGAGCCTTTCAGGCAATAAAACGTCTGATAGTGCTTTATAGCAGAGTTATCATTCAGACTTTGTAACTGTATGTTGAGTAGCCATTAGAAAATGAATAATAGAATTCCTGCAGTAGAGGCCGTTCAGCCCATCTAGACTGCAGTGACCCTCTGAAGAGCATTGCATCCAAACCCACCCCATCCCCATAACCTTGCATTTCCCATGGTTAACCTGTATATCCCTGGACACTATGACAATTTAGCATGACCAATCCCCCCTAACCTGCAAGAATGTGGGAGGAAACCGGAGCATCCGAAGGATACCCACACGGACACAGAGAGAATGTGCAAACTCCACATAGTCCATCACCCAAAGCTGGAATCAAACCTGACTCCCTGATGTTAAAAGGGATTGAAAACTTAGTCAAAGTTGCCCCTTGAGAAGGTGGGGGTGAGCTGCCTTCTTGACCCACTGCAGTCCATGTGCTGTGGGTAGACCCACAATGTCCCTTAGGGAGAGAATTCCAGGATTCTGACCCAGTGACAGTGAAGGAACGGGATATATTTCCAAGTCAGGATGGTGAGGGGCTCTGAGGGGAACTTGCAGGGGGTGGTGTTCCCTTGTATCTGCTGCGCCTTGACCTTCTAGATGGAAGTGGTCACGGGTTTGGAAGGTGCTGTCTGAGGGTCTTTGGTGAATTTCTGCGGTGCATCTTGTAGATGGTACACACTGCTGTTACTGAGCATTTGTTGTGGTGGATGTTGAAGGTGGGGATGGGATTTTAATCAAGCAAACTGCCTGTGAAGTATTCCATCACACTCCTTGACTTGTCCTTATCAATCATGGACAGGCTTTGGGGAGTCAGGAGGTGAGTTACTTGCCACAGTATTCGGAGTCTCTGACCTGCCCTTGTAGCCACTGTGTTTATGTGGAGAGGCCACTTGAGTTTCTGGCCAATAGTAACCCTAGGTTGGGATTCAGTGATGGTAGCACCATTGAATGTCATGGGGCAGTGGTTAGATTCTGTCTTGCTGGAGATGATCTTTGCTGGACACTTATTATTTGCCACTTATGAATGGCCTGAATATTGTCCAGATCTTGTTGAACATGGACTGCTTCAGTATCTGAGGAGTGGCAAATGGCGCTGAACATTGTACAATCATCGGTGACCATCCCCAGCTCTGACCTCAGGATGGAGGGAAGGTCATTGATGAAGCAGCTGAAGATGGTTGGCCCTAGGACACTCCCCTGAGGAACTCCTGCAGAGATATCCTGGAGCTGAGATGACTGACCTCCAACAACCACAACCATCAGTTCTGAGGAAGGGTCACTGGACACGAAACGTTAACTCTGATTTCTCTTCACAGATGATGCCAGACCTGCTGAATTTTTCCAGCAACTCTGTTTTTGTTTCTGATTTCCAGCATCTGTAGCCCCTTCAGTTTTATACCACAGTCACTTTGCTGTATGTCCGGGGTGACTCTGACTAGCAGAGAGTTTGTCCCTGATCCCCAAAGATTCCAGTTTTGTTACGGCTCCTTGATGCCACACTCGGTCAGTGATGCCAAGAGCTGTCAGTCTCCGCTCACCTCTGATGTTTAACCCCATGTTTGAGACCAGGCAGGAGGAGGGTCTTGAGCAGGGTCTTGCTAATGAATCCGGAGCACAGTATCAGTGGATAGTGTCTCCTGAGTTTGGTGAGTTGATATGATCTGGTTGTCCTGTGCTGTGATATCGCCAGCTGCTAATGTTGAGCAGTGCTGGATGGCATCTACTTGATGTTTGGTGATCCATGTTTCCATGTTACGTCCCGAACGTCCCTTTGTTGCCTTGTGTTGTCCAACTGGATTTCTTGCCCAGCTTTCAAGGAGCGATAACGTTTGACCAATCACAAAAGACAACCCTGGCTGCTCCACCATCTGTCTGCTGCTCGTTAATCATTGACCAACCCTAAACACCTCCTTACCTAACACTAACTAACACTAACTAGCAGTAACACACTCTGTACTGACCGAGGACCAAGGTCAGCCCCAGTTCTGTTCTTTGACTCATTCTTAGATTCTGGGTGTCACTGGGAAGGTCAGAATTTATTGTTCAGGGGCCTGGAGAACCAATCACTGCATTTGCTTAGACCACTCAGAGTTAGCCAAGCGTCAACCACAGGAGAGACAGGGCCAGGTTGGAGAGTGAAGGTGACTGTACCCAGAGTGAGTCCAGTACAAAACAGTCCATAGGCAGCCATTCAGCCCCTTGAGGTGGTTCTGTTAGTGCTGGAGATCGAAGCTAACTTGCAGACAGACTCCATTTACACACTGTTAGCCCATAGCCCTATCTACCTGTGAAAATCCGTCCATCTCAGATTTAACATTAACATTGAAGAGGTTCCAAACTTGGACCATCCTCTGTGTGTAGCTGCATTGTCTGATTTCCCTGCTGAAAAACCAAACCGTAATTTGCCAAGCGCTCCCCCAGTGGAATGACAGTCCATTAATCCAGATTTTGGGATTGTTATCCCAGTAACATCACCCTCATGGAATCACTTGGGATAACCTGATGGCCTTTCCTAACCCATCAGAGAGAATTTCTGTGGGTCTGGAATCCAGGCCAGGAAAGGACAGCTGTTTTCCTTCATTACACCGTTAGATATAGGAGCAGCAGGAGGCCACTCAGTCCATCAAATCTGCTCCACTATTCAGTGTGACCATAGCTGATCTGATACTGTTCAAATCCACTTTCCCACCCGTCCCCATAATGGTTGATTCCTTTCCTGATTAAAAACCTGTGCCAGGGGAAGGAGATGAATGAACTGGTTGGGTTTTTGCAGCTTTGTGCTGACATTCTGTATTCAATCTCTTCTTTGAAGTGAGAATTCCATTTCTCAAGGGGATGTTTATTGTTAATATTCCTCTCAGTCCCATAGCACAGCTGCAGATTTGTGCTCCTACCAGCTAAGATGAAATGAATCAAGAGAAATGAAAGTTATTCCTATTACGGGAAGCTTAGTCTTTAGAGAACTTGACTTAAGAGACAAATTTACTCCAAGAGCCCAATAATCTTGGCAATTCATTTCAGACCAGGTTCAGAGCCTGCTGCTGACTAATTCAAACAATCGAACAGAGGTCAGGCTGCTCAGAGCCAATGCAGCTCCACGGGGAAACCAGTGTCTCTGTCATTGGAGCACGACCACTCAGCACAGTCACTCTCTCTGGAAATGCACAGCAGGAGACCATTCAGCCCATCATGTTTGTGCTAGCCCTTTACAAGATCGATCAAATCCTTCTTAATTCCCAGGTCTTCCCCCGTGACTGGGCAGACATTTCCTTTTCAGGTATTGGACTAATTCCGTTTTGAAAGTTCCTGTTGACTTTGCTCCCATCGGCCCCTCAGGCAGCGCATTCCAGATCACAACACATTGTGTGAAAATATGTAAACACCAAGGCTTGACAGGGTGGATGTGGGGAAGTTGTTTCTCCTTCTGGGAGAGTCCAGGACCATGGGGAGTAATCTCAGAATAAGGGGCCACCCATTAAAGACAGACAGGAGGAGGAATTTCTTCTCATCAGAGCGATGTCTTAGAGTTATAGTCACAGAGACGTACAGCACAGAAACAGAGCCTTCGGTCCAACCCATCCACACTGACCAGATATCCCAACCCAATCTAGTCCCACCTGCCATCACAGTTACTATAACAGTAAGTATACACACATACTCACAATGCTGGGAACACAGTTACTATAACAGTACGTATACACAGACATTCACAATGTTGGATATCTGTGAACTTGCCAACTTTCATTCCGTGTCGTTTTATCGTTTACTCCCTTTGTTTGTTGAGATCACCCCTCAGCCTCCGACGCTCCAGGGAAAACAGCCCCAGCCTGTTCAGCCTCTCCCTGTAGCTCAGATCTTCCAACCCTGGCAACATCCTTGTAAATCTTTTCTGAATCCTTTCAAGGTTCACACCATCTTTCCGATAGGAAGGAGACCAGAACTGCACGCAATATTCCAACAGTGGCCTAACCAATGTCCTGTACAGCCGCAACATGACCTTCCAACTCCTGTACTCAATACCCTGACCGATAAAGGAACTCTTTCCCACAAAGGGTTGAACACGTTGTATTCAGGATGTTAAAACAGAAAGAGAATCAAGGGTATGAGGAAAAGGCAGGAAAGTGGAGTTGAGGAAAATCAGATCAGCCAATGATCTCAGTGAATGACGGAGCGGACTCAATGGGCAAACTCTGCTCCAAAATCTGGTTCTTTTGCCAAATTTGTTTAATTTGTGTCTGTCCGGTCACCAAACCCCACATCACTGGAAACATTTTGTCCTGATTTACTTTATTGAAATCTCCCAAAACTTTCAACACTGAACTTTGGCAATTGTTGGGTAAGAAAATCTCAATATTTTGTATAAATCTGACCTTTATCAGACTTTGTTGTTAACATTTAACTGAAAGCTAGAGGCTAATTTCTGAAGGTGTTGGCTTAAGCAGGCTTTAACAAGGGCTCGGTTGGAGGGGATGTTGACCTTAAGAAGCAGATCCTCAAAGGTCAATGCCTCTGGATTATAATTTGAGTGAATGTGTAAATCAGTAAAGGGGATGTTATCTCAGAGAAGTTGCTCCAAGATGGGAGAGGGAACTGGGTCCCAGTTAGCATGGACTGAAGGGATGGTCTTCACCTGAACCGAGTTGGGATCAGTGTTCAAGGTGACAACATACTGAGACAAAAAGAGATGAATTCCAACAGAATACAGAGTGAAAGGGATAATTTTGGGACGACATGGTAAATCAAAGATTACAGTGAGGCCAAAGAGAAGGTATTACCATGAGCAATGAAATTTAGATGACGACAGGAAAGCGTAAAGAGGCTGAATCTAAAAGTAAACCAACGTGTATCAGAAAGATGTTGTGAAACTTGAAAGGATTCAGGAAAGATTTACAAGGATGTTGCCAGGGTTGGAGGATTTGAGCTACAGGGAGAGGCTGAACAGGCTGGGGCTGTTTTCCCTGGAACATCGGAGGCTGAGGGGTGACCTCAACAAACAAAGAATAAACGATAAAACGACATGGAATGAAAGTTGGCAAGTTCACAGATATCCAGCATTGTGTCTGTCTGTGCAAACGTACTGTTATAGTAACAGTGTTCCCAGCGTTGTGAGTATCTGTGTATAGTTACTGTTATAATAACTGTGATCCCAGCATTGTGAGTATCTGTTTATAGTTACTGTTACAGTAACTGTGATCCCAGCATTGTAAGTATCTGTGTATACTTACTGTTATAGTAACTGTGATCCCAGTATTGTGAGTATCTGTGTATAGTTACTGTTACAGTACCTGTGCTCCCAGCATTGTGAGTATCTGTGTATACTTACTGTTATAGTAACTGTGATCCCAGTATTGTGAGTATCTGTGTATAGTTACTGTTATAGTAACTTTCATCCCAGCATTGTGAGTATCTGTGTATACTTACTGTTATAGTAACTGTGATCCCAGTATTGTGAGTATCTGTGTATAGTTACTGTTATAGTAACTTTCATCCCAGCATTGTAAGTATCTATGTATACTTACTGTTATAGTAACTGTGATCCCAGTATTGAGTACCTGTGTATAGTTACTGTTATAGTAACTGTGATCCCAGTATTGTGACTATCTGTGTATAGTTACTGTTATAGTAACTGTGTTCCCAGCATTGTGAGTATCTGTGTATAGTTAGTGTTTTAGTAACTGTGATCCCAGCGTTGTGAGTATCTGTGTATACTTACTGTTATGATAACTGTGATCCCAGCATTGTGAGTATCTGTGTATAGTTACTGTTACAGTACCTGTGCTCCCAGCATTGTGAGTATCTGTGTATAGTTACTGGGATAGCAACTGTGTTCCCAGAATTGTGAGTATCTGTACATAATTACTGTTATAGTAACTGTGTTCCCAGCATTGTGAATATATGTATATAGTTATTGTTACAGTAACTGTTCCCAGTATTGTGAGAATCTGCATAAACTTACTGTTATAATAGAAGTGATCCCAGCATTCTGAGTACTGTGTATACTTAGTTATAGTAACTGTGTTCCCAAAATTGTGAGTATCTGTGTATAGTTACTGTTATAGTAACTGTTTTCCCAGCATTGTGAGTATCTATTTATAGTTACTGTTGTAGTAACTGTGTTCCCAGCATTTTGAGTATCTGTGTATATTTACTGTTATAGTAACTGTGTTCCGAGCATTGTGAGTATCTGTGTATATTTACTGTTGTAGTAACTGTGATCCCAGTATTGTGAGTATCTGTGTATAGTTACTGTTATAGTAACGGTGATCCCAGCATTGTGAGTATCTATGCATAGTTACAGTTATAGTAACTGTGATCCTAGCATTGTGAGTATCTGTGTATGGTTAGTGTTATAGTAACAGTGTTCCTAGCATTGTCAGTACCTGTATGTACTTAGTTATACTAACTGTGTTCCCAGCATTGTGAGTATCTGTGCACAGTTACTGTTATAGTAACTGTGCTCCCAGCATTGTGAGTATCTCTATATACTTACTGTTACAGTAACTGTGTTCCCAGCATTGTGAGTATCTGTGTATAGTTACGGTTATAGTAACTGTGTTCCCAGCATTGTGAGTATCTGTATATAATTACTCTAATAGAAACTGTGCTCCCAGTATTGTGAGTATCTGTGTATAGTTACTGTGATAGTGCCTGTGTTCCCAGCATTGTGAGTATCTGTATACAGTTACTGTTATAGTAACGGTGATCCCAGCATTGTGAGTATCTGTGCATAGTTACTGTTATAGTAACTGTGATCCTAGCATTGTGAGTATCTGTGTATGGTTAGTGTTATAGTAACAGTGTTCCTAGCATTGTCAGTACCTGTATGTACTTACAGTTATACTAACTGTGTTCCCAGCATTGTGAGTATCTGTGCGCAGTTACTGTTATAGTAACCGTGCTCCCAGCATTGTGAGTATCTCTATATAGTTACGGTTATAGTAACTGTGTTCCCAGCATTGTGAGTATCTGTGTATAGTTACTGTTCTGGTAACCATGATACATGCATTGTGAGTATCTGTGTATAGTTACTGTTATAGTAACTGTGCTGCCAGCATTGTGAGTATCTGTGTATTGTTACTGTTCGGGTAACTGTGTTCCCAGCATTGTGAGTATCTGTATATAGTTACTGTTATAGTAACAGTTTTCCGAGGATTGTGAGTATCTGTGTATAATTACTGTTGTAGTAACTGTGATCCCAGCATTGTGAGTATCTGTGTATAGTTACTGTTATAGTAACTGTGATTCCACATTGTGAGTATCTGTGTATAGTTACTGTTATAGTAAGTGTGATCCCAGCATTGTTAGCATCTGTGTATTGTCACTGTTCTGATAACTGTGTTCCCCAGCATTGTGTGCATCTGTGTATAGTTAGTGTTATAGTAACTGTTTTCCCAGCATTGTGAGTATCTGTATGTAGTTACTGTTACAGTAACTGTGATAGCAGCATTGTGAGTATCTGTGTATCGTTACTGTTCTAGTCACTGTGTTCCCAGGATTGTGAGTATTTGTGTATAGTTACTGTTATAGTAACTGTGATCCCAGCATTGTGAGTATCTGTATATACTTACTGTTATAGCAACTGTGTTCCCAGCATTGTGAGTATCTGTGTATATAGTTGCTGTTATAGTAACCGTGTTCCCAGCATTGTTAGAATCTGTATATACTTACTGTTATGGTAATAGTGATCCCAGCATTGTGAGTATCTGTGTATAGTTACTGTTATAGTAACTGTAATGCCAGAATTGTGGGTATCTGTGTATTCTTACTGTTCTGGTAACTGTGTTCCCAACATTGTGAGTTTCTGTGTATAGTTACTGTGATAGTAACTATGTTCCCAGCATTGTGTGCATCTGTGTACAGACACTGTTATAGTAACTGTGATCCCAACGTTGTGAGTATCTGAATATACTTAGTATTATAGTAGCTGTGAGCAAAGCATTGTGAGAATCTGTGTATCGTTACTCTTATAGTCACTGTGTACCCAGTATTGTGAGTATCTGTGTATAGTTACTTTTATATTAACTGTGATCCCAACATTGTGAGTATCTGAATGTGCTTACTGTTATAGTAACTGTGAGCAAAGCATTGTGAGTATCTGTGTATAGTTACTGTTATAGTAACTGTATTCCCAGCATTGTGAGTATCTGTGTGCAGTTACTGTTACAGTACCTGTGTTCCCAGCATTGTGAGTATCTGTATATGTTTACTGATTTAGTAACTGTGTTCCCAGCATTGTGTGTATCTGTGTATAGTTACTGTTATAGTAAGTGTGATCCCAGCATTGTCAGTGTCAGTGTATTGTCACTGTTCTGATAACTGTGTTCCCCAGCATTGTGTGTATCTGTGTATAATTAGTGTTATAGTAACTGTTTTCACAGTATTGTGAGTATCTGTATATAGTTACTGTTATCGTAAATGTGTTCCCAGCATTGTCCGTATCTGTGCATACTTACTGTGATAGTATCTGTGATCCCAGCATTGGGAGTATCTGTGTATAGTTACTGTTACAGTAACTGTGATCCCAGCATTGTTGCTATCTGTATATAGTTACTGTTACAGTAACTGTGATAGCAGCATTGTGAGTATCTGTATATAGTTACTGTTATAGTAAATGTGATCCCAATATTGTGAGTATCTGTGTATAGTTACTTTTATAGTAACTGTGATCCCAACATTGTGAGTATCTGAATATACTTACTGTTATAGTAACTGTGAGCAAAGCATTGTGAGTATCTGTGTATCGTTACTATTATAGTCACTGTGTTCCCAGTATTGTGAGTATTTGTGTATAGTTACTGTTATAGTAACTGTGATCCCAGCAATGTGACTACCTGTATACAGTTAGTGTTGCAGTAACTCTGATCCCAGCATTGTGCGTATCTGTTTATAGCTACTGTTATAGTAACTGTGTTCCCAGCATTGTGAGTATCTGTATATACCTACTGTTATAGTAACTGTGTTCCCAGCATTGTGAGTATCTGTATATACCTACTGTTATAGTAACTGTGTTCCCAGCATTGTGAGTATCTGTATATACCTACTGTTATAGTAACTGTGTTCCCAGCATTGTGAGTATCTGTATATAGTTACTGTTAAAGTAAATGTGATGCCAACATTGTGAGTTTCTGCGTATAGTTACTGTGATAGTAACTGTGTTCCCAACATTGTGTGTATGTGTATAGTTTGTGTTATAGTAACTGTTTTCCCAGTATTGTGAGTATCTGTATATAGTTATTGTTATCGTAACTGTTTTCCCAGTATTGTGAGTATCTGTATATAGTTATTGTTATCGTAACTGTGTTCCCAGCATTGTCAGTATCTGTGCATAGTTACTGTGATAGTAACTGTGATCCCAGCATTGGGAGTGTCTGTGTATAGTTACTGTTATAGTGACTGTGATCCCAGCAATGTGACTACCTGTATACAGTTAGTGTTGCAGTAACTCTGATCCCAGCATTGTGAGTATCTGTTTATAGCTACTGTTATAATGACTGTGTTCCCAGCATTGTGAGTATATGTATATACTTACTGTTATAGTAACTGTGTTCCCAGCGTTGTGAGTTTCTGTGTATATAGTTGCTGTTATAGTAATTGTGATCCCAGCGTAGTGAGTATCTGTGTATAGTTACTGTTATAGTAACTGTGATCCAAGCATTGTGAATATCTGTGTATAGTTACTGTTATAGTAACTGTGCTCCCAGCATTGTGAGTATCTGTATATAATTACTCTTATATAAACTGTGCTCCCAGCATTGTGAGTATCTGTGTATTCTTACTGTTCTGCTAACTGTGTTCCCAGCATTGTGAGTTTCTGTGTATAGTTACTGTGATAGTAACTCTGTTCCCAGCATTGTGTGTATCTGTGTACAGACACTGTTATAGTAACTGTGATCCCAGCATTGAGTATCTGTGTAGAGTTACTGTTGTAGTAACTGTTTTCCCAGCATTGTTAGTATCTGTATATACTGACTGTTATAGTCATTGTTTTCCCAGCATTGTGAGTATCTGTGTATAGTTACTGTTATAGTAACCGTGATCCCAGTATTGTGAGCATCTGTGTACAGTTAGTTTTATTGTAAATGTGTTCCCAGCATTGTCAGTATCTGTATATAGTTACTGTGATAGCACCTGTGTTCCCAGCATTTTCAGTATCTGTGCATAGTTACTGTTACAGTAACTGTGATAGCAGCATTGTGAGTATCTGTATATCGTTACTGTTATAGTCACTGTGTTCCCAGTATTGTGAGCATTTGTGTATAGTTACTGTTATAGTAACTGTGTTTCCAGCATTGTGAGTATCTGTATATACTTAGTGTTATAGTAACTGTGATCCCAGCATTGTGAGTATCTGTGTATACTTGCTATTATAGGAATTGTATTCCCAGCATTGTGAGTATCTGTATATAGTTACTGTCATAGTTACTGCATTGCCAGCATTGTGAGTATTTGTATATACTTAGTGCTATAGTAACTGTGATCCCAGCATTGTGAGTATCTGTGTATAGTTACTGTTATAGTAACTGTGTTCCCAGTATTGTGAGTATCTGAATATATTTAGTGTTATAGTAACTGTGATTCCACATTGTGAGTGTCTGTATATACTTACTATTATAGTAACTGTGATCCCAGCATTATGAGTACTTGTGTATACTTGCTATTATTGGAACTGTGTTGCCAGCATTGTGAGTATCTGTATATACTTACTATTGTAGTGACTGTGATCCCAGCATTGTGAGTATCTGTGTATACTTGCTATTATAGGAACTGTGTTCCCAGTGTTGTGAGTATCTGTATATTGTTACTGTCATAGTTACTGTGATCCCAGCATTGTGAGTATCTGTATATACTTACTATTATAGTAACTGTGATCCCAGCATTATGAGTATCTGTGTTTACTTTGTTGTCAGCATTGTGAGTATTTGTGTGACATTACTCTTATAGTAACTGTGATCTTAGTATTGTGACTATCTTTGTTTAGTTACTGTTATTGTAACTGTGAGTATCTGTGTATAGTTACTGTTATAGTAAGTGTGATCTTGGTATTGTGAGTGTCTGTGTATAGTTACAGCTGAGATGTCTCCGTTGGTTTCGATGTTGACATGGCAGTCTCAGTGTGAGGTTCACTCTAAAGATGGTTGTCATCCTGGGAGTTCCCTGTGATGCTGTGGGATGCCAGATGTACAGGGTATTATGTTGAAACCAGGTTCAGTCATAGAACCATCAAGCAGCAAACACACTGAGACACAGACAGAGGCCAATCAGCCCATGTTGTCTGTCCTGTCTGAACTCTCCATCCATCCCCACTGTCCAGTCTCGTGGCCATCACCTCCCAGGCTCTCATGTTTCAGGGCAGTGCCACGTATTATTCCCAATGAGGTTAAAGTTTCCACTTGAATCAAAAAACTAGCTGGTTTTCTCCAGGACCCCTACACCCTCTGGGTCAAACTGTTTTTCCTCAGGTCTCCTTTAGTCCTTAACCTTCAGTCAGTGCCCCTTGGTACCTTGTGATTTCAAATCGACCGGTTGGATTACACCCTGGTGTCATGTGACTTCTGACCTTGTCCACCCCAGGCCAACACTGGACCCCTCCTCAACAATGAACCCTCTAAAATCGTGAAAGGGAGAGACAGTGAGGGTGCAGGTGAGATCTTCCCCCGATTAGGGAATGGACCATCAGGAGCACCATTTATCCAATCACGGATGTCACTTCAGTCTGAGAGAAGGAGCACAGTCTGACTGGGACGGCTGTGGACTGGTCTTTGGGTCTGTTTAGGGTTGAGATTGATTTATTTCTGATTCCAAGTGGGGTATGAGGTTATGGGGATGGGCTTGGGGTCAAGACAGTGAACTGTTCAGTCAGCCATGATAGTATTGAATGGTGGGGCAGGCTTGATGGACTGAATGGCCTGCTCCATTTCCCGTGTTCATCGTTGTGCACTGAGAAGACTGAGATTCAGCACCAGTCTCGGGGTGACGTGTAGAAATGTCTGGATGTGCTGCACTGCTGGTGGGAATGATCACTATTTCCAAGATATTCCCCAAAGTTTGTGAGGTCTCTGGCTCGGGGCTTGACTGTTATGGGAGACAGGAATCAGTCACCCCTTTAACTCCATCCCCCCCCCACCCCCTGCCCCCCATCTTGTATCCATATATTCCACAACCTGGGGTAGAGGATAGCTGGGCAAGCTCAGAGACAACACAGTGGGAATGATGGGGATCGTGAGGTAACAATGCTTGAGGATTAATTAATGTGTTGGATTAATTAAACATTGTGTTCAATTCTGGTCTCCCTGCTATAGGGAGGATACTGGGAAACGTGAAAGGGTTCAGCAAAGATTTACAAGGATGTTGCCAGGGTTGGAGGATTTGAGTTACAGGGAGAGGCTGAACAGGCTGGGGCTGTTTTCCCTGGAGTGTCGGAGGCTGAGGGGTGACCTTATAGAGGTTTACAAAATTATGAGGGGCTTGGATAGGATAAATAGACAAAGTCTTTTCCCTGGGGTCAGGGAGTCCAGATCTAGAGGGGCATAGAGGGGAAAGATATAAAAGGGACCTAAGGGGTAACTTTTTCACACAGAAGGTGGTGTGTGTATGGAATGAACTGCCAAAGGATGTGGTGGAGGCTGGTACAATTACAACATTTAAGAGGCATTTGGATGGGTGTATGAATAGGAAGGGTTTGGAGGGATATGGGCCCGGTGAAGGCAAACGGAACTATGATTAATTTAGGATATCTAGTCAGCATGGACGAGTTGGGTCGAAGGGTCTGTTTCTGTGCTGTATGACCCTGTGGCCATGAATACTGCTGCCACCTGGTGCTGAGGATTCTTTTGCTTGAATCACTGATGTTTTCGAATTAAAAAAGAAAAAAATAAGAATTGTCCTCAAAATGTTTTTTTTCTAAGTTAAACGTCTCTGAAAATGTCTGACTCTTGTTCATCTCAATCAGTTGTTTTTAATTTTCACCTTTTTTAATAAATACATTGAGTAACCTTTCACCCCCACCACCCCCATCTCACCCTGTCAGTATTTGCAATCTCTCTTGCATCTCTTACCTGACTTTACAAGGGAGCTGTGGGGATGGAGATTTAAGCTGGTACTGGACAGAGCTTCACAGTTGAGTAGTTTGCCAAAGTGATGAGTGTAATAGGGGAACACTGTCCTCTCTCTGGGACAGAGTATGTTTAATGTGCTCTTGTCAAGTGTTATATATCAGAATTGGTCATTGCTCAGATTTCTCCACACATCAGGCATTTTACTCGCATTTATTGCAAGATCACAAGGAAGGAATTGAATTGACTCCCTGCAAGCCATTTACTAGAATAGTTCTGAGGGTGAGCTTATTCCAGGTGCACAGAGGAACAGGACAATGTCAGTGCTACATCAATGGTCCAGGTTGGGAAATTTCAAATCACTCAGGAAATAAGGAAAACCCCTTCGAATACTGGGAGATTTTTAACCAGAGAGCGCAGAGGGAACGTGACAAGGTGCAGAATGGGAGGTCACATGCATCCAGAATGCACCAGCTGATAGATCAGGGATTTCAAATTCAACAGCAGCTTCCCAGAAGGGGGGGGGGTCTGGATAATGAGGGATTGTGGAGAAAGTACAAGGGAAAACTTTCTTGTTACTCACACCTGAAGTGGGTGTCACCGGCTGGGCCCAGTGTTTATTGCCCGTCCCTAATTGCCCCCTTGAGAAGGTGGGGGTGAGCTGCCTTCTTGACCCGCTGCAGGCCATATGCTGTAGGTAGACCCACAATGCCCTGAGGGAGGGAATTCCAGGATTCTGACCCAGTGACACTGAAGGAACGGTGATAGATTGATAGATTCTTGTTGTCTCGAGGAATTAAGGGCTACGGGGAGAACGCTGGTAAGTGGAGTTGAAATGCCCATCAGCCATGATTGAATGGCGGAGTGGACTCGATGGGCCGAATGGCCTTACTTCCACTACTGTGTCTTATGGTCTTATATTTCCAAAACAGTGGTCTTGATTTCCCAACCACCACCTCGGGGTGAGGGAGAGGGTAGGGGTAGGGATGAGGGTAAGTTTGGGGATCAGGGTGGGGAAGGGGGAGATTTGGGTAGGGGGTGGAGAAGAGGGTGGGGGTGGGGGGAGTGGGTTGAGGGGATGAGGGGGAGTGGGGGTGAGGGGGGTGTGGGGATGAGGGTGAGTGGGGTTGAGGGGGAGTGGGGGTGAGGGGGGTGTGGGGGTGAGGGTGAGTGGGGTTGAGCGGGGAGTGGGGGTGAGGAGGCATATGGGGGTGAGGGGGGAGTGGGGATAAGGGGGAGTGGGGGTGAGGAGGCATATGGGGGTGAGGGGGGAGTGGGGATGAGGGTGAGTGGGGTTGGGGGGAGTGGGGGTGAGGAGGCATATGGGGGTGAGGGGGGAGTGGGGATGAGGGTGAGTGGGGTTGAGGGGGAGTGGGGGTGAGGAGGCATATGGGGGTGAGGGTGAGTGGGGTTGGGGGGAGTGGGGGTGAGGAGGCATATGGGGGTGAGGGGGGAGTGGGGATGAGGGTGAGTGGGGTTGGGGGGGAGTGGGGTGAGGAGGCATATGGGGGTGAGGGTGAGTGGGGTTGGGGGGAGTGGGGGTGAGGAGGCATATGGGGGTGAGGGGGGAGTGGGGATGAGGGTGAGTGGGGTTGGGGGGGAGTGGGGGTGAGGAGGCATATGGGGGTGAGGGTGAGGGTGAGTGGGGTTGAGGGGGAGTGGGGGTGAGGAGGCATATGGGGTTGAGGGAGAGTGGAGGTGAGGAGGCATATGGGGGTGAGGGGGAGTGGTGATGAGGGGAGAGTGAGGGGTGAGTGGGGGCAAGGGCGAGTGGGGTTGAGGGGGGAGTGGGGTTGGGGGGGAGTGGGGGTGAGGGGGAAGTGGGGGTCAGGGGCATGTGTGGGTGGGGTGATGTGGGGGTGAGGGGGAGTGGGGATGAGGGGGGTGTGGGAGTGGGGGGAAGGGAGGAGAGAGGGGGAGGAGGGTGGAGGGAACACTGGACATTACGACGCCTCACCCCCACTCCCCCCTCACCCACCCCCTCCCCACTCCGGTCTGAATGTACTGCCCCTCATCCCAGGGGGAGGTGTCTGTCCATCAACACTATTGAATCGGCCCAGCTCTGTGTGATCCCAGACACAACCCATTCCCCACTGACAATCAATCCCATCAGGCTGCTGGACAGGAACTTGGAGAGAGTGGCCTGTCATGAGCCCCTTCCTCAGTAACTAACCACCATCTTAGGACAGGAGGTGAACAGTTCTGTTCCTGACTGCGAGCAGTATTTCAGAATGGGATTACAGCAACACCTTGGATTTATATAGCACCTTTATTCAACACATAGACAGACAGCTGAACCAAACCAGCCTTTCCACCTCCAGGCTCACAATGACCCATCCCCCAATCGTTACTCTAACGGTTCTTCACCAAACTGTATCAATAATTAATATCCAGAGACCAGTTTTGATTCTTAAACAAGGAAATAACTATTTATTCACGACATAATGACTTTAGCAGAGAGGGAACATGGGAAACTGATTAATGTCAATGCTTTAAACCCAAACCATTTGTTTTCAGTTCCCATTCACACAGGCAAACAGACAGAGTTAAAAATAAATAACAAAGCTGGCCAATTAGATCCATGGTGCATCGTTCCCCAGGGGAGGGTATGGGCAGCTGGTCTGCTTCTCAGTTCATCCAGACATAGACCACTCTCCTCGCCTCGGGCTTCAGGCAGCTGGTATGGGAGATTACGCGGGGAGCTCACAAATCGTCATGCTGTCCCAGAACCATCTCACAGAAAACACAATTCAAAATAAAACTTTAATTCTGGTTCCACCCTGACAGACTGATCAACGCTTCCCACAGCCTCAATTACCATTCAACTGTGGCCATCTGCTTGAACATTAGGTCTCTCCCAGACTTGCCGGAACCAATTCCTGGGACTGAACTTGTTAATAACTAGATGCTATTACTTAAACCCAGAGCCCTTCGCGGTGTCGCCTTGTGTTGGAATTCTTTTGATCCAGACTCAGCCAACAATTAGCCTCCAGGCCTAGCCTCACAAACACAGAAAACTGCTTTGGTCTGTTCTCTCCCACCAGCTGTTTCCAGCTCTCAACACTCCAGTTCACAACTCCAAATCAAAACTGATCAAAGAATACAAATAAAAGATAATGAAAAATCAGCGAGGGTTCGAACAGGTGAATGAATGTAAATGTCCCAAATTGGTTCTGACGGTTGTCATCAATGATTGGAGACTGAGCCACATCAGGTGACCAAAGAGACAGGGTTGAAGAAGCATCAGAAAGGAGGTGACAGGGAGGCGGACTGGCTCGTGGAGGGGATTCCCGGGTTCAGGGCCTTGACCCATCGGGAATGTGGGATTCCGGGTACACTGTCCCTTCCATTCCAGTGTTGTCTCCAAGTTTCACAAACAATTCCCAGCAGGATAACCGAGGGAAAAGAAGACGTTTTGACCAAGAAAGATTATTTGAAGTTGCCCAACTGAGTGATTTTTTTTAATATAAACCATGACTGTCCAACAAAATAGTCAGTGCAATCTTTAATGAGATTGGGACAGATTGTGAAAAGCAAGGCCATACAGCTGCTCCCTTGTGATGGGAATAAATGAAGTTAACAGGATGGGCCTGGCTGGTCTGAATTACCTTATCCCCAAAGAAAATCAGGGCCTTATCAATTTATTAAATTTAGAGGAAAATACGTTTCCTTTACACGGCATCATCTCAGAAACATCCTGCAAAAGGATCAGCGCCAGTAACTCCCCGTGCTGTTTACTCTCTGTGAGCACACAGAGCAGACATTCTGTTCACAGCAGGTCCTCACAATCCATTATTGACTTTACGTTTCTCCAAACTCAAGGAGAATTCACAGGATTATGTTCAAGTTGGGGACTTTCCTGAAGTTACAACATGTACTTTTAGCTTTAAGTCTAAAGACTGACACTCCGACAGTGCGGCACTCCCTCACCACTGACCCTCCGTCAGTACGGCACTCCCTCAGCACTGACCCTCCGTCAGTACGGCACTCCCTCAGCACTGACCCTCCGTCAGTACGGCACTCCCTCAGCACTGACCCTCCGTCAGTACGGCACTCCCTCAGCACTGACCCTCCGACAGTGCGGCACTCCCTCAGCACTGACCCTCCAACAGTGCGGCACTCCCTCAGCACTGACCCTCCGACAGTGTGGCATTCCCTCAGCACTGACCCTCCGACAGTGCGGCGCTCCCTCAGCACTGACCCTCCGACAGTGCGGCATTCCCTCAGCACTGACCTTCCAACAGTGCGGCATTCCCTCAGCACTGATCCACCGAAAGCGCGGCACTCCCTCAGCACTGACCCTCCGACAGTGCGGCGCTCCCTCAGCACTGACCCTCCGACAGTGCGGCATTCCCTCAGCACTGACCTTCCAACAGTGCGGCATTCCCTCAGCACTGATCCACCGAAAGCGCGGCACTCCCTCAGCACTGACCCTCCGACAGTGTGGCACTCCCTCAGCACTGACCCTCCGACAGTGTGGCACTCCCTCAGCACTGACCCTCCGACAGTGCGGCATTCCCTCAGCACTGACCTTCCAACAGTGCGGCATTCCCTCAGCACTGATCCACCGAAAGCGCGGCACTCCCTCAGCACTGACCCTCCGACAGTGTGGCACTCCCTCAGCACTGACCCTCCGACAGTGTGGCACTCCCTCAGCACTGACCCTCCGAGAGTGTAATGCTCCCTCAGTTTCTGAGATGTGGTCTCTCTAACGGCTGTTAAAATGGCAGTGAGACCCCTACATGAATGAACAGATCCCTTTATCCCTGTCTATGTGGGGGTGGGGGTGTTACTGTACTCCCTGTCTGTGTGGGTGTGTGGGTGTTACTGTACTCCCTGTCTGTGTGGGGGTGTGGGTGTTACTGTACTCCCTGTCTGTGCGGGTGTGTGGGTGTTACTGTACCCCCTGTCTGTGTGGGTGTGTGGGTGTTACTGTACCCCCTGTCTGTGTGGGTGTTACTGTACTCCCTGTCTGTGCGGGGGTGTGGGTGTTACTGTACTCCGTCTGGGGGTGGGGGTGTTACTGTACTCCCTGTCTGTGCGGGGGTGTGGGTGTTACTGTACCCCCTGTCGGTGCGGGGGTGTGGGTGTTACTGTACCCTCTGTCGGTGCGGGGGTGTGGGTGTTACTGTACTCCATGTCTGTGCGGGGGTGTGGGTGTTACTGTACTCCCTGTCTGTGCGGGGGTGTGGGTGTTACTGTACCCCCTGTCGGTGCGGGGGTGTGGGTGTTACTGTACCCCCTGTCTGTGCGGGGGTGCGTGTGTTACTGTACCCCCTGTCTGTGCGGGGGTGCGGGTGTTACTGTACTCCCTGTCTGTGCGGAGGTGTGGGTGTTACTGTACCCCCTGTCTGTGTGTGTGGCTGTTACTGTACCCCCTGTCTGTGTGGGTGTGTGGGTGTTACTGTACCCCCTGTCTGTGTGGGTGTGTGGGTGTTACTGTACTCCCTGTCTGTGCGGGGGTGTGGGTGTTACTGTACCCCCTGTCTGTGCGGGGGTGTGGGTGTTACTGTACTCCCTGTCTGTGTGGGGTTGTGGGTGTTACTGTACCCCCTGTCTGTGGGGGTGTGTGAGTGTTACTCTACTCCCTGTCTGTGAGGGGGTGGGGGTGTGACTGTACCCCCTGTCTGTGCGGGTGTTACTGTACTCCCTGTCTGTGCGGGGGTGTGGGTGTTACTGTACCCCCTGTCTGTGCGGGGGTGGGGGTGTTACTGTACCCCCTGTCTGTGCGGGGGTGTGGGTGTTACTGCACTCCCTGTCTGTGCGGGTGTTACTGTACCCCCTGTCTGTGCGGGAGTGTGGGTGTTACTGTACCCCCTGTCTGTGCGGGGGTGGGGGTGTTACTGTACCCCCTGTCTGTGCGGGGGTGTGAGTGTTACTGCACTCCCTGTCTGTGCGGGTGTTACTGTACCCCCTGTCTGTGCGGGGGTGGGGGTGTTACTGTACTCCCTGTCTGTGCGGGGGTGTGGGTGTTACTATACCCCCTGTCTGTGCGGGGGTGTGGGTGGTACTGTACCCCCTGTCTGTGTGGGGGTGCGGGTGTTACTGTACTCCCTGTCTGTGCCGGGGTGCGGGTGTTACTGTACTCCCTGTCTGTGCGGGGGTGCGGGTGTTACTGTACCCCCTGTCTGTGCGGGGGTGTGGGTGTTACTGTACCCCCTGTCTGTGTGGGGGCGTGAGTGTTACTGTACTCCCTGTCTGTGCGGGGGTGTGGGTGTTACTGTACTCCCTGTCTGTGCGGGGGTGTGGGTGTTACTGTACTCCCTGTCTGTGCGGGGGTGTGGGTGTTACTGTAACCCCTGTCTGTGCGGGTGTTACTGTACTCCCTGTCTGTGTGGGGGTGTGGGTGTTACTGTACCCCCTGTCTGTGTGGGGTTGTGGGTGTTACTGTACCCCCTGTCTGTGCGGGGGTGTGGGTGTTACTGTACCCCCTGTCTGTGCGGGTGTTACTGTACTCCCTGTCTGTGCGGGGGTGTGGGTGTTACTGTACCCCCTGTCTGTGCGGGGGTGTGGGTGTTACTGTACCCCCTGTCTGTGCGGGGGTGTGGGTGTTACTGTACTCTCTGTCTGTGCGGGGGTGTGGGTGTTACTGTACCCCCTGTCTGTGCGGGTGTTACTGTACCCCCTGTCTGTGTGGGTATTACTGTACTCCCTGTCTGTGCGGGGGTGTGGGTATTACTGTACCCCCTGTCTGTGCGGGGGTGGGGGTGTTACTGTACCCCCTGTCTGTGCGGGGGTGGGGGTGTTACTGTACCCCCTGTCTGTGTGGGTGTTACTGTACCCCCTGTCTGTGCGGGGGTGCGTGTGTTACTGTACCCCCTGTCTGTGCGCGGGTGTGGGTGTTACTGTACTCTCTGTCTGTGCGTGGGTGTGGGTGTTACTGTACCCCCTGTCTGTGCGGGGGTGTGGGTGTTACTGTACCCCCTGTCTGTGTGGGGGTGTGGGTGTTACTGTACTTCCTGTCTGTGCGGGGGTGTGGGTGTTACTGTACCCCCTGTCTGTGCGGGGGTGTGGGTGTTACTGTACCCCCTGTCTGTGCGGGGGTGTGGGTGTTACTGTACTCTCTGTCTGTGCGGGGGTGTGGGTGTTACTGTACCCCCTGTCTGTGCGGGTGTTACTGTACCCCCTGTCTGTGTGGGGGTGTGGGTGTTACTGTACTCCCTGTCTGTGTGGGGGTGGTGGTGTTACTGTACCCCCTGTCTGTGGGGGGGTGGGGGTGTTACTGTACTCCCTGTCTGTTCGGGGGTGTGAGTGTTACTGTACCCCCTGTCTGTGCGGGGGTGTGGGTGTTACTGTACTCCCTGTCTGTGCGGGGGTGTGGGTGTTACTGTACCCCCTGTCGGTGCGGGGGTGTGGGTGTTACTGTACCCCCTGTCTGTGCGGGTGTGTGGGTGTTACTGTACTCCCTGTCTGTGTGGGGGTGTGGGTGTTACTGTACCCCCTGTCTGTGTGGGGGTGTGGGTGTTACTGTACCCCCTGTCTGTGCGGGGGTGTGGGTGTTACTGTACCCCCTGTCTGTGCGGGTGTTACTGTACCCCCTGTCTGTGCGGGGGTGTGAGTGTTACTGTACCCCCTGTCTGTGCGGGGGTGTGAGTGTTACTGTACTCCCTGTCTGTGCGGGGGTGTGGGTGTTACTGTACCCCCTGTCTGTGTGGGGGTGTGGGTGTTACTGTACCCCCTGTCTGTGCGGGGGTGTGAGTGTTACTGTACTCTCTGTGCGGGGGTGTGGGTGTTACTGTACCCCCTGTCTGTGCGGGTGTTACTGTACCCCCTGTCTGTGTGGGGGTGTGGGTGTTACTGTACCCCCTGTCTGTGCGGGGGTGTGGGTGTTACTGTACTTCCTGTCTGTGCGGGGGTGTGGGTGTTACTGTACCCCCTGTCTGTGCGGGGGTGTGGGTGTTACTGTACCCCCTGTCTGTGCGGGGGTGTCGGTGTTACTGTACTCCCTGTCTGTGCGGGGGTGTGGGTGTTACTGTACTCCCTGTCTGTGTGGGGGTGGTGGTGTTACTGTACCCCCTGTCTGTGGGGGTGTGTGGGTGTTACTGTACTCCCTGTCTGTGTGGGGGTGTGAGTGTTACTGTACCCCCTGTCTGTGGGGGGGTGGGGGTGTTACTGTACTCCCTGTCTGTGCGGGGGTGTGGGTGTTACTGTACCCCCTGTCTGTGCGGGGGTGTGGGTGTTACTGTACCCCCTGTCGGTGCGGGGGTGTGGGTGTTACTGTACCCCCTGTCTGTGCGGGTGTGTGGGTGTTACTGTACTCCCTGTCTGTGCGGGGGTGTGGGTGTTACTGTACCCCCTGTCTGTGCGGGGGTGTGGGTGTTACTGTACCCCCTGTCTGTGCGGGTGTTACTGTACCCCCTGTCTGTGCGGGGGTGTGAGTGTTACTGTACCCCCTGTCTGTGCGGGGGTGTGAGTGTTACTGTACTCCCTGTCTGTGCGGGGGTGTGAGTGTTACTGTACTCCCTGTCTGTGTGGGGGTGGGGGTGTTACTGTACTCCCTGTCTGTGTGGGGGTGTGAGTGTTACTGTACTCCCTGTCTGTGCGGGGGTGGGGGTGTTACTGTACTCCCTGTCTGTGTGGGGGTGTGAGTGTTACTGTACCCCCTGTCTGTGCGGGGGTGTGAGTGTTACTGTACCCCCTGTCTGTGCGGGGGTGTGGGTGTTACTGTACTCCCTGTCTGTGTGGGGGTGTGAGTGTTACTGTACCCCCTGTCTGTGCGGGGGTGGGGGTGTTACTGTACTCCCTGTCTGTGCGGGGGTGTGGATGTTACTGTACCCCCTGTCTGTACGGGGGTGTGGGTGTTACTGTACTCCCTGTCTGTGCGGGGGTGTGAGTGTTACTGTACTCCCTGTCTGTGCGGGGGTGTGGGTGTTACTGTACCCCCTGTCTGTGCTGGGTTGTGGGTGTTACTGTACTCCCTGTCTGTGTGGGGGTGTGGGTGTTACTGTACCCCCTGTCTGTGCTGGGGTGTGGGTGTTACTGTACCCCCTGTCTGTGCGGGGGTGTGGGTGTTACTGTACCCCCTGTCTGTGCGGGGGTGTGGGTGTTAGTGTACTCCCTGTCTGTGCGGGGGTGTGGGTGTTACTGTACCCCCTGTCTGTGTGGGGCTGTGGGTGTTATTGTACCCCCTGTCTGTGCGTGTGTTACTGTACTCCCTGTCTGTGTGGGTGTTACTGTACCCCCTGTCTGTGCTGGGTTGTGGGTGTTACTGTACTCCCTGTCTGTGTGGGGGTGTGGGTGTTACTGTACCCCCTGTCTGTGCTGGGGTGTGGGTGTTACTGTACTCCCTGTCTGTGCGGGGGTGTGGGTGTTACTGTAGCCCCTGTCTGTGCTGGGGTGTGGGTGTTACTGTACTCCCTGTCTGTGCGGGGGTGTGGGTGTTACTGTACTCCCTGCCTGTGCAGGGGTGGGGGTGTTACTGTACCCCCTGTCTGTGTGGGTGTTACTGTACCCCCTGTCTGTGCGGGGGTGTGTGTGTTACTGTACCCCCTGTCTGTGCGGGGGTGGGGGTGTTACTGTACCCCCTGTCTGTGCAGGGGTGGGGGTGTTACTGTACCCCCTGTCTGTGCGGGGGTGTGTGTGTTACTGTACCCCCTGTCTGTGCGGGGGTGGGGGTGTTACTGTACCCCCTGTCTGTGCAGGGGTGGGGGTGTTACTGTACCCCCTGTCTGTGTGGGTGTTACTGTACCCCCTGTCTGTGCGGGGGTGGGAGTGTTACTGTACCCCCTGTCTGTGCAGGGGTGGGAGTGTTACTGTACCCCCTGTCTGTGCAGGGGTGGGGGTGTTACTGTACCCCCTGTCTGTGCGGGGGTGTGGGTGTTACTGTACCCCCTGTCTGTGCGGGGGTGGGGGTGTTACTGTACCCCCTGTCTGTGCAGGGGTGGGAGTGTTACTGTACCCCCTGTCTGTGCAGGGGTGGGGGTGTTACTGTACCCCCTGTCTGTGCGGGGGTGTGGGTGTTACTGTACTCCCTGCCTGTGCAGGGGTGGGGGTGTTACTGTACCCCCTGTCTGTGTGGGTGTTACTGTACCCCCTGTCTGTGCGGGGGTGGGGGTGTTACTGTACCCCCTGTCTGTGCAGGGGTGGGGGTGTTACTGTACCCCCTGTCTGTGTGGGTGTTACTGTACCCCCTGTCTGTGCGGGGGTGGGGGTGTTTGTGTTTTGCTGAATTGCTGATGTTTTTGATTGTGTTTTGTCTTTCCTCAGGAGAATGAGCTGAACGAAATTCTTCATGAGAAGTGTCACTGGACGTTCCAGCCGCCTGTGCTGTCCCGGATTCTCCAATATGAGCAGGTATTCCCTCCTCACCCTCCCAGTCTGGGACTCCGGATTTACACAGCTCCGAACGACCGAGGGGATCACCTCCAGGGGTGAATCTGGCAGCTGTCCCCGATGGAGAGGGACCTGAGGAAAGACAATCATTTCTCCACATGACTGTTCCCTCTTATTCCAGAGGAACAGGGACAGTTCAGTACAGCAGCGTGCGGGTGGGGGCAGGAGGGCTGAATGGCCTCTTTCTGTGCTGCAGCTGTCTTGGTCGAAGACTTGCTCTCAGTTCTGAAGGGGGTTAATGGTCTGCTTTATCCCTCCGAGGGGGCTGTTTGTGATGTTGTTTCGAGCTGGTGTTTAGGAAGGATGTTGACCGAGCAGTGACTGAGTCCGTGCTGCGAACACTTCTATCTCAGACCCAGACACTCCCTGCTTTCCAAGTGTATTAGGTTTTGTCCAGTTCACAACCTGACTATAACTTACTAACTCAACAATAACTTTATTCACAATTACTGATGTCCATTTCACAATCCAGTACAGGCACAAAGGGCTGAATGGCCTCCGCCTGTACTGTAATAACGCTGTGACCCTGGGAGGTGGATTCCATTAAAGTCCCTGATGTCTTTATGCAGGTTCTCCCGCCTCCCCCCCATCCAATCTGACCCAGGGGGAGCTCCCAATGTGACCCAGGGGGGAGCTCCCAATGCGACCCAGGGGGGAGCTCCCAATGCGACCCAGGGGGGAGCTCCCAATGTGACCCAGGGGGGAGCTCCCAATCTGACCCAGGGGGGAGCTCCCAATGTGACCCAGGGGGGAGCTCCCAAACCCACCTTCTCTCGGTTTCCGACAGGGATTTCTCCCGCCTTCACCACGTTATCCAACTCCACTCTGCCGCAGCTGATTAACTGCTGAAACCGTCACCTCTCCCTTTGTTAATTCCAGGTCAACCATGCTCCTTGCTGCTGTCCCACACACACACACACACTGTCCACCATCAGCTTGAACCCATCCCAAACCCTGCTGCTCATCCCTTCCCACATGGTGGGTCCGAATCCCCCCTCCCCCGGCATTCCTGTACTCCCTGACTGACTCCGGCTCCTGGTCAAGCAACAGTTTACTCTCGTCATCTCATCTTCCCTTTCAAACTCCCCCCCAAAGCCCCATAATCCCCTCCAAAACATCCAGCCCTCTCCGATCTCTGACCCATCCTGATTATAGCAGCTCTGTCCTTGCTGTCCTGGGTCTGCGGTTCCCTGGGCCCAAGGCCCCTGCATTCCCATCCCCAATCCTTCGGCCTCCCTTTAGACTATTCAGAAACCCAGCCTGTCCCTGACCATCACATGTCTGAGATATCACCCCATAACTCTGGGCCAACGCTCCTAGTAAGCACCTTCCAATGCTGTACTGCATTCAGGAGGCTATGTAAATGCACGTTGTTGATGGCATTTTCTCTTCAGGTGAACCCAGAGTATGATCCGGTGAAGGAAGCTCTGATTGTGGTGACACAGGAACGGGATTTGGCATTACTGAGGAATAACTTACTCCACGACAAACTGGAGAATCTCGAACAGGTTCTGAAGGTAAGACTCCGGGCTCTGGCCCGCGCTGCCATTGGTCCCTTTCTGGGCAAGGTGACACACAACAGCAGCAGGGGATTGGCTGTAAGTTATAAACCCCACCCAGTTTCTGGGGAGGGTAACAACAACATGTAAGGGGTGTGTGAGGGTCAAGGGTGACAGGGAGGAGGCAGGAGAATGAGGCTGACAAACAGATCAGCCATGACCAAACAGTGGGACAGACACGATGGACCGAATGGCCTCATTCTGCTCCTATATCGTATGGCATCATACGGTAATTGGGGGGGAGGCGGTAGGAATTGATGGGAGTGTGTAAAAGCCAGGGTTTAAGTGGAGTGTGTAAATGTGAGGGTATAATGGGAGTGTGTAAAAGTGAGAGTGTAATGGAAGTGTGTAAATGTGAGGAGGTAATGGGAGTGTGCAAAATCGAGGGTGTAATGGAAGTGTGTAAAAGTGAAGATGTAATGAGAGTGTGTAAAAATGAGGGTATAATGGGACTGTGTAAAAGTGAAGGTGGAAGGGGAGTGTGCAAAATTGAGCATGTAATGGGAGTGTGTAAATGTGAGGGTGTAATGGAAGTGTGTAAATGTGAGGGTGTAAGGCGAGTGTGTAAAAGCGAGGGTGTAGGGTGAGCGTGTAAAACCGAGGATGTTAGGGGAGTTATAAAAGTGAGGGTGTAATGGTAATGTGTAAAAAGTGAGAGTGTAATGGGAGTGTTTAAAAGCAAAGGTGTAAGGGGAGTGTGTAAAATGGAAGGTTTAAGGGGAGTGCATAAAAGCAAGTGTGCAAGGGGAGCATGTAAATGTGAGGGTGTAATGAGAGCGTGTAAATGTGAGGGTGTATTGAGGTTGTGCAAAACCGAGGATGCAAGGGGAGTGTGTAAAGGGGAGTGTGTAAAATTGAGGGTGTAGGCGGAATGTGTAAAACCAAGCGTGTAATGGGGAGTGTGTAACAGGGACAGTATAGAAGTGAGTGTGTAAATGTGGGGGTGCAATGGGAGTGTGTTAAAGTGAGGGTGTAATGGGAGTCTGAAACTCGCAAGGATGTAACGGGGAGTGTATAAAAGCGAGGTAATACAGAAGTGTGTAAACACTAGGGTGTAATGGGGGTGTGTAAATGTGAGGGTGTAACGGGAGTTTAAAATCGAGGGTGTAAAGGGAGTATGTTAAAGCAAGAATGTAAATGGAGTGTGTAAATGTGAAGGTGTAATGAGTGTGTGTAAACGTGAGGGTGTAATGAGACTGCGTAAATATGAGGGTGTAATGGGAGTGTGTAAAAGTGAGGGTATAATGGGAGTGTGTAAAAGTGAGGGTATAATGGGGATGTGCAAAAAGTGAGGGTGTAATGGGATAATGTAAAAGCGAAGGTGTCAGGGGAGTGTGTAAAAGCAAGGGTGCAATGTGGTGTGTGTAAAAACAAGGGTGGAAGGGGAGTGTGTAAATGTGAGTGTGTAATGGGAGCGTGTAAATGTGAGGGTGTATTGAGGTTGTTAAAACCGAGAATGTAAAGGGAGTGTGTAAAATCGAGGGTGTAAAACCAAGGGTGTAATGGGGAGTGTGTAACAGGGACTGCATAAAAGTGAGAGTGTAATGGAAGTGTGTAAATGTGAGGGTGCAATGGGAGTGTGTTAACGTGAGGGTGTAATGGGAGCATGTAAAAACAAGGGTGTAATGTGGAGTGTGCAAAAATGATGGTGTAAGGGGAGTGTGCAAAAAGCAAAGGTGGAAGGGGAGTGTGCAAAATCGAACATGTACTGGGACTGTGTAAATGTGAGGGCGTAAGGGGAGTGTGTAAATGTGAGGGTATAAGGGGAGTATGTAAAATCGAGGGTGTATGGGGAGTATGTTAAAGCGAGGGTGTAAATGGAGTGTGTAAATGTGAACGTGTAATGGGAGTGTGTCAACGTGAGGGTGTAATTGGATTGTGTAAATTTGAGGGTGTAATGGGAGTGTGTAAAAACAAGGATGCAAGGGGAGTGTGTAAAAATAAGGGTGTAATGGGAGTGTGTAAATGTGAGAGTGAATGTGGAGTGTGCAAAAATGAGGGTGTAATGAGAGTGTGTAAAAGTGAGGGTGTAATGGGAGTGTGGAAAAGCAAGAGTGGAAGGGGAGTGTGTAAAAGCGAGGATGAAAAGGGAGTGTGTAAAATAGAGGGTGTAGGCGGAACGTGTAAAACCAAGGGTGTAATGGGGAGTGTGTAACAGGGAACTGTGTAAAAGCGAGAGTGTAAAAACCCCCCACACCCAGAGCAAATCTCAAACAGCAGCTGCACAACTGTGCCGGGTTAAACACCAAGACTGCCTGAAGATCGACTCCACACTCTCACTCTCCCCGTGACACACTCACCCTCTCCCCGTGGGGCACACACACTCTCACCGTAGGACACATACACTCTCACTATGGGACACACACACACACACACACACACACACACACACACACACACACACACACACCCACACACACACACACTTCCCATGACACACTTACACTCGGTGTGGGGTACACACGCACTCACTGTGACACACTCACACTCTCTCCGTGATACACTCACACTCAAATTCTCACCATGGGGCAAACATGCACTCACTGTGACACATTCTCACACTTGCCGTGGGGCACACTCACACTCACTGTGACACACACTCACACTCACCATGATACCCCCACGCACTCACTGTGACACACTCACACACTCACTGTGACACCCACACACACTCACAGAGACACACACACCATGACAACCCCACGCATTCACTGAAACACACTCACACTGTCACATGACACACTCACGCTCTCACCATGACACACTTACACTGTCATTGCGACACTCATATACTCCCATGACACAGACACACACACTCACTGTGACACACACACACCGTGACACTCTCACTGTGACACACACACTCACTGTGACACACTCACTGTGACACACACACACTCACTGTTTCACACTCTCTGGTGGTGCTAGGCTGACTGATTTGTGACAGACCAAGTAAAGGTAATGTCGCATGACCCACCAATGTCACCTAACGCCATCCATGTGGCTCAGCCAATCAGATAATAAGTTTGGGAGAAGATTTGTAGCTCGGGTGCTTGTTGTTGTGGTTCTGTTCGCCGAGCTGGGAATTTGTGTTGCAAACGTTTCGTCCCCTGTCTGGGTGACATCCTCAGTGCTTGGGAGCCTCCTGTGAAGCACTTCTGTGATCTTTCCTCCGGCATTTGTAGTGATTTAAATCTGCCGCTTCCGGTTGTCAGTTGCTGTCCGCTGCAGTGGTCGGTATATTGGGTCCAGGTCGATGTGCTTATTGATTGAATCTGTGGATGAGTGTCATGCCTCTAGTGTGCCACTGCCACACACACAGATGACAAGCAACATGAGTTCGACTGGGACAACACTACTATTATAGGACAAGCCAAACAGAGAACAGCCAGGGAATTCCTAGAGGCATGGCACTCATCTTTTACTTCACTAAATTATTAATTTAAAAGAAAAACACATGATTTTTGTCCCTGAGTTTTGCTGATGGTTTTCTCAATGACTGACTCCTGTTCAAGATGGCCGCCGCTGTTAGCATCTCTGTTTGTTGATGGTGGGTGGGGGGGGGGGAAGCAGGAGAAAGCGCGTCCTTGCCAGAGAGGCTCACCCTCGGAAACAATTCCAAATTAATAGATGTGTAAGTACCTGGAGGATTGAAGATAGTTCTGGAAATGATAATTGTAAGGTCATCAGGCAAGCCACTGATAAGGTTGTTTGTTGCCCTCCATTTTGTAACCAGATTTCGGACACCAGGTCTCAGTTAAGCTCATGCTATTCTGGACTCTGTGTGAAATGATGGTTGACATCTCCCTAGTCTAATTACATTCCTAAAGCAGGGCTCTGTTGTCACCAGTTTCTATTTTAACTGCAGCCGCTGCAGGCTCCTATACAATATGACAGGCTCACTAACAGTCAGCATCATTCCAAACATTCAATTAGTTTCTTCGGAAGTGAGACCAGTCACTGGAAACAGCCAGCATCAGTATCACATGGAGCCCTGTTCATTCCCAGCAGCTAACACCAAGCCACTGCTTTCCCTGTATTCATAGAACATGGAACAGTACAGATTAGATTACTTACAGTGTGGAAACAGGCCCTTCGGCCCAACAAGTCCACACCAACCCACTGAAGCGCAACCCACCCATACCCCTACATTTACCCTTTACCTAACACTATGGGCAATTTAGCATGGCCAATTCACCTAACCTGCACATCTTTGGACTGTGGGAGGAAACTGGAGCACCCGGAGGAAACCCACACAGACACGGGGAGAACGTGCAAACTCCACACAGTCAGTCGCCTGAGGCGGGAATTGAACCCGGGTCTCTGGTGCTGTGAGGCAGCAGTGCTAACCACTGTGCCACCGTGCCACCCTTCGGCCCAACATGTTGTGCCAAACCTGACACCAAATTAAACTAATCCCTCCTGCCTGCCCTTGGTCCATATGCCTATATTCCTTGTAAATCCATGTGTTTATCTAAAGGTCCCTTCATCACCCCTATCTGCCTCCACCCCCACCCCCTGGCAGCGTGTTCCAGACTCCTATCACCTTCTGGGTCAATACTTGCCCCTCACTTCTCCTTTGAACTTTCCCCCTCTCACCTTAAATGCATGCCCCCTTCCCCACAGTATTAAACATTTCAACTCTGGGAAAAAAGCCCTACCTATGCATCACATAGTTTTATAAACTTCGATCAAGTCTCCCCTCAGCCTCCATTACTCCAGAGAAAACAACCTGAGTTTTTTTAGCCTCTCCTTGTAGCTCAGACCCTCTAATCCAGGCAGCATCCTGGGAAACCTCATCTACCCCCTCTCCAAAGCCCCCACATCCTTCCTATAATGTGGTGACCAGAATTGAGCACAATACTCTAAGTGTGGCCGAACCAAAGTCTTATAAAGCTGTAACAGGACTGTATCCTGACTCTTGTACTCAATTCCCTGACCAATAAAGACAGGCACACCTTACACCTTCTTTCCCACCCTATCTACCTGCGTAGCCACTTTCAGGGAGCTACGGACTTGAACCCCAAGATCCCTCTGTACATTAATACTGTTCAGTGCCCTGCCAATAACTATATATATTTTTCTTTAACGTTTGATCTCCCAAAGTGCAGCACCTCACATTTACATAGACTAAATGCCATCTGCCATCTCTCCACCATATCTGATACATATCCCTTTTACACAATCCACAACTCCACCCATCTTTGTATTGTCTGCAATGATCTTTGTAAGCCCCACGCCTACATTTTTGTCCAAGTCATTTGTATACATATATATCCAACAGCAGGGATCCCAGTACAGATCCCTGTGGAACACCACTCGTCACAGACCTCCAGCTGAAAAACACCCTACCATCACTACCCCCTGCCTTCTATGGGCAAGCCAATACTGAATCCATGCAGCCAAGTCACCACAGTCTCCCTTTCTCACTCTCTGTCGCACTCTCTCTCACACACTCACTCTCTCTCACAGTCTCCCTCCCTCACTCTCTGTCACACTCTCTTGCTCTCTCTCACTCTCTCCCACTCTCTCTCTCCCTGTTTCTGGGATCCTTCTCGATGAGCCGACTGAGGGATCTTGTCAAAAGCCTTATCAAAGTCCACGTAGACAACATCCACAGTCCTCAGACCCATCAGCACAGAGTAGCTCATCGAGCCAGCTGTCTTGCTGCGAGTGCTCAGACATTGAAATTCTCCACCCAGAGTACATTCTCAGAGACCAGAGATTCCCTACAGTGTGGAAACAGGCCCTTCAGCCCAACTAGTCCACACTGACCCTCCGAAGAGTAACCTACCCAGAACCATTCTCCTATATTTACCACTGACCTAATGCACCTAACCTACATATCCCTGGACACTAAGAGACAATTTAGCATGGCCAATCCACCCTGACCTGCACATCTTTGGACTGTGGGGGAAACCAGAGCACCCGGAGGAAGGTGTGCTGGTGTTGGGAAGGTGTGCTGGTGGTGTGCTGGTATTGGGAAGGTGTGCTGGTGTTGATGTGCTGGTTGGGAAGGTGTGCTGGTGTTGGGAAGGTGTGCTGGTGTTGGTGTGCTGGTGTTGGGAAGGTGTGCTGGTGTTGGGAAGATGTGCTGGTGTTGGGAAGGTGTGCTGGTGTTGGGAAGATGTGCTGGTGTTGGGAAGGTGTGCTGGGGTTGGGAAGGTGTGCTGGGGTTGGGAAGGTGTGCTGGGGTTGGGAAGATGTGCTGGTGTTGGGAAGGTGTGCTGGGGTTGGGAAGGTGTGCTGGGGTTGGGAAGGTGTGCTGATGTTGGGAAGATGTGCTGGTGTTGAGAAGGTGTGCTGGGGTTGGGAAGGTGTGCTGGTGTTGGTGTGCTGGTGTTGGTGTGCTGGTGTTGGGAAGGTGTGCTGGTGTTGGGAAGGTGTGCTGGTGTTGGTGTGCTGGTGTTGGGAAGGTGTGCTGGTGTTGGTGTGCTGGTGTTGGGAAGGTGTGCTGGTGTTGGGAAGATGTGCTGGTGTTGCTGGGATGATCCAGGTATGTTCCCCTTAATTCATGATTCTGGACACTGTTGGGAAGTGACGATTGTCAGAATCCGGCTGCCTGTACTAGAGGGAACGTTAATAATTACAGCTCATCAATCCTGCTCAGAACGTCATTCTAACAGCTGGTTATTATTCTGTCCTCAGGGCTGTGATCCAGGGCAGTCTTCATTGCAGCTGGGATTTATTTGGCACCTTTAACACCGTAAAATGTCCATGCTGCTTCACAACGATGGAGAGGGTGGCTGTTGGGGAGGGGGTTTCAGAGGTAGGTTTGAGGGAGTGTCTGCTCGTTGAGATGAAGGGCTTTAGGGAGAGAGGCTCTTAGGGCTCAAAGCATAGCAGCTACAATCCCGCATGGCCAATAGGCTGGAGCGACATCACCCAGGCAACTGGATGGACAGGGGACTGAGAGGTATATTACTGACCAACATTGGGGTCGTACCTGCACGGTGTTCACTCATCCTCGCCTCTGTGCACTCTCTCTCTCTCTCCTCACCCCCCCCCCCCCCCCACACTCTGTCACTCTCTCTCGCACTCTCTCTTTCACTCTCTGTCAATCTCTCTTGCTCACTCCTCCTCACAAACTCTCCCCAATATTCTCTCCCTTTCTGTCGCACTCCCACTCACTCTCTCTCTCTGTCTCTCTCACAGTCTCCCTGTCTCACTCTCTGTCACTCTCTCTTGCTCTCTCCTCCTCACACACTCTCCACAATATTCTCTCCCTTACACTCTCTGTCACTCCCTGTCTCACACTGTCTCCCTAACTCTCTGTCACACTCTCTCGCTCTCTCCCACTCTCTCTCTCTCTCCCACTCACTCTCTCTCTCTCACTCACTCTCTCTGGGATCCAGGTTTAAACCGTGGCCATTCCTGATGTCCTCCTTTCCCTTGTTCTGCAGCATATGCGTGAAGCTGCTGGGCGTCGCCAACAGTTGGAGTTGGAGCATGTGGAGGCTCTCGCCGTTCTCAAGAGCAAGCAGCAAGAGATCGAGCTCCTTCGGAGGGTGAGTCACACCTGGGGGGGGGGGCAGTGTGGGGGTGTGGGTCACACCTGGGCCTGGGGGGGGGGGGGGGGGGTGGCAATGTGGGGATGGGTCAGACCCTGGGCCTGGGTTCTGAACTCTGAAACTCCCTCCCTAAACCACCTCCCACTCCCACTCCCCCACTCCCCCACTCCCACTCCCACTCTCACTCCTCCTCTCCCCACCTCCCCCTCTCCCCACCTCCCCCTCCCCCTCTCGCACCTCCCCCTCTCGCACCTCCCCCACTCCCCCCTCCCCTTTCCCCCTCCCCTTCCCCCTCTTCCCCCTCTTCCCCCTCTTCCCCCTCTTCCCCCTCTTCCCCTCCCTGAATCCAAGGCCTTAGTCATTGGGGCAGTTTGCCTGTTCCAGAATGTACCATGGACCATCCATTATTCCTGTACAATGATTGAAATACGTCCCTGCAGAGGGGCCCAGTTTTTCACAATGTATCCTTCAAATCTGGTTAAACGTTTTAGACACCTCAGTACCCTCACTGGTTAACCTCCAGAATTCAAGGGACTATGATCGACATAAAATGACCATTTAATCCCTTTCGTGCCAGTATCTTCCTGGTGAATCGAGACTGCTTCCCCAGCCCAAAGCCAGACTCACCCACCCATTTACGGAGCACAGACCTAAGCTCACTGCGGTCAGGCACGGTTTGAGACAGCTGCTACATCACTGTGGTAGAAGGCAGTTGGGCTGAAAGGGTTAACTCGCAGGGTTTGGACTAGCGCCAGCCTTAATATCAAAATGGGAGCAGCTCATCCATTCCTGTCTGTTGTTTGTCAGTTGGACAGTGTACGGATTGCTGAGGCCTGGCTACTCTCTCTGAGGACATAGCAAAGTCTCTAACCAAGTGTTAATATTGTTAACCAGCCTTAAGCCAGGGTCAGCTGTGATCTTTACTAGTAACCGATTTGAAGGGTAGATTGTGAGAAATTGAGTTCCTCAGGAGGGAAGGATTGGAGCTTTTCCTGTACAGAGTTGAATTGGAATCATACATGACCCAGGGAATATTCCTGATGAAAGGCTTTTGCCCAGAACGTTGATTCTCCTGCTCCTTGGATGCTGCCTGAACTGCTGTGCTTTTCCAGCACCACACTCTCTGACTCCAACATTGTGGAAAAGGCAAACTGCTCCAATGAAAGGACCAATCCAGTCTATCTCTGCCTGGCTGTTGCTCAGGGATGTGCGTGTTCTGCAGGGTCAGTCCTTCACTCATTAACACCAGTAAGCCCTAGGGGCTAGTATGACCAAGATGGGTGAGTGACAGCATGTTCACCCAGGGGTGATCTCAGTTGCCTGCATCTCTCACAACAAACCGCTCTCAGTTTGGAGACCTGAGCTTTCCCCTCTACCCGGTCAGATCTGGCTGGTCATACCTGGCCCCACCCGAAATGTTTAATTCTTTCACTGTGTTACCCCTCTGAAGTTGGACTGGACCCAGTCAGTGCCCCATCCCCTTGTGCTCACTGATTCCCCTTCAGCCTCGACCACATTACAGACATGGAGAACGCTGGAGAAACTCGGCACGTCTGGCAGCATCTTTGAGAGAGAGAGAGAGAGACAGAGTGAACCCTTCCTCACAGCTGGGGCGAGGTGGTATTGATGCTGAAGATGGAGGGGTGGGGGGGGGAGTAATCAGATTAGTGTAGCCCGTGTACCCAGTCTCTCTCTGATCTTGGTGATAGGCTCCTTTCAATAACTCACTCACTGCTAAAGTTAAACTGACCTGATTGCTAACTGCTCTCCCTCCATCCGACATACTGCAGCCAATGGTCATATTGTCTGGGGATACAGCCAGGCAGTGAGCAAATGGAGTTGAGGTACAGTCCATCTAATGATGGAAGGGATTTGATGGGCTGAATGGGCTTTTCCTGATGTTTATTTGTATTTGTGAACATGTATTAAACAGATGTTTCCTTTCCCTGTTGGTGTAGGCTCAGGTTGAAGCTAAGAAGGAGCATGAAGGAGCTGTCTTACTGCTAGAGGTGAGGATAATATTCCAGATAATCAGCGATGGATTGCAAACATCCCCAGTCATTCTTTGTGTTTTTTTCATGTCTGATGAGATCTGAGCCTCAATATGGCTGTGCTGTTTTGTCCGGAGACGTTACAGTTAGATCACAAACTCAGACAGAGTCATGTAGACGGTGAGGTTCTGTAAGTGTGGGGGTGAATAAACGCAGCAAGTTTGCTCACAGTACGGAGGGGTCTGTTTGGTTCTAGAAATGATCTCAGCCTCAGGAACATGGGAATGGACAAAACTCATCCTGCCTCATGTTTCACTTCCAGTCAGAAACAAAATCCCCTTCATTCTAACAGCGTACCAGGTCCCGAATCATGTGGAATAGAAATTGGTTTACAGAACGTCGAAAGCACCATTGATCAAAATTGATGAGATGCCTTTCCATTCCAGTATTGTCAGACAAAATTATATTTTGGAAAAATAACTTTCTCCAGGGATTTGGGGAAATGTGTGAAGCAAGAAATCAGGCAGGGTCAAGGGAAGGGCACAGGTCAAAGAGATTGGAATTAATTGGGGAAAAACTGACAGTGCTGGAGAAACTCAGCAGGTCTGGCAGGCTCTGTGAAGAGAGAAACAGAGTTGACATTTCATGTCTGCTATGCCTCTTCCAAATTAATTGAATGATGACTCTTTCAAAGAGCCAGCACATGCACAATGGGTGAATGGCCACATTTCTGATGAGTGAATAAGTCACTGTAACCTCGGATAAAGTTAGATTTGGGGCGTCAAAGTCTTTGAAATCAAATTATTCTTTGTCATTTTCATCTGAAAATGGCAGTGATGATGAGGTTTGTTTCTGAGAGGTTTTAATTCCTTCGGGTTTAGTTTCTCATCATTTACTCTATCTCCCTGACAACCAGACGACGTTGATCAAAATCTCAGGTCAGAGCACTACGTTAATGACCACATTCATTGGAAAGTCCTGCTCTTTCCTGTAACCCCCTGCATCTCCGTGTCCCAGGGTCAGCTGCTGCTGAGATCCTCATGGATTCCTCACTGCTTCAAGACTGGAATGTTCCTTAACTCCCCCCGCCCTGGCACTCTCTCCTAACTCCAAACCTCAGCTCATTTGAAACACCACCATCCCCGTGTCTTAACCCCACCCCACCTCCACAAGACCCTGGCAGGTTTAAGCTCACTCACCGTGCCCCCCCCCCCATTCTGACAGCAATTTAATTTTTCAATTCTTATCCCTGTTTTTATATCCCTCTGTACTCTCCTCCACATGGAACAGTAGTTCCCACCAGGACAACGCAATTGCTTCCCAAATCTGACTTCCTGCATTCCCAACGCCAACCCCAGGAAACTTACAGACATCACGGGGGCGTGTGGGAGAGAGAGTAAGAGAAAGAGACATAGAGAGAGACAGATACTGAGAGAGACTGAGGGAGATACAGAGGGCGAGACAGAGAGAGAGAGAGAGGGAGACGGATAAAGAGAAGGACAGAGGGAGACCGAGAGATACAGGGAGAGAGACAGAATTGGTGAGAGAGAGAATATGAGAGGGACAGAGCGAGAGAGAGTGTTGGGGTACAGAGCTTACTTTGGGAAAGTCACAGAGAGGGGGAGCTCCTGCTGACTTTACTCACTCAACACCCCCCCTCCCCGAGCCACTGTGAGATTCCAATCCTCCCTTACTGTTTGGGTCAGTTGGCGTGATCCTGCGGACAATGTGTAGACAGACAGGGAGAAAGCAGGTCAATGGTACAATGTCATGATGCTCACTTTCCAAACCCGTGACCACTTCCATCTAGAAGGACAAGGGGCAGCAGATACATGGGAACATCACCCCCTGCAAGTTCCCCTCAGAGCCCCTCACCGTCCTGACTTTGAAATATATCGCTGTTCCTTCACTGTCACTGGGTCAGAATCCTGGAATTCCCCCCCTCAGGGCATCGTGGGTCTACCCACAGCACATGGACTACAGCGGGTCAAGAAGGCAGCTCACATCCCCCCACCCCCCCCCCCCCCCCCCACCCCCCACGTTCTCTAGGGGCAACTAGGGACGGACAATAAATGCTAGGCCCAGCCAGTGAGACCCACATATCACGAATGAATTTGAAAGGAGGTTTGGAGAGTCGGTGCTGACCCAACAGGGCCGAAGAGCCTCTGTGCAACAATTCTGCCATTCTCATTTCCTGCAGCTCAGAACCTGCGCTGAGCTCAGTGTCAGTGGGTAACACCAGGCAGCTCCCTGTCTGGCCTCACTTCTGTAATAGCTGTCCCTCAAACACAGCTTCCAGCTGACCCACTGCCCACCCCAACTCTCCCCCTCTGAGTCATCCCTGCACCTCATCCACCCTTCCCTCCCCTCCCTCGCCCCCCCCCACCTCCCCAAGTCAGAGAAAGCTGTCTGTCTCTTACCTCTGTGTGTGAGTGAGTGTATGTGTGTGAGAGTGTGTGTGTGTGTGTGTGTGTGTGTGTGTGAGAGAGAGAGAGTGTGTGTGTGTCTGTGAGTGTGTTTGAGAGTGTGTGCATGTGTCTGTGAGTGTATGTCTATGAGTGTGCGTGTGAGAGAGTGTGTGAGTGTGTCTGTGAGAATGTGTGTGTGAGTCAGCAAGTGTGTGAGAGTGTGTTTGTATCTGAGAGTGTGTGTGTGTGTGTCTGTGTGTGACTGTGTGTGTGTGTGTGTGTGTGTGTGTGAGAATGTGTGTGTGTCTGTATGTGTCTGTGTATGTGAGAGTGTGTGTGTCTGTGACTGTGTCTGTGTATGTGAGAGTGTGTGTGTCTGTGACTGTGTCTGTGTGTGTGAGAGTGTTTGTGTGTCTGTGAGTGTGTGTCTGGGTGTGTGTGAGTGTGTGTTTGTCTGGGTGTGTGTGAGAGTGTGTGTGTGTGTGTGTGTTTGTCTGGGTGTGTGTGTGTGTGTGTGTGTGTGCCTGGATGTGGCTGTGAGTGTGTGTATGCGAGTGTGTGTGTGTCTGAGTGTGTGTTTGTCTGGATGTGTGAGTGTGTGTGTGTGTGCCTGGGTGTGTGTGTGGGTGTGGCTGTGAGTGTGTCTGTGTCTGACTGAGTGTGTGTCTGTGTCTGACTGAGTGTGTGTGTGTTTGGCTGTGTGTATGTGAGTGTATGTATGTGTATGTGTGTGTGTGTGTGTGTGTCTTGGTATGTGTATGTGTCTGTGAGTGTGTCTGTCCGTGTGTGTGTGTGGGTGTGTCTGTGTCTGAGTGTGTCTGTGTGTCTGTGAGTGTGTGTGTCTGTGTGGTCTCCCTCTCCAGTCTCCCCACTGGGATGTCCGAGAAGCAGAAACGCTCTGTGAGGAGGTGTTCAATCACCAGGGATGGGGTGGCAATCACTGAGCGATATTCTCACAGCCTGTCAATCCAGTAACCCAGCTCATGTTCTGGGGATCCAGGCTCGAATCACGGTGCATAGTGGAATTTGAATAAAAATCTGGAATTAAGAGTTTTTTTTAAAGATATTTTTATTAGAAATTTAACATTTTTACAAGTTTACAAAAATAAACAAAACTCTCAAATACAAACATTGATATACAATGAAATCAAATATACAATAATCAAAATTTAACAAAGGAAAAGAAAAAATTACCAAAATAAAAAAAAACAAAACTCAACTTCCTACTAATCTAACCTATAACTAACCAGAGTGTATACCTAAGTCTCTTACATGCTCGGAATGTAATAACATCAAATGTAATAAAACCTGTATTTGTGCGGGATTCCTCTCCCAAGGGGCTCCGGAGCAGCCAGGTTTGTGATCTTCATTAAATAAAAGCCCTTGTTAGGATAGCCGAAATATCTGTATTTATATAATTCAAGAAGGGCTGCCATATTTTTTTAAATAATTCGGTCTTTTGGTACATCATATTTGTGAGGAAGTCGAGGGGAATACATTCCATAATTAATCTGTGCCAATTTGAAAGTCCAGGGGGGCCCTCAGCCACCCAGTTTACCAAAATATTTTTCCTTGCACAGAAAGAGAGAATAGAAAATAGTCTCTTCCCGTGCATATCCAGGGAGGGCAAGTTCGAAAAGCCCAAAAGGAGAGATACAGGATCCACTTTAACTTCCGTTCCTAAAATTTCTGTCAGGGTACTTGCTACTTTAATCCAATATCTACGGATCTTATGACAAGTTCATAGGCAATGTACCAGAGTGCCCACCTCTATTTTACATTTGGGACACATTGGAGATGTTCCTGCCTTAAATTTTGCCAGTCGAGCCGGTGCTATATGAGCCCTATGAAGTATCTTCAGCTGGATAGCCTGGGTTCTGTTACAGATAGTAATTCTTCTAGCATTTTCCCAAATATCATTCCACATTTCTATAGAGATTTCTAGTCTCAAATCCTGATCCCATGTTTTAAGCAGATTGTCCATATCTCCCAATACTTCATCATGTAGTAAATGATAAATAATACTGACGGAGGATACCCCCACTGGTCGTAGGACATTACATTCTCTATCTGATTTATAAAAACTATCTATTAACGTAGTCTTCTTCTGTATATAATCTCGAATTTGGAAGTATCGAAAGAGGTCGAATTAAGAGTTTAACGATGACCATGAATCTGTTGTCAATTGTCAGTAAATCCCACCTGGTTCCTTGATTCCTTTGAGAGAAGGAAACCACTGTCCACATCTGGTCTGGTCTCCATGTGAGTCTAGACTCACTGCCTCCGTAACTGCCCTCTGGGTCTGGGCAATTAGGGATGGGTAATAAATACTGGCCGTACCAGTGGCACCTTCATCCTGGGAATGAATAAAAAAAATCAAAAGCTCATATAAATCCCAAAGAGCCTTCGCCAGAAAGGACTGTTTCTCCCACTGCAGCCGGATTGTTCAGGGACCGTAGACACACTCCACCATTCCCCTCCTGGACCCTCGTTGACCCTGGGTTACCTTTGTCACTCTCTCCAAGGCAACTTGGTTCCATAACCAGAACCGAAGCTAGGAACCAGCTTCTGGAAGGTTCCAACGTGACATGGCCATTTCTTTCCCCACTCAAACACAACCACAGTCTGACTGACCAGACCTGTCTCTGTCTGCTCTCAGCCTGAACTCTCACAACCAAACCGTCATGTAAAACTTTATCAGATACTTTTAAAACGTTTAAACCATGGAGTCACCGAATGTGACAGTAACTTGTGCTTGTGCTGTCTCTGAGCTGGTCATTTCATCTCAATCTCCTTGACTATTCCTCAGCCCTTTCCAAGTTTTCCCGCGTGCAGCTTTTCTGATCGAGCTGGTTTGGTTTTTACCCGACAGCAGGGTATTTTGAGTCAGTTGCCTCTGAGTCGGTGTTCTATACAGAGGCCTATTGTCACTGACAGTCCCGCTCTCCTACACAAACAGGGAGAGTCTGTCGCTGCGTCAGTGAGTCCTGCACACGCGACACATCATCCTCAGCTGCTGCTTGTGACTCAGACACAGCTGGTATTTCTTTGGGCCTATTTCAGGTTGAGCTGATGATTGGAGGCTCAGTATTGGGTCATAGGCATTCCCAACACCTTACAGACAACATGGACTGTCCCTTCCCCTCTCCCTCCTTCCCCTCCCCCGTCCCCCTCCCCCTCCCCTGCCTCCTTCCCCTCCCCCTCCCCCCTCCCCCTCCCCTGCCTCCTTCCCCTTCCCCTCCTCCCTCCCCCTCCACCTTCCCCTCCCCCTCCCCCTCCACCTTCCCCTTCCCCTCCCCCTCCACCTTCCCTTCCCCCCTTCCCCTTTCCCCTCCCCGTCCCCCTCCTCCCTCCCCTTCCCCCTCCTCCTTCCCTTCCCCTCCCCCTCCACCTTCCCCTCCCCCTTCCCCTTCCTCAATTTCCTCACTGCCCTCCCTTCCTGTCCCATCCCTATTCTACTCTCCCTGCCATCTGCTCTCCTCTTGCTCCTCCCACCTTCCCCTCCCCCTTCCCCTCCCTCCTTCCCCTCCCTCCTTCCCCTCCTCCCTCCTCTCTCCTTTCTTCCTCCGTCTTCCCTTCTGTCCCTCCCCTTGAAGGGCTTGGGTGTGGGCCAATGACATGATGATTATGAGAGTGAGGGAACAGGCCGCTGGTGCTGAATATTTCCGTGCCGTGTGTAATCGATCATTGACCCTGGATCATTCTGGGAAGGTGGTTTTGTGGTCAGGTTGTGCAGGTCTGAGTTAGGGAGGGCGTTCACATTCTTGGCCCACCCTGAAGATTCACTGTTTATCCTGAACTCACTCCAAATTATAAACTAAGGAAACCTTCATCCTCTGTACACTGCCAGAGGGGAGCTGACTGACAGCCCCTCAGTTTATTCAGGAGTGACCTTGTGTCCTGGGACATCTGAGGAGGTTTCACTGATGGGGCCTCCAAACAGCTGGGTCCCCATTAGGCTCATCACGTGTTGATGTGGTTTATCGTGTGACTGCTTCAAGCCTCTCGTGTTCCTGACCTGACAGACTTGTCCAAAGACTCACTCTGAGAATGACATTGGAGTTTAATTATAAGACGGTATAACATAGTGGTGGAGGTAGGGCCGTTCAGCCCATCGAGTCAGACCCACCATTCAGTGAGGTCATGGCTGATCTGATCATCATTAACTCCATTCCCCAGAACCCAGACTCCCGTACTCATTACAAATCTGTCTCAATCATCAATATATTTAATGACCCAGTCCCAACAGCCCTCTGCAGGAAAGAATCCCACAGATGCACCACACTCTGAGAGAAGTAATTTCTCCTCATCTCTGTCTTCAATGGCTGACCCCATATTCTGAGATGATGCCCTGTGCTCCTAGACTCTTCCACAGGGAGAAACAGCCTTTCCACATCCCATCCTGTCAAATCCCTAAGAATCCTGCGTGTTTCTGTAAGATCACCTGTCATTCTGCTAAACTCCAACAGGCCCAACCTACTCAGCCTTTCCCTATGAGCAGTCCCTCCATCCCCAGGATCAGCCGAGTGAACCGAGCCTGGTAGTATCCCTTTCTCTGGATAAGGGAGCTGAACCTGTCCAACTGGGGCCTGGCCTTGAATAGTTTAAGGCTTAAACTCCCTGGCTGAAAGTCCATTCCCATCAAAACAAAGACCAACTCTCTCTGTGTCTTCTCCATTCCCCACTCAACGTCAAAGCTGGATTTTTGTGACTCATGCACAAGGATCCCGCCCCTGCGCCAAATCCCTCTATCCCACACTTTCCTGTGGGAGGAAATAAGATTTCACTATCGTCATCCTGCCAAGGTGTGGGAGCTCACACTTCCCCACACTCTAATCCACCTGACAAATCTCTGGCCTACTCTTTCAGCCCGTCTCTAACCCACCACAGATTCTTTACTCTCCTGCATCATCCAGAGGCTGGAGGCACTTTCTGAACGAAAGGTGGGCATTCGCCAATGTTTTAGTAAACATTGACAAAACGTTCCCATGTAACCGAACCTGGGGGCAATGAATAAAAACACTGATAGATCCGGGGTGGGGCGGGGGGAACGCTCCTTTATCCAGAGAGCAGGGAGTATGTGGGATTCACATCCACAACATGAGAGTAGGCAAGGTGTGTCACAGGACAGGGGGAGAGAGGGAGAGGGAAGGAGCGTGGGGGGAGGGGGGGAGAGAGGGAGAGGGAAGGAGAGAGGGGGGAGGGGGGAGAGAGGGAGAGGGAAGGAGAGAGGGGGGGGGGGGGGAGAGAGGGAGAGGGAAGGGGAGAGGGGGGAGGGGGGGAGAGAGGGAGAGGGAAGGAGAGAGGGGGGAGGGGGGAGAGAGGGAGAGGGAAGGAGAGTGGGGGAGGGAGAGGGGAGAGGGAAGGAGAGTGGGGGAGGGAGGAGAGTGGGGGAGGGGGGAGAGTGGGGAGAGGGAAGGAGAGCGGGAGGAGGGAGAGGGGAGAGGGAAGGAGAGTGGGGGAGGGAGGAGAGTGGGGGAGGGGGGGAGAGTGGGGGAGGGAGAGGGAGAGGGAAGGAGAGTGGGGGAGGGAGGAGAGTGGGGGAGGGGGGGAGAGGGAAGGAGAGCGGGAGGAGGGAGAGGGGAGAGGGAAGGAGAGTGGGGGAGGGAGGAGAGTGGGGGAGGGGGGAGAGTGGGGAGAGGGAAGGAGAGTGGGGGGAGGGGGGAGAGGGAAGGAGAGTGGGGGAGAGGGAAGGAGAGTGGGGGAGGGAGGGGAGGGGGGAGAGCAGGGAGAGGGAAGGAGAGTGGGGAGAGGGAAGGAGAGTGGGGGAGGAGGGAGAGAGGGAGAGGGAAGGAGAGTAGGAGGAGGAGGAGAGAGGGAGAGGGAAGGAGAGTGGGGGAGGGGGGAGAGAGGGAGAGGGAAGGAGAGTGGGGGGAGGGGGGGAGAGAGGGAGAGGGAAGGAGAGTGGGGGGAGGGGGGGGGGGGAGAGAGGGAGAGGGAAGGAGAGTGGGGGGAGGGGGAGATGGTGTTGGGGTGAGATGAAGAATAGTACATGAAGAAGAAATGGGCGGAGGGTGGGGCTAACTGATGTCTCCCCACCTCCCTCCCCAAGGTCAGAGAACTGGCATTGTTTGGGGTTAGGGATGGTGGGGGTGGGGGTGGGGGTGGGGAGTGACAGAATCTTCAGGCACTTCTTTGGTCACCATTGGGCCTCCAGCTGCAGTGGAGGTCCCACAGCTGAGAGCCAGCACCAAGTGGGTGATCCCAGTCCACAGGCATGGACAGTGCAGCCGAGGGGTGATCAGTCAGGGAGGGGGAGGGGAGGGAGGCTTGGGGGGTGCACCCAGGGTCCAAGGCAAGGGCGAGGGGCTGCCTCTTGGGGGGCTCCCTCGCCCCTGCACCTCCCAGTCACTGAATGCCAGGTCTCAGGCACGATGTGTTTGATATTGAGGAACCCTCCTGGGCAGGGGGTGGTCTATTGAACAAACCCAACAAGACAATCCAAAAATGCCTCTGTTCAATTCCAGCAGAATCACTAAAACTCAAATGGGCCTGAAGATAATCAGAGTGAGCCAAAATAACATCCTGCACTTGGCAGATAAGAATCCCACATTAGCCCCTTCCTGTCCCTTGCCTTTAAGAGACTTCACCTTTAAGGTCTGAGCGGACATAATGTGTGACAGTTCATCGGCCAGGGGCTTACAAACTGCCAACTCCGCAGCGTTTGCTTCATAGCTTGTGATGGGTTTTACTGTTTTCTGTACACTAACTGATGGACTTAATCCCTGACCAGTGACCGATTACTAGACCGTTAGCACAGAAGAGTTACAGTGCAGAATGAGGCCATTTGGCCCATCTTGCCTGCACTGGCTTTTCTCAAGATCACTGACATGACATCCTTTCTCCCGTCCAACTTAACTGGGGAAATTTCCCCATCGGTGAGAGACCATCCTATAACAAGGTGAGCCCTGACCAGATTCCCCACCTCAGCCCACAGTGGGTCCTCTCTTATAGAGCAGTGCAGTGACTCCGATGGTAAACTGTTACAGAGAGACAGCTGGTAAAGACAGTGGAAGAGTTTTGATAGTGAGGAAGAAGACTCAATCTTCAAAACAACAAATCCTGACCCACTCTGTGTGCTGCTTTGATTGTAACTGTGTGCTGTGTATGTCCAGATGTGTCAATCTGTGTCCTGATGTTTTCTTTTACTTTAATGCGTGGCCCAGAACACCTTGGACAGCATGCAGGTATCCTTCACAAGACGATTGTGAGATCTCCCTGCTTTTAGATGTGGTCCTTGCTTTAAGGGACTTGCCTAGCTACCTGCTATTCTTCCTGTTTTGTAAGTTTTTTTGCTCATTTACAACAGGAATAATCCAGAAAAACACACGAACAATTGGTAAAACAAATACACTGATTCGGATCTCCGAACAGCCAGATTATTAGTGGCTGTTTAAAAAATGATACCATCTGCCTTTTCTTGTTTCGATGTTTGTGATCTTCCAACTGCAAGATCAAAGAAACGATTGGAAATGGGGATCAAACCAAATCTGTGTGAATTCCAAACAATTTCTAACAGTTTGGACTTTACCTGAAAACTTGCAAAAGAGAAAAATGCAGAGACAAGGAACTCTCGGGCTTGTTCTGTGTTAGAGGCTGAGCCACAGACAGAGAATGTTCGGTTAATACTCTGGAACATTTCACACAGCAGGCATGGCGAGTCCTTGTTTAAATCCTCTCTGTTTAATGCATCTGAATCTGTACACCCTGAGGGCTGTCTGGCTACACACTGATGCCTGAGTAGGAGATCCATCTGCCTCTCTCATACTCTGCTGCTCGATTCACCGCTTTTCATCAGGATGAGGAAGAAACCCTCATTTCTTGATCAGGACCAGCTTCTAAAGTTCACTGTGGGATTTGGTGAATCGAGCAGCTTCTATTTTCCCAAATCCTTGGTTTTATTGCCATTCTTGGTTTGATTGCTTCCCTTCTGTTTGCTGCTGCTGCTGTTGGTGGTGGTGGTGGGAGGGCTGTGGGATTAATCTCAGCTTCATTGAGCTGTTAAAAACCTGTCCTGCTCTCAAACTGACTGAGCACCTTATTATGGGATGGGTCGGTTCGATCCTGCGCTGATGAAGGTTATTAACACTGACTGGACATGTTATAGAAGTTTTCAATCACATGACTTCCCACTGCTTACTACTCTATCCCAGAGTCTTTCTATTCATCACCTACAGGGAATCCATGGCCAATCAGAGAGTGATCTGAATCTCTACCAGCTGATTGGATGATATTTTGCTGTCAATTGATCAACATCTTTTTCCAAGTGTCAGGATTTTCAAATCACAGACTAGTTTGAGTACAGGACGGGGCCATTGCAAACCCTGTTATTGCTCAGTTGGTGTTACCTGGAGTCGGCCTGTAACCCAGCCCAATTGGAAGTTTAGGTAATGGTTGAACCTTCCTCCCTACCCTCTCAGGCAGCACATTCCACACCCTGACCACTCACTGCATCCACACACATCCCCCTGATACCTCCATTACTCCTTCTGCCAATCACATTCAATCTCTGCCCTCTGGTACCTGATCCTTCCACCAATGGGAACAGTTTCTCTCTACTGACTCTGCCCTGATTCTGAATACTTCTCAAGTTTCTGGGACATGTAGATCCCTCACCGCTCAGATAACATGCTGCTCATTTATTCTCCTCGTTAACATGGACAGTTTCCCACTTTCCCACATTGTACTCCATTTGCTAGATCTTCACCAATCCCTTATGCTGTCTTCATGACTCACTCTCTGACTTATCTTTGTGTTAATCATAACATCTTCAGTTTTCTTTATCAATTTTGGTACATTGTAAAATACTTCCTCCCCAACTCTGCTCCCTGTGACACATCACTTGTTAATGTGCACCTACTTCCTGTTTCCTGTTAGCCAGCCAATCATCTCTCCTGGCCAATGTGATAAAATTAACTCCATACAGCAGAGTGAATCATTAAAACTAACTTCAAACAAATCAAACAATTCATCCTTTGGGATGTTGGTCTTCCCTTTCCATTTGGTTATTGGAAGGAGTGTTCTAGTCCAGGCTGTAACTGCAGACCCAGAGTCTCTCTGGGTTGACCACTGAGTGATGCCTGGCTCAGTGTTATTTCCGAGTCAGTGAAAGCTCTCTCCCTTACTGGTGCAATCTCAGAACCTTTATGAAGGGCACAGTCTCAACTGAGATTTCCACCATTAGCTCTTCACCTGAGGCACTGCTGAACTCTGCTTCGACAATGTAACGGTCCCAGCTGAAGGGAGGTTGCTATCACCATTACAACAAACCTCAGCAATAAACCAGGCATCCTTTCATCTTCTCATTATCACTTTTGATTCCAGATTTTTTAAAGATGCAAGGTCGATCTGGAAATTAGGGAACCAGAAAAGGTTCCTGTGGGAATCAGACATAGATGACTGTTATTCCACCAACCGTGCTCTCTCAAGCAGCACGTTCCTCATTAACCAGCCTGCAGACACCTCCGTTGTCTCTCAGTATGTTAACTCCACTGTAGGCTTCACACACGTTGAAAGGCGAGCAATTTCCTTACATTTTGCCAGCAATCTTCCTCAAGTACAAGGTCTGATGATCGATAGCCTGGGAGGTGATGGTATTTCATTGTCTCATGTCTGTTAGACATGAACCTGACTCACTGATAACCACAAATGCTGAGGTCAGTATAGTGTTAGCTGCTAATCCATATTGTCAGAGAGAAAATAATCAGACATTAAATTATTTCCATTTTGGATTGAATGAGGTAGTTTCTTCCTGTGTGGTGGTTATAGCGTTCTGATGTATCTGCTTTTTTGTGTGTCTCTGCTAATGCTGTGCAATGTGTGTGGAGACTGTCCATGTGTACCCTGAATTTATATGGCGCCGTGCTGCCCTGTTAGCTCAGGAAGTTGATGTAGCAGGGACAGGAACCTGGGGTGAGCTGCTGGACATTTTGGGCCATTCCTCGCCCCTTGACCCTCCGGCTATCAAGTGCTGGATTCTGGATATGTGGAGAGATTGCATTGCCATAGTGCCTGGTTGTCCATGTGTTAATCACCCCCTCAGCCCCAGCCCCGTGCCTGGACATGCCTGTTCCCCAATCAGAGTGATGTGGGAGGGGGGATGAGAGCGCGGTACCAGTGTTCAGAGTGAATGAAACAGCCCAATTTCCCATTTCACTTCAGACAGTGTTGGAAGAGTGACAGGTCTTTTCGATTTTAGTCAGAGCCCAGAGTGTCAGAGGGATAGGGGGTTTGTAGCAGTGATTCCTGGCCCTGAACCAGCTGTCTAAAAACAGCTCCAGGCAGGAGACTGTGGCAGAGGGCATCTCTGCCAACTCCCTGCTCTTTACCCTGGTTATGTTGGTGCCCAGGTGTCCTTGGAGAGGTAGTATACTCTCGATGCCTTTAGGGAGAAGCGGGCACCGTGGCAGATACAATGCTTTATTTCCCACCCCTACCCCCCCACAGTATTCTGATCTAATCCCTTCCCTCTCTCCATATCCGCTCCTGCCCCTTACCTGTGATTGTTTGCTTCCCCCATCATGGCCTGAGCTGGTAAACACTGCATTGGCTTCCGGCTGTTTCTGGTGGTGGGTAGAAGTGGCAAAAAACAATAAGTTGCAATAAATGATTGGAGCTGACGAGCTCAGTGCATGTGGAGGGTGGGGATTCAACTGTGTATTAGATGTATGCAAAGTACTGAAAGACTCGTGGTGTGTGTGTGTCTGTGTGTGTGTCTGTGCGTGTGTGTCTGTGTATCTGTGTGTGTGTGTGTCTGTGTGTGTGTGTGTATGTCTGTGTGTGTGTCTGTGCGTGTGTGTCTGTGTATCTGTGTGTGTGTGTGTGCACATGCTCATGTATATCTGTGTGTGTGTATCTCCTTCTGTATGTGTGTCTGTCCCTGTGTGTATCTATGTGTGTACATGTCTGTGTGTGTCTATCTGTGTCTGTGTATGTCTCGGCATGTATGTTTCTGCATATATCTGTGTGTATGTGTGTGTGTGTATGTGTGTCTCGGTGTGTATATTTCTGTGTCTGTGTGTGCATGTGTATCTCTATGTCTGTGTGTGTGTGTGTGTGTGTGTGTGTACACCTTGGTATGTATATCTCCATCTGTGTCTGTATGTGTATGTATCGGGGTGTGTGCGTGTGTGTATCTCCATCTCTGTCTACGTATCTGTGTGTGTGTGTGTGTGTGTGTGTGTATGTGTGTGCATATCTGTATGTATATGTATCTATATATATCTCTGTATCTGTGTGTATGTGTGTGTGTGTGTGTGCATATATCTGTGTCTGTATGTGTGTGTGTGTATATATATATATATATATATATATATCGGGGTGTGTGTGTATCTCCATCTCTGTATATGTATCTGTGTGTGTGTGTGTGTGTGTGCGCGCATATCTGTGTGTGTATATGTATCTATATATCTCTGTATCTGGTTGTGTGTGTGTGTGTGTGTGTGTGTATCTGTGTCTGTATTTGTGTATATATATATCGGGGGGGGTGTGTATATCTCTGTGTGTGTATGTGTGTGCGTATCTGTGTGTGTGTATGTATCTGTACATCTCTGTATCTGTGTGTGTGTGTGTGTATCTCCATCTCTGTGTGCGTATCTGTGTGTGTATATGTGTCTATACATCTCTGTATCTGTGTGTGTGTGTGTGTGTGTGTGTGTGTATGTGTATTGGTGTCTATGTCGATATATCTGTGTGTGTACCTTGGTGTGTGTCTGTGTGTGTGTGCGTGTGTCTGTGTGTGTGCGTGTGTATCTGTGTGTGTGTGTGTATATGTGTATTGGTGTCTATGTTGATATGTCTGTGTGTGTGTGTGTGTGTGTGTGTGTGTATCTCCATCTCTGTGTGTGTACCTTGGTGTGTCTCTGCGTGTGTGTGTGTGTCTGCGTGTGTGTGTGTCTGTGTGTGTGTGTGTGTTTCCTGTGCAGGCCAAGGTGCGAGAGTTAGAGGAGAAATGTCGAAATCAGAGCGAACAGTTCAGTCTGCTCTCCAGGGAGTTGGAGAGTTTTCGTCAGAGTGCTGGTAACATTGACCTGCTCAGCTGCCCGGCCTCACAGAGGGAGAGAGCTGGCAAGACCCAGCCTCCACTGATGAACGGACTAGCCACAGTGCTTCCTAAAGGTAGGAGACCTTTACCTGCAGCTACCTTTACAGCATTCTGATGTTCATTGTCAATCTCCAACCATTGGAAGCAGCCTTCTGTGGTCAGACTCTCGGCTGCTGTCCCTGAGGAGCCGAGGGTTAACAAACTGAGTGGAGACTGTGTCGATGTTAATTACACCTCTGGGTGGATAACGTGACATACCCACTCCGGCTGTAATCCAGGTCTCATTCTCCTGACCAATGGGCTGGCACTTTCCCAGCAGCCTTTATACTGACCCCCCCCTGGGTTGATGAACACTGGGCTATTCTCCTCCAGGGTCTTGTGCCAACTTTGATTCCATCGGGTCAGCTTCGGGGAGAGTGAGATTCCAGAGTATCTGGTCATTTTGTGAGATTTCTCTGTGTGTAAATTATGTAGGAGCAGAGCCTGGTTTTCAGTTGTGTTCCATTGGCTGTGAAGAGCAAGTTTTTATTCATTCACAGGACATAGGTGTCACTGACTGGGCCCAGTATTTATTACCCCATCCCTAGTTGTCCCTTGAGAAGGTGGGGGTGGGGGGTGAGCTGTTGCCTTTAACCCCTGCAGTCAGTGTGCTGTGGGTAGACCCACAATGCCCTGAGGGAGGAAACTGACCATCAGAAGTTGCAAAACATTCTGATCATGTGAGGGCTGAGGTCAGAGAAGGAGGTCAATTCACTGAACTTTGACCTTGCTTCATCCAGCAATGAGATTGTTCCAATGTGCATCCCTGAACCTTCAGTGTTCTGAACCAATCACAGTGGTCGAAATTTTGACTGAAGAGTCAACAATAGCCCCAAGCACAGTTTGAGGGAGGGTCTCAGTGGGGGAGAGATCATCGAATCCCCACTGTGCAGAAAGAGACCATTCAGCCCATCGAGTTTGCACAACCCACCCAGAACCACCCCACTACCCTATCCCTGTAACCCTGCATTTTCCTTGGTGAATCCACCTGACCCGCACATCTTTGGACTGTGGGAGGGAACTGGAGCACCCGGAGGAAACCCACGCAGACACGGGGAGAACGTGCAAACTCCACACAGTCGTCCGAGACTGGAATCAAACCTAGGACCCTGGTGCTGTGAGGCAGCAGGCACCAGAGATCTGCAATTATTGGCCAATACCTTCCCCCCACCCCACCCCCACCCCCACCCCCTGTAGAAGATCCTGAGACAAAGCAACCTCCACTTGGCAGAGCTGCACGTGGCCATTTCACAGACCCCGTGCTATCCCTTTGAGACCAGGCCATCAAATGGCTCTGATATTGGCTTAAAGGTTCAGGTTCCTCTGGGGCTGCCCTATAGGGGCTAGTGTGGGGCAGGTGGGACTGGAGGGGGCAATGCTCAGAGAGAGGGAAATATAGGGAGGGGGTGGGGGAACAGTGAGGAAAGATGAGGGAGTGGGGGACATTGAGGGGTGGGGTTGGGGGTGTGAGTGAGGGGGTATGGGTGGGGGTCAGGACAGGGTCGGAGTTGGGGTGGGGTTGGGGGTGACGTGAGAGATCCCAATCAGTTGTTTCAACCAGAGCTTTCCCCTGAGCAGGGACCCACAGAGTACGGGCCTGTTCCGGGGGCTCACTGTGGGAGGAGCTGGGGGAGGGGCATAAATGATGGTCATGTCAGCACCACCCACATCCTGTAAGTGAATAATAAAGGAATGAATTATTCTCATGGTGCTTTGGGACTTGGAGTGAAGGGAAATATTCTGTTAAGTTTGGTATGCTTTCCTTTATTGGTCAGAGTATTGAGTACAGGAGTTGGGAGGTCATGTTGTGGCTGTACAGGACATTGGTTAGGCCACAGTTGGAATATTGCGTGCAATTCTGGTCTCCTTCCTATCGGAAAGATGTTGTAAAACTTGAAGGGGTTCAGAAAAGACCATAAGACCATAAGACATAGGAGTGGAAGTAAGGCCGTTCGGCCCATCGAGTCCACTCCGCCATTCAATCATGGCTGATGGGCATTTCAACTCCACTTACCAGCATTCTCCCCGTAGCCCTTAATTCCTCGAGACAACAAGAATCTATCAATCTCTGCCTTGAAGACATTTAGCGTCCTGGCCTCCACTGCACTCTGGGGCAATGAATTCCACAGGCCCACCACCCTCTGGCTGAAGAAATGTCTCCGCATTTCTGTTCTGAATTGACCCCCTCTAATTCTAAGGCTGTGTCCACGGGTCCTAGTCTCCTTGCCTCATGGAAACAATTTCCTAGCGTCCACCCGTTCCAAGCCATGTATTATCTTGTATGTCTCTATTAAGTCTCCCCTTAATCTTCTAAACTCCAATGAATACAATCCCAGGATCCTCAGCCATTCCTCATATGTTAGACCTACCATTCCAGGGATCATCCATGTGAATCTCCGCTGGACACGTTCCAGCGCCAGTATGTCCAGGGATTTACAAGGATGTTGCCAGGGTTGGAGGGTTTGAGCTACAGGGAGGGGCTGAAAAGTCTGGGGCTGTTTTCCCTGGAGCATCGGAGGCTGAGGGGTGACCTTATAGAGGTTTATAAAATCATGAGGGGCACGGATAGGATAAATAGACAAGGTCTTTTCCCTGGGGTGGAGGAGTCCAGAACTAGAGGGCATAGGTTTAGGGTGAGAGAGGAAAGATATAAAAGAGACCTAAGGGATAACTTTTTCACACGGAGGGTGGTACGTGTATGGAATGAGCTGCCAGAGGAAGTGGTGGAGGCTGGTACAATTACAACATTTAAGAGACATTTGGATGGGTATATGAATAGGAAGGGTTTGGAGGGATATGGGCCGGGTGCTGGCAGGTGGGGCTAGATTGGATTGGGATATCTGGTCAGCATGGACAGGTTGGACCGAAGGGTCTGTTTCCATGCTGTACATCTCTATGACTCTATGACTTTAATCAGGTGACCTCTCTGAAACACTAATGAGTATTAACCAATCGGTTTGGTGATCTTGGGTCATGGCAACAAGAGGGACTCTCATCCTAGACCCTTGTGTAAATTCATGCAATAGCTTCCAAAGGACAGAGCCTGAGTATAACCTCTCCCTGAGTCCCTCAGACAGTGCAGCCCTCTCTCCCTCCTGCAGCCACCTGGAGTTTAGCTTCAGGTTTTCGAAGTGGGACTGACCCTGAGGTGAGAGGCTGCAGGACTGATACCAGGCCTGAGAAACCTGACCCAGAGAGGCCGGAAAATCGGAGGCTGTGGGCCTTTGAGCAGAAATGGAGAGTTCGCCGAGGTCCCAGAATGAGAAAGGGTTCCCGTGGTCAGAGGCACAGTGACTGGGGACTGAAGATCAAAGGGAATCCGATCAAGGACCTGGAGCCAGAGAGGATCATCCACGTGCCGTGGGACAATGCAATCTGAAGGGAAGCAGGTTCAATTTTCGAAGGGGAACTGAGTTTGGGCGGCACGGTGGCACAGTGGTTAGCACTGCTGCCTCACAGCGCCAGAGACCCGGGTTCAATTCCCGCCTCAGGCGACTGTCTGTGTGGAGTTTGCACGTTCTCCCCGTGTCTGTGTGGGTTTCCTCCGGGTGCTCCGGTTTCCTCCCACAGTCCAAAGATGTGCGGGTCAGGTGAATTGGCCATGCTAAATTGCCTGTAGTGTTAGGTAAGGGGTATATGTAGGGGTATGGGTGGGTTGCGCTTTGGCGGGTCGGTGTGGACTTGTTGGGCCGAAGGGCCTGTTTCCACACTGTAAGTAATCTAATCTAATCTAAGTGTTTGAAGTGAATGATGTTGCAGGGCAATCAGAGTCAAGCTCTCAGCCAGACCCCAGCTGGAAAACTGAGCAGGTTTGGAGGCCCTATCTAAGGAAAGGTCAGATGGTATCAGAGCCTGTCCAGAGAATGTTCACTCAGCTCATCCTGGCAATGGAGGGATTTTCTTATGAGGAGAGTCATAGAGTCATACAGCACTGAAACAGCCCCTTCTGTCCAACTCATCCGTGCTGACCAGGTCTAATCCCACTTGCCAGCATTTTGCCTATACCCCTCGAAACCCTTCCTACTCCTGCCCCTTGGGGTGGTGACCTCTACCCTTTGGAGTTTCGAGAATGAGAGGTGAGCTATTATTGAAACACTCTGTACTGTGCAGGGGCAATGCCCAAGGGTAGTTCCTTCTTGTGGGAGAGTCTCAGAACAGGAGGAGTAATCACTGTGAGGGGACACAAATTGAAGAGAGAGCTGAGGAGGAATTTCTTCTCTCTAAGGGAAGTGAATCTGTGCAGTTCTTTCCCAAAGAGAGCTGTCGAGGCTGGGTGTACTCAGGACTGAGAGAGAGCGATGGGAAGGGAATCGAGGGTTAGGGGGGAAAGGCAGGAACGTGGAGTTAAGGCTGATTGGGTCAATCATGATCTCATTGTATAGCAGAGCAGATGTAATGGACTGAATGGCTTGCAGCTGCTCCTGTGTGATATGGCCTTACACAGGCATGGCTGGCCCAATGGGAATCTTCCCCTCTCAGCTGATTTGATCGGGCAGTGTTATAGACGATGTGATCAACGTGATGTGAGTCTTCAGGACCCGAAGGAACTGCCCCTGGGCTCTGGAGAGGAGGGAGGGATTGCGTATAATTCACTAGGCAGTAAAATAAAGTCAAGGGACGTGTTTCCCAAATGGACAGGACATGTTTCAGGGATCAGACCAGGAAGAAAAACTGGAGAACAAAACCAAAACTTCCAAAATCCTCAGAATTTCAATCAGGGCTGAGAAACGATTTGCTTAATGTAACGTTTCCCCGCCTCAGCATCACCATCTGCAACTATCTCTCCCTAAAACACACGGTTAATCCCAAATAGGAGCAGCTCCAGGGATTTGACCGATCCTGTGTTCACAGCTGAAGCACCTGGAGCCTGATGGTTAACTTCATCTCTTTGATGTTAGTATTGCTATTGGTAATGAAGGCTGTTCTGATTCAGTTAAACTATGGAGCTGAGATAATGTGAACTTGATGGTAAACCTCAGAGACTGTTCTTGAGTTAGGAAGGGTAAGGGATTGAATAAGGCAGAGGTGATTGGGAGACACTGGTGGTCTGCAGGGGCTGGAGGTCCTGTCACAATGATACGGTGACCATATTTCAACATCTTCTCAGATGGAGCCTGACCTTAACCCACCTGAGAGAGGTTAATATCATCGAGAAGGACAAGGGGCAGCAGATAGATGGGAATACCACCCCCTGCAAGTTCCCCTCCAAGTCACTCACCATCCTGACTTGCAAATATCTCATTGTTCCTTCAATGTGGCTGGGTCAGAATCCTGGAATTCCCTCCCTAAGGAGATTGTGGGTCTACCTACAGCACATGGGCAGCAGCGGTTCAAGATGGCAGCTCTCCATGTTCATTATGTTAATCAGCAGAGTTAGAAGGTTTGCTCCAACAGTGTCCACGGACATACTTTTCTCTTTAGAATTTTATTTCAACTTTCACATTACAAGACCCCCATCACACTGTTACCTGTTCTCCACATTGACACACCCAGTCCCTCCACAATTATCCCTTAATTAACATATAACCATGACTTATTCCCCAGTTCCATGTGCTCCAAGATAACACTATCAGACCCACCCCAGCTACATGATATCAGTAAGGAATGGGCGTTAGCTGCTGACCTCGGCATACCCTGGGAGGAAGGAGGTCTATAACTGCTCTCATATTCCTGTTCCCTGGCTTGTGTTATCCCAGGAACTGGGAGTGTTTGGGAATCACTAATCACTCAGTTTGTGATGTCAAGAAGCAAAAAGTTCAATCTGCTTGGCCCAAAGCTGTCATGCTCCAAATGTCTGAGAATAGAACATCTTTGATGGTGTCTGCTCCCCAGGATCAGTGATGTACAGAACAGAGCAGAGGATCAAAACTGCACTGTCACACTCTCAGGAATATTGTGTGAAAGCTATTAGAATCGAGGAAACAGGTGAAACACAGCCAACAAGGTCATTTTAATCCTCCCCCAATCCAATGGTGTCCATTTTAACATTGATTTTCACTGATCCATTAGTTGAGATATGCTCTGACCTGCAGACCTGGGATTATTCAGGTGACTGTACTGTCACAATGACAAATACAGGCTGTGATCAGGCCCTGTGATCGGGCCCTGTGATCGGGCCCTGTGATCGGGCCCTGTGATCGGGCCCTGTGATCAGGCGCTGTGATCAGGCGCTGTGATCGGGCCCTGTGATCGGGCCCTGATCAGGCCCTGTGATCGGGCGCTGTGATCGGGCCCTGTGTGGCTGTCAATGATCTGGGACGGGGGTTGATTGAGAAAACAGCTCAGTAAAACTGTCCCCAGCTTTTTGTTTGGTTCTGTTTTCAGGCACTGAAAGTCCATCTGGGAGCAGATCGGTGATCTCCGAATATATCCGGCCCCTTCAGTCATCCGGTGGGAAGTCAGAGTTGCTGTCTGCCAAGCCGACCCTCCTGTCTCAATCCACACTGGGCAGCCCAAGGCCTAGACAGCTCCCTGAGGTCAGTCCACATCCTGTTACTCAATAGCAGCAATGATCCAACAATCAGAGTTAGGACAATGTGTGAGACCAGCTCACACAGTGAGCACGCTAATCTTGCTGGAGCTGTCACATGAACCTCCTAGTCATTAGCACACTCAGGTAGATAGTGCTGTTAAGAAAGCATACAGTGTGTTGGGTTTCATTGGTAGAGGGATTGAGTTCCAGAGCCGTAACGTCATGCTGCAATTATACAAAACGCTGGTGTGGCCACACTTGGAATATTGTGTACAGTTCTGGTCGCCCCATTACAGGAAGGATGTGGAAGCATTGGAAAAGGTGCAGAGGAGATTTACCAGGATGTTGCCTGGTCTGGAGGGAAAGTGTTATGAGGAAAGGCTGAGAGACATGGGTCTGTTCTCATTGGGAAGAAGAGGCCAAGGGGGGATTTGATAGAGACATACAAGATGATCAGAGGATTAGATAGGGTGGACAGTGAAAGTCTTTTTCCTAGGATGATGACGTCAGTGTGTACGAGGGGGCATAACTACAAATTGAGGGGTGATAGATTTAAGACAGATGTCAGAGGCAGGTTCTTTACTCAGAGAGTGGTAAGGGTGTGGAATGCCCTACCTGCTAATGTACTCAACTCAGCCACATTAGGGAGATGTAAACAATCCTTAGATAAGCACATGGATGATGATGAGATAGTGTAGGGGAACGAGCTGAGAATAGCTCACAGGTTGGCACAACATGTTCTGTGTTGTATTTTTCTATGTTCCATGTTCTATGATATCTGCACAGTCCAGCAGGATCCCAGGACACACAGAATCACATGTTGCAATCAGATTAGGAAGGTCTTCCTTGCTAATGTTTTATTCTGAAAGTCAGGGCAAATCACTTTAATTTCAGGTCATTGTCCAATTGGGTGCTGCTCATCTTTTCACACTCTCTGAAACGAATGATGTCAGAAGGTATCCAACGAAGGAAGATGACCTTATAGACAACAAGTGCAGGAGTAGGCCATTCAGCCCTTCGAGCCTGTACCACCATTCAATATGATCATGGCTGATCATCCTTAATCAGTATCCTGTTCCTGCCTTATCTCCATAACCCTTGATTCCACTATCCTTGAGAGGTCTATCCAACTCTTTCTTATATGAATTCAGAGACTGGGCCTCCACTGCTCTCTGGGGCAGAGCATTCCACACAGCCACCACTCTCTGGGTGACGAAGTTTCTCCTCATCTCTGTCCTAAATGGCCTACCCCATATTTTTAAGCTGTGTCCTCTGGTTCGGCACTCACCCATCAGCGGAAACATGTTTCCTGCCTCCAGAGTGTCCAATCCTTTAATAATCTTATACGTCTCAATCAGATCCCCTCTCAGTCTTCTAAACTCAAGGGTATACAAGCCCAGTCGCTTCAGTCTTTCAGTGTAAGGTAATCCCTCCATTCCAGGAATTGACCTCGTGAACCTACGCTGCACTCCCTCAATAACCAGAATGTCTTTTCTCAAATTTGGAGACCAGAACTGCACACAATACTCCAGGTGTGGTCTCACCAGGGCCCTGTACAGCTGCAGAAGCACCTCTTTGCTTCTATACTCAATCCCTCTTGTTATGAAGGCCAGCATGCTATTAGCCTTCTTCACTACCTGCTGTACCTGCATGCTTACCTTCATTGACTGGTGTACAAGAACACCCAGATCTCTCTGTACTGCCCCTTTACCTAAATTGATTCCATTTAGGTAGTAATCTGCCTTCCTGTTCTTGCCACCAAAGTGGATAACCATACATTTATTCACATTAAACTGCATCTGCCATGCATCTGTCCACTCACCTAACCTGCCCAGGTCACCCTGTAATCTCCTAACATCCTCCTCACATTTCACCCTGCCACCCAGCTTAGTATCATCAGCAAATTTGCTCATGTTATTACTAATACCATCTTATCAGTAACATACATTGTAAAAAGCTGCGGTCCCAGCACTGATCCCTGCGGTAGCCCACTGGTCACTGCCTGCCATTCCGAAATGGAGCCGTTTATCACTACTCTTTGTTTCCTGTCAGCCAACCAACTTTCAATCCAAGTTAGTACTTTGCCCCCAATACCATGCGCCCTAATTTTGCTCACTAACCTCCTATGTGGGACTTTATCAAAGGCTTTCTGAAAGTCCAGGGACACTACATCTACTGGATCTCCCTCGTCCATCTTCAGAGTTACATCCTCAAATAATTCCCTTCATAAATCTATCTTGTTATTACTCTCCAGATGTGTCATAATTTCATCCTTTATAATAGACTCCATGATCTTTCCCATCACTGAGGTCAGACTAACTGGTCTATAATTTCCTGCTTTCTCTCTCCCACCTTTCTTAAAAAGCGGTACAACATTAGCCACCCTTCAATCCGCAGGAACTGATCCTGAATCTATCGAACTCTAGAAAATAATCACCAACGCATCCATGATTTCTCGAGCCACCTCCTTCAGTACCCTGGGATGTAGACCATCAGGCCCCGGGGACTTATCAACCTTCAGACCTAACACTCTCTGGGATGTGGTTTTATCTAAAGCTAAAATACAGTCTGGTGTTCTAAAAACCTCTTTCCTGACTCCACCCTGGGGTACATATCCTCTTCCCTGAGACCACCCTGGGGTACATATCCTTGTTGACACATTCCACTCCAGTTTAATGTTCCTATGATAAGCACACAGACACGATAAGGAATTGGTTTCTACTCCATCTGAGAGATTGTAGTCTTTTCCCCTGAACACACCAAAGACAAAGAGGGACACCGTCATGGTGTGGTGTTCAATCTACTCTTTGCCACAGTCAGGATTCTTCAAGAGCAAAATCTGTTCAGCAAATCCCTGAACTGGCCTCCCATGGTCTTTGTCTAGTTAAAGAACCACCTGAGAGAGCCAGGAGAGGAATCCAGAAGGTATCACACTCACCTCTCCAGCTGTCGCGAGAACAGTTTGTGATTGGAGGATCTATTGGAAAGGTTTCTCAGTCCGAGTTTGTGGAGGGATTTGTGAGGGAGCTCTGAGCAGTGCTGCTGACCCCTGACTCTCTTCTTGCTGTCGGACTGACATCACAAGAATCGTTTGGGGAATCAGCAAGGATCAAGACACATCAAAAGGTCTGTAGGTCAGGGTGGATAGGCCATGCTAAATTACCCACAGTGTTCAGGGATGTGGAGGTTAGGGTGGATAGGCCATGCTAAATTACCCACAGTGTTCAGGGATGTGTAGGTCAGGGTGGATAGGCCATGCTAAATTACCCACAGTGTTCAGGGATGTGTAGGTTAGGGTGAATTGGCCATGCTAAATTACCCACAGTGTTCAGGGATGTGGAGGTTAGGGTGGATAGGCCATGCTAAATTACCCACAGTGTTCAGGGATCTGAAGGTTAGGGTGGATAGGCCATGCTAAATTACCCACAGTGTTCAGGGATGTGGAGGTTAGGGTGGATAGGCCATGCTAAATTGCCCACAGCGTTCAGGGATGTGTAGGTCAGGGTGAATTGGCCATGGTAAATTGCCCACAGTGTTAGATGCATTAGTCAAGGGTAAATGTGAAATAATGGGGAATGGGTCTGGGCAGAATATACTTCGGAGGGTCAGTGTGGACTTGTTGGGCCAAAGGGCCTGTGTCCACACTAGGGTTTGTCATTCGGTGCCTGTAATAGTTAGAGATTGCTTCACTGAACTTTTCAGTATGAGGTTTTGAAGTGAAATTATTTAATCCAATATAAGCATTCCTAAAGCAAATGCCCCAACAAGATTGGCTGAGACTCATCTTAATTTCCCTTCCAAACCCACACCCACTTCCATCTAGAAGGACAGGGGCAGCAGATACGTGGGAACAGCACACCCTGCAAGTTCCTCTCCGAACCACTCACCATCCTGATTTGGAAATATCTCATCATTCGTTCAGTGTCACTGGGTCAGAATCCTGGAAGTCCCTCCCTCAGGGCATTGTGGGTCTACCCACAGCACATGGACTGCAGCGGTTCAAGAAGGCAGCTCACCCCCACCTTCTCAAGGGGCAACTAGGGACGGGCAGTAAATACTGGGCCCAGCCAGTGACACCCACATCCTGGAAACACATGGTACCAATTATCATGTCCTTGGTTTTTGAGTCAAAGATAGACTGGCACTTTAATCCACCCTTCCCCCATGTCTGGTGTGCCAGTACCTTCAGAGTGGTATGTGAGAGATGGGAGCAGTGCTGGGGAGTGGGTGTGCTGGGAGTGAGTTAGACACTGGGTTTACACACAGGACAGCAGGACTGGCTGTTCAGCTGGGGCGTGTGGAATTGGAGGAGGGATAAGTGAATCCCAGTCAATGTTGGGAAGATTTTAATCTCCCGTCACCACCACCATGTGGCTCCTACATCTTTTTATGATCGGTTTGCATATTTGTATCTCTATCTCCTGCTCGCTGTTGGGAGTCCTGTAGTACAGCCCCAACATTGTTACCACACTCTTCCTATTGCTGAGCTCTGCCCATATTGCGTCATTGCTTAAGTCCTCAATAGCACAGCTGTGATATCCTCTCTGACCAGGAATGCATCTCCTCAACCCCTTTTCCCTCCCCCTCTATCCCATTTGAAGCATCGATATCCTGGGATATTCAGTTGCCAGTCATGTCCTTCCCTCAACCAAGTCTCCGTAAAAGCAATAACATCATTCTCTTAGGTACTAATCTAAGCCTTAAGTTCATCTACCTTACCGACTACACTTCTCGCATTAAAACATGTGTATGTCAGACCACCTGTCCCTTTACGTTTATCACCTACTTCCTGCCTATAGAGTCATAGAGACGTACAGAATGGTAACAGACCCTACGGTCCAACTCGTCCGTGCCGACCAGATATCCTAACCCAATCTAGTCCCACCTGCCAGTACCCGGCCCATATCCCTCCAAACCCTTCCTATTCATATACCCATCCAAATGTCTCTTAAATGTTCCAATTGTACCAACCTCCACCACATCCTCTGGCAGCTCATTCCATACACGTACCACCCTCTGTGTGATAAAGGAAAGCAAACCAAATGCCGCCTTCACTATCCTATCTACCTGCGACTCCACTTTCAAGGAGCTATGAACCTGCACTCCAAGGTCTCCTTGTTCAGCAACACTCCCTAGGACCTTGCCATTAAGTGTATCTTCCCCTTGGTCACGCTGACTTCATTATCTAGGTCCTTACAGGCTTTAGTTACTACCTCTGTACTGTCCACTAACCTCATTTGGTTCCGATCTCCCTGCCACATTAGTTTAAACACTCCCCAATAGCATTAGCAAAAGAACCCCCAAGGACATTGGTTCCAGTCTGGCCCAGGTGTAGACTGTCCAAATTGTGATAGTCCCACCTCCTCCAGAACTGGTCCCAATGCCCCAAAAATCTGAACCCTTCCCTCCTGCACCATCTCTCAAGCCACACGTTCATCCTCACCTTCACTCATCTCGCAATTCAGATCATGTTGTCGGATTTAAATCACTATCAGTGAGTATTTATAGATTTCTATCTGTAACCAAGATCATCAAAGCAGGTTTTTACGTTTTTAAAAATACAAAAAGGAACGGTAGATACTGGAAATCTGAAGCAACCAAAAGCAGAAATTGCTGGAGAAACTCAGCAGGTCTGGCTGCATCTGTGAGAGAGAAACAGAGTTAATGTTTCAAGTCCAGCAACCCTTTTTCAGAACAGAACTCTGTTTTTCTTTCTCCACAGATGGTGCAGACCTGCTGAGTTTCTACAGCAATTTCTGCTTTTGGTTGTTTTAAAAATTTAAAAATGTGGCATCACTGGCTGGGTCCAGTATTTATTGCCCATCCCTAGTTGCCCCTTGAGAAGGTGGGGGTGAGCTGCCTTCCTGACCCGCTGCAGTCCACGTGCTGTGGGTAGACCCACGATGTCCCTGAGGGAGGGAATTCCAGGATTTTGACCCGGTGACACTGAAGGAACGGCTATATATTTCCAAGTCAGGATGGTGAGGGGCTCTGAGGGGAACTTGCAGGGGGTGGTGTTCCCATGTATCTGCTGCCCTTGTCCTTCTGGATGGAGGTGGTCACTCTTGGACGTGTGAGGGAAAAATACTACAGCAACACTACAGCAAAATACAACACTGCTAAAGATTTAATTCTTTGAAATAGCCTTTGAGGGGATTGATTTGATTGCTGGTTTGTTTTGTGATTACAGATGGATGTTGAAGCAGACAGGTGTAACCCCAAAATGAGGTACACAGGAAAGGTGCATCTGTGTGTAGCCCGGTACAGGTGAGCTACTCGTTTGACCATTTGCCGTGTGGGTTTGTAAAGTGATCCAGGCTCCAGGATGGGATCACATCACGCCAAGGCTCTGTCATAACAGATTAAAACAAAACAATCCAAACGCTGGAAATCTGAAACAAAAACAAGGATCACTGGAGAAACTCAGCAGGTCTGGTAGCATCTGTGGAGAGAGAAGCAGCGTTAATGTTTTGAGTCTGGGATGACTGTTCTTCAGAAGTGGAGACTGCACCTTCCCAGTTCTGAAGAAGGGTCACTAGACCCAAGACATTAACTCTGTTTCTCGCTCCACAGATGCTGCCAGACCTGCTGAGTTTCTCCAGTGGGTGATTGTGAAGCCAGCTGACTGCTTGAAGAGGTGTCGAGGTGTCTCATTCAGAAGACCCTGTGACCTCAGTCTGACCAGAGATTGGACAGCCCGGTGACCCCTTTCCTCTCCCACTGACAGAGTATCGTCGGAGTCCGTCTTCAGTGTGACAAAGATTGAAGACCAGTAACTGAGAGGTTTCAGTGTCCATTCCCCAAACACATCACCTCCTTTTTACAACATGGCACCGCCATCATGTCTGTTACCCATGATGCTTCAGTGAGTGGCTAATTCTCTCTCTGCCTCTCTATCTCGCTCCCTCTCTCACTTTTCCTCTCCCCCTCTCTTCCTCTTCCCCTCTCTTCCTTTCCCTCTCTCTCTCTCTCCACCTCCCTCTCTGTTGCTTTCCCTCACCATCTCTCTCTCTCTTTATCTCTCCATTTCTCTCTCTCTCACTTCCTCTTCCTTCTCCGTTTCTCTCTTTCTCTCTTCCCCCCCACCCCATGTCTCTCTCTGTCCCACTCTCTCTCACACCCTCCACCTCTCTCTCTCTCACTCCCTCCCCCACACTCTCTCTTTCCCCACCTCCATCTTCCTGTCTCTCCTGTCTCCCTCTCTCGCTCTCTCTCGCTCTGTCAGTGACCTGGTTTCTCGGCTTGTATGTTGGATTGTCCATGATCACTCTCATTGGCCAGTCTTACTTGGGGCTGACTCTCAGTCTGTGGCTTGAGGAGTCTGTCTGTTAATGTAAGGATTAGCCAATCACTGGACACCAACCCAAAGCAGCCATGTTCCCACTCCCGTTTTCATGGGGAGGGGTGGGATAGGGGTGAGGGGTGGGGGGGGGGAGGGAGAGGTGTTGAGGGGGGAGCTATGGGGCATAACTTGTGGAAACCATCTGAATGGCCAAGCAGTGACCACTACCTCACCCACCACCGTGGACTGTTACTCTGGTAAGAGATTGTAAACACCTTGTGAGGACAAGGTATAGAGTCCTTGACTTTTGTAAACACAATTACCTTCCAATTCCAGATGAAGCTTATTTCATTCCTGCTTCTTATTAATCCAGTCCTGTAACAATTTTGGAGAGTTTATTTTGGATTCACAAAGAGAGCTGCTCTAGGAGTCCTCAACATTGACTCCAGAGTCGGTGAATTCTCATGGCTTCAGGTTAAAGAGGGGAAGGAAACCTCCTGCTGGGTTAATGTGTAGCCCCCACCCTCAACAATGTCAGGATTAATGTGGACTGATCGTAGCAGATGTTAGCATTGGGCCAGTCCAATCCCGAACTGAAAACTGGCTTGTTAGATTATATTCTGTTTTCATTTCTGGTTTAGTTTTAACAAGACGGTCTCTCACAAAATGTAATGCTGCAGACTTGGTTTTAATGATAAAACGGAAGTTGAAGATAAGATGGAATAAGCCAAACCACTTACATGTGGAATCATACAGCACAGGAACAGATCCTTCAGCCCAACACATCCATACTGAGCAGCTTTCTCAAACTAACCTCGTCCCATTTGCCTGCTCCTGGCCCATTCCCCTGTAAACCTTCCCTATCCATGGGCCAAATGTCTCTTAAATGTCTCTGTACCTGCATCTGGGAGGTTCCCCTGGGAGTTCATTCTACATACGTACCACTGTCTGTGTTACCCCTCGGGTCCCTTTTAAATCTTTCCCCTCTTACCGTAAACCTATGCCCTCTAGTTCTGGACTCCTCCACCTGAGAAAAAAGACCACGGCTATTCACCCTACCCATGCCCCTCATGAATTTATAAACCTGAATAAGGTCACCCATCAGTCCAGGGAAAAAAGTCCCAGCCTATTCAGTCTCTCCTTATAATTCAAGTCCTCTCCTTCCAGTCCCAATAACAATCTGCTCAACTTTTTCTGAACCCTCTCCAATGTAATTAGATCTTTCCGATAGCAGGGTGACCAGAATTGTACACTGTATCTAAAAGCAGCCTCACCAATCTCCTGGACAGCCACAACATGACGTCCCAACTCCCATACTCAATACTCTGACCAATATAACACAAATAAGTAGGTTTTGAAACGCACGGTGAAATTCAATCCTATTAATCTCAAAAGACCTCCTGTACAATGGTAACATCAGAGAGAATTCCCTTCTCTTTAACATTTACAAAGCTTCATTTAACTGTATCTATGAATTCCTTGTTGTGGGAATGTGATCGCCTGTTTCTGGAGCCTTCATACACCTGAGCTCAGATTTTCTCAGCTTCAAGTAAACCATTCAGGGTTTTGACCAAACAGTTCTGGTCTGGAATTTTAAAACTAGACTCCTTAAATGGAGGTAACTTCTTTCTTTATGACAGAAAGCTACATTCCTCTCAGGAGTAATTATTTCACATATTCAGTTTTCAACTAAGACTTTTGTAAAACGGCCCAAACTGAAACTCAAAGACCTTCTTCCAAGTTAAGCGTGTTTCCCCCTAAACCCACCAAAAATTATTCTGGAACCTTCTATCTGAAAGCCTAAAACATTACATTACAGGAAACGTTGTTTTAACCAATACCTTATGAACTGGCACACTTGATAAATCTCAAAGGTCATATCCCTGAAATATCGAAAGTTTACTGTATTATCACAATCTTCATGATGTCCAAGTGGTCAGTGAGGGTGTGAGTGAGAAGGCTGTTCAGGCAAAGTTGCATAATTACTTACATGATTTATGTTGTGAATAAAGTATAGCAATGATGTGTATATCCCCTGCATTATGTTTCTATTACTTAGTATGGGTTTTGATCTTGACAATGTAGACCTTTTCATCAACTGGGAAATGTGACCTAGCACACACTCCTGGTTCCTTGGGTGCTGGTTAATAAAAAGTTTGTTGCTTTTACTTTGTTCACCGATAAACCCTGCACTAACTCTCCAGGAAGCCTTCCTCTTATACTTTTCAACATGGCTACAGAAATACATTTACGTTAATCATTAGACCCCTTCAGGTACACGTAAACCTCTTATACCACTCATTCCAAATTCCAAACTAATTGATATTAAAATATCTAAGGCACACACCTGACATCAGAGTTGTATCATGTGACTGTACGGACGGGAGGAGGGGAATGTAATGGACCTTGATCTTTTCTCAGAAACAGGAGGACTGAAGATGATGGAAGTCAGAGTCGGGAGATGTGAGGCTGGGGGAGCACAGCAGGTCAGACAGCGTCTGGGGAGCAGGAGAGTCCTGATGAAGGGTTTTGGCCTGAAATGTTGCCTTTCCTGCCCCTCGGATGCTGTCTGACCTGTTGTGCTCTTCCAGCTTCACATCTATTGGCTGTGAACTTTCCTCATCACAATATTCCTTTTCTTTGACTCTCACGGGACAGTGGATTAAATTTCAGAGTTAAAGACTTCTCTTCAATTACTGCCATTGTCCCTCTTTTTTAAATTTAGTTACAACCCGTATGAGGGACCCAATGAGAATCCGGAAGCAGAGCTCCCCCTCAAAGCTGGGAAATACCTCTATGTGTACGGAGACATGGACGAAGATGGTTTTTATGAAGGTTTGTTGCTCTGTCATTGTCCTGAACCCTCTTGCTGTTGACCGATAGCCCTATTCAGGTGTGTGTAGACATGCACCTAATACTACAGGCCACGCATTTAAGGTGAGAGGGGAAAAGTTCAAAGGAGATGTGAGGGGCAGGTCTTTTACCCAGTGAGGGGTAGGAGTGTGGAACATGCTGCCAGGGGTGGGGGTGGAGGCAGATACATTTGGGGCATTTAAGAGAGTTTAGGTAGGCACATGAATATGTGAGGGATGGAGGGATATGGACCAAGGGCAGGCAGAAGGGATTACTTTAGTTTGGCGTCAGGTTTGGCACGGCATGGTGGGCTGAAGGGCCTGATCCTGGGCTGTACAGTTCCCTGTTTGAAGGGGGAATTGGTAGTTATGGTGTTTGAAAATGCTGGAAGACTCAGTTATCAACAAACCCGGTCCATCAGGTAAGTTGTCTTGGTTTTATTTACCAACTGGTTTAAATCCAGATTGATGCTACATTCTGAGAGATGTCTTAGTTTAGCAATCCCCTTCATGAGATAGCATCCCTGGCCTGTGTTGGGAATGGCCTGGGTTTCTGTGTTTGTTCATTGTGCTTTTGTCCAGCAACAGTTCAAATAAAAATTCCTTCCTTCCCAACATAGCAGCTTCCCATCAGCACAGATCGTCGTTGTAGCTCCCTCCCTGTCCACATTGCGAGGTTCCGATTACTGTCGCCCTGAAACAATGCTTTTGGAATGTTGGTTACGTTAAAGGTGCGTTATAATTCCGAGCTGTTGTCCGAGTCTGGATACTGTTTGATTTGGAAGTCATGGTGCCTCAGATCATGGAGATTGTGTCAGATGTGAAATCACAGCAACTGTCAGCAATTCCAGAAATCAGGAATGATCACCAACGAGAATTTCAGATGAATGTTTTCACACAGAGGGTGGGTACGGGTATGGAATGAGCTGCCAGAGGAAGTGGTGGAGGCTGGTACAATTGCAACATTTAATAGGTATCTGGATGGGTAGATGGATAGGAAGGGTTTGGAGGGATATGGGCCAGGTGCTGGCAAATGGGATGGGACTATGTTAGGATTTCTGGTTGACATGGATGAGTTGGAGTGAAGGGTCTGTTTCTGTGCTGTACATCTCTATGACTCTGCGATTCTATATTGGCCATCGGTTTCAGAATGAGGCAAAGCTCAGAAATTCTTAGAAAAATGCAGCTCCCTCGATCTGAGCTCCCAATATCCACCCTCAACATGGTCAAGAGGTGACTCATGTAACAAAAGCCAGAACAGAAGATTCTGGAACCACTTGTGGGGGTGAGGGGCATGGTTGCGGGGAGTGGGAGGTGGTGTTAACAGCCTGGAATAAAGACACCAGCCAATCAGAAGCCAGTACCCTGGCTTTGGACTGTGAGGGGTCAGGGGGCAGTGTGCAGGAAGGTTGAGGCAGTAACCTTGGGCTAGGATTTGCAGAGTGTTTGGGTCTATCGCTGTAGGGGTGGGGAGGTGGGAAATAGGGGGTAAGATGGAGAGGTTTGAGAAACCACTGAGGGTAACCAGGCCCAGAGAGTGGAATAGTAAAGCGTAAGGCTCTCCCAATGGGCACTGGTCACAGATCCTCATCGGGCCCACTCTCTCCCTGTCCACGAGGGGCCCACTCCCTCCCTATACTTGAGGGCCCACTCTCTCCCTGTCCACGAGGGGCCCACTCCCTCCCTGTCCACGAGGGGCCCACTCCCTCCCTGTCCACGAGGGGCCCACTCCCTCCCTGTCCACGAGGGGCCCACTCCCTCCCTGTCCTCGAGGGGCCCACTCTCTCCCTGTCCTCGAGGGCCCATTCTCTCCCTGTCCACGAGGGGCCCACTCCCTCCCTATACTTGAGGGCCCACTCTCTCCCTGTCCACGAGGGGCCCACTCCCTCCCTGTCCTCGAGGGGCCCACTCCCTCCCTGTCCATGTGGGGGCTACTCCCTCCCTGCCCACTTGGGGCCCACTCCCTTCCTGTCCTCGAGGGGCCCACTCTCTTCCTGTCCTCGAGTGGCCCACTCCCTCCCTGTCCTCGAGGACCCCACTCCCTCCCTGTCCACGAGGGGCCCGCTCCCTCCCTGTCCACGAGGGGCCCGCTCCCTCCCTGTCCACGAGGGGCGCACTCCCTCCCTGTCCTCGAGTGGCCCACTCCCTCCCTGTCCTCGAGGGGCCCACACCCTCCCTGTCCACGTGGGGCCCGCTCCCTCCCTGTCCACGTGGGGCCCACTCCCTCCCTGTCCACGAGGGGCCCACTCCCTCCCTGTCCACGAGGGGCCCACTCCCTCCCTGTCCACGTGGGGCCCACTCCCTCCCTGTCCTCGAGGGGCCCCCTCCCTCCCTGTCCACGTGGGGCCCATTCCCTCCCTGTACTCGAGGGGCCCACTGTTGGAGACTGCCCCAGGTTGACGGTAAGCATTAATCACCCACATGGTGCCAGTTGGGTGTTGGGCAGACTGGCCACATGGTACTGTTTCCCCAATCGAGATAGACCCTAAGGGGGGGAGAAGGAACCTCCTCGAGGCAGTAAGTTGCTGTTCTCTGGGGCTGAGGGCAGCTGGTTCATCAGAGACTGGGGAGCAATTTCCAGGCCATGGTGTAAGAGCAGGTCCATTGGAGAGATAGCAGAGGGACGATGGGCCAAATGCAGTCCGTGGAGATTTGTGAGTTTGAAGTTGCCGCCCTGTATTGAGAGTGTCCCTGCCCTCTTCCTGCAGGTGAACTGATGAATGGACAAAGAGGACTGGTCCCCTCCAACTTTGTCGCTCTGTTACAAGACGAGGAGTTGTTCCTGCTCCATTCTGTGGACACGGAGATGGACAATAATCTACTCAATTCAGACCTGGGTCTCCATCTCCATGGTGACAGTGTGCTGCAGGATGGCAAGTCGGACAGCCTGCTCCCCAGTCAAACAGAGAGCACGTTCTATAAGAATGGCACAGGAACCCTGGACGTGAACATTGATGAAATTGGTGAAGATACTGTGCCTTACCCCAGGAGAATTAACCTGATCAAACAGCTTGCCAAAAGTGTGATTGTAGGATGGGATCCACCAGTTGTCCCTCCCGGATGGGGAGCTGTGAGTAGCTACAATATTCTCGTCGATAAGGACGTGAGGAGTAACGTCCCCTCGGGAGGGAGGACCAAGGCTCTAATCGAGAAACTCAACTTGGCCAATGTCACCTACCGTATCTCGGTGCAGAGTGTGTCTGAGCGCGGCCTCTCTGATGAGCTGAGGTGTACCATGTTGGTCGGGAAAGACGTGTGTGTAGCCCCTTCTCACCTGAAGGTGGACAACATCTCGCAGACGTCAGCCGAGGTCACCTGGTTGCCGAGCAACAGCAACTACAGTCACATGATCTTCCTCAATGAGGAAGAGTATGACGTGGTGAAGGCGGGGAGTTACAAATACCAGTTCTTTAATCTGAAACCCTGTATGGTCTGTAAGGTCAAAGTCATGGCCCAGCCTCACCAGGTGCCATGGCAACTGCCGCTGGAGCAGCGAGAGAAGAAGCAGAGCCTGGTGGAGTTCTGTACACTGCCTGCAGGTTTGATATCACCAGCCTCACATCCCAGAACACTAACTACACCGTGGCCACTGTGAGACCCTCTGCTCCAACTCACACAGCGACACACACCTCCATCCACCATGGTCCACCAGCACCACCCTCTCTCTCACTCTATCTCTCCATCCCTCTCTCTCTCTCTGTCCAACCCTCTCTCTATGACTCTTTCTATCCCTCTCTCTCTATGATTCTCTCACTCTATTTCTTTCTCTCTCTACCCCTCTCTCTCTCTCTCTCTCTCTCTCTCTCTCTGACCCCTGTCTATATCCCTTTCTCCACCTTCCATACCCAAATTCTCTCTCTTTCCACACTCGATCCTCACTGGGCTTCTCTCTCCACACTCGTTATTCAGTCTAACTCGCTCTGTCTCTCAGTCATGGTCTAACACACTCGCACATTTCTCCCTCTTTCTCTCACTCACACCAAATCCCTTTGTCATCCCGAACTCATGGTTTCAGAGCCCAATCCAAAACTGCAAGCACAAAGATAACCTCCCACTCTGAGGGAGTGCTGCACTGTCAGAGGGTCAGTGCTGAGGGAGTGCCGCACTGTCGGAGGGTCAGTGCTGAGGGAGTGGGTACTGTCGGAGGGTCAGTACTGAGGGAGTGCCGCACTGTCGGAGGGTCAGTACTGAGGGAGTGCCGCACTGTCGGAGGGTCAGTACTGAGGGAGTGCCACACTGTCGGAGGGTCAGTGCTGAGGGAGTGCCGCACTGTCGGAGGGTCAGCACTGAGGGAGTGCCGCACTGTCAGATGGTCAGTGCTGAGGGAGTGCCGCACTGTCAGATGGTCAGTGCTGAGGGAGCGCCGCACTGTCAGAGGGTCAGTACGGAGGGAGTGCCGCACTGTCAGAGGGTCAGTACGGAGGGAGTGCCGCACTGTCAGATGGTCAGTGCTGAGGGAGTGCCACACTGTCAGAGGGTCAGTGCTGAGGGAGCGCCGCACTGTCAGAGGGTCAGTACGGAGGGAGTGCCGCACTGTCGGAGGGTCAGTACGGAGGGAGCGCCGCACTGTCGGAGGGTCAGTGCTGAGGGAGTGCGACATTGTTGGAGGGTCAGTGCTGAGGGAGTGCCGCACTGTCAGAGGGTCAGTACTGAGGGAGTGCCGCACTGTCGGAGGGTCAGTACTGAGGGAGCACTGCACTGTCAGATGGTCTGTACTGAGGGAGGGCTGCACTGTCGGAGGGTCAGTGCTGAGGGAGTGCCGCACTGTCGGAGGGTCAGTGCTGTGGGAGTGCCGCACTGTCGGAGGGTCAGTGCTGTGGGAGTGCCGCACTGTCGGAGGGTCAGTGCTGTGGGAGTGCCGCACTGTCGGAGGGTCAGTGCTGAGGGAGTGCCGCACTGTCGGAGGGTCAGTGCTGAGGGAGTGCCGCACTGTCGGAGGGTCAGTGCTGAGGGAGCGCCGCACTGTCGGAGGGTCAGTGCTGAGGGAGTGCCGCACTGTCGGAGGGTCAGTGCTGAGGGAGCGGCGCATTGTCGGAGGGTCAGTGCTGAGGGAGTGCCGCACTGTCGGAGGGTCACTGTTTCAGTTGAAACATGTTCCTGAGACCCTGGTGATTTTTTTTGTCTGGTTCCTGACAGTTTATGAAGTGGGGAGAGGTCTCTGGTCAATTTTTGCCTCATCCATAAAACTTCCAACACAAGCAGAAAGTTCTGGAAGAACACTGCAGGTCAGGCAGCATCTGTCTGGAGGGAGAGAGTGTGAATATTTTGGGTGAACCCCTTTCATGTGAACTGGTAATGTTTGAGATGGACAATTTGTCGATAGCGGGAGAAAGTGAGGACTGCAGATGTTGGAGACCAGAGCTGAAAATGTGTTGCTGGAAAAATACAGCAGGCCAGGCAGCATCCGAGGAGCAGGAGAATCGACGTTTCAGGCATAAGCCCTTCTTCAGGAATGGAGCTGGTGTGCCAGGCAGGCTGAGATAAAAGGTAGGGGGGAGGGAATTTGGGGGAGGGGCGTTGGGAATACGATAGGTGGAAGGAGGTTAAGGTGAGGGTGATAGGCCGGAGAGGTCAGGAAGAAGATTGCAGGTCAAGAAGGCGGTGCTGAGTCTGAGGGTTGGGACTGAGAAAAGGTGGGGGGAGGGGAAATGAGGAAGCTGGAGAAATCTACATTCATTGCGTGTGGTTGGAGGGTTCCCAAATCCCTCCTCCCTACCTTTTATCTCAGCCCGCCTGGCACACTAGCCTCATTCCTGAAGAAGGGCTTATGTCCAAAACGTCGATTCTCCCGCTCCTCAGCTGCTGCCTGACCTGCTGTGCTTTTCCAGCAACACATTTTTCAGATTTGTTAATAACTACAAGGGAAGGGGCTACAGAGAGTACAAAGGACAAGGACAGGGAAGGTGCTGGAGATCTGAAGCAAACCCAGAGAATGCTGGAGAAACTCAGCATCTGAGAAGACAGAAACAGAATTTTTTTTAGATTTGATTCCCTTCCTTCAGCCCAGCAAGTCCACATCGACCCTCCAAGAGCAACCCACCCAGACCCATTCCCCTACATTACTCCTGCACCTAACAACACTGTGGGCAATTTAGCATGGCCAATTCACCTAACCTGCACATCTTTGGACTCTGGGAGAACCAGAGCACCCGGATGAAACCCACGCAGACACGAGGAGAATGTGCAAACTGCACACAGACAGTTGCCTGAGGTGGGAATTGAACCCAGGTCCCTGGCGCTGTGAGGCAGCAGTGCTAACCACTGTGCCACCGTGAAGTCTCTCCACAGCTGCTGCCAGTCCCGTTGAATTTTGTTTCTCCAGGATTTGTTGTGTTTGAACAAAGGGGAAGGTCTGTGATAAGAGGGCGGGTGTCGGGAGAGATTGTATGACAATGAGGGGATACTAATGGAACAAGTCGAGAAAGAGACCTAACTCTGGGCCAGGTGTAAATACTTCAGGCACATGCAGAGAGGAGCGTTGAGGTAGTGGCTCAGGTGAAAGGTCCCAATCACTTGGGAATGTGATGCAGGCAGAACGGGTAATTCGAGGGTGACCAAGCAGTCGCACTAACGCAGAACTCCCAAACGTTTACTCTAGCAGCAGCTCCCTGAGCCTGCTTTGGAATTCAACAAGATGGTGTTGAATTTTCCCACCAACATTCTTCCATTCCCCTGTTCCCAAAAATCTATTACCTTCAACTTAAACCTATCCAATGGCCATTTCCCCTCCACTCACTGGGGAAGAGAATTCCAAGGGTTTCTCAGACGCAGGGAACACACTCTTCATCGAAAGAGGAGACTCCCTATTTGTAAAGGACTGTCACTTGGATCCAGTCTCTCCCACGAGGGGAACTATCAGCGTAGCATCCCCTCAGGATTTTCGGTGGGACAGTCCCCATCACTGAGCTAGGAATCCAGCACTTGAGATTAACAATCTGGGTTTGAATCACATCACAACAGATGGTGAAATCTGAATCCAACAAAATAAAAATCTGGAATAAAACGCAAGTCTCGTGGAGAATATGGGTTATGTGGGGGAGGGCTTTTGCCCGAAACATCGCGTCTCCTGCTCCTCGAATGCTGCCTAATCTACTGTGCTTTTCCAGCACCACTCTGATCTAAACTCATGGTAAATATGTAACAATTATTATAAAAACCCATCGGATGCACTGATATCCCTTTACAGGAGGAAATCTACCATCCCCTTCCTTGGTCTGGCCTATATGTGACTCCAGACCCACAGCAACGGGATTGATTCCCAACTGCCCTCTGGGTAATTAGGGATGGGTAATAAATGCTAGCCTGGCTGTCAACACTCACACCCTGTCAGTGAGTAAGGACAAACAAAATCACGCCTCATTCTTCAAAACTCTACTGATTAACACCCTAATCTGTTTAGCCATTTCTTACTCAGTGAAGATCCCATCCAAGGAATCAGGGGTTGAGTCAATCTTGTTTGAACTTCCTCCAATGCTACTGCACCCGATTATAAAGAGAGGGAGCAAAACTGTGCCTCATCAACATAATTACCGATATTTAAACTGAAAACCCCAGTAATCGGGGCCAAACCCCAGTAATCAGGATCAACCCCCAGTAATCAGGGCCAAACCCCAGTAATCAGGGCCAAACCCCAGTAATCGGGGCCAAACCTCAGTAATCAAGGCCAAACCCCAGTAATCAAGGCCAAACCCCAGTAATCGGGGCCAAACCCCAGTAATCAAGGCCAAACCCCAGTAATCAGGGCCAAACCCCAGTAATCAAGGCCAAACCCCAGTAATCGGGGCCAAACCCCAGTAATCAGGGCCAAACCCCAGTAATCAAGGCCAAACCCCAGTAATCAAGGCCAAACCCCAGTAATCAGGGCCAAACCCCAGTAATCAGGGCCAAACCCCAGTAATCAGGATCAAACCCCAGTAATCAGGGCCAAAGTCCAACAATCAGGGCCAAACCCCAGTAATCAGGGCCAAACCCCAGTAATCAGGATCAAACCCCAGTAATCAGGGCCAAAGTCCAACAATCAGGATCAAACCCCAGTAATCAGGGCCAATCCCCAGTAATCAGGGCTTTCCATCTTCATTCCCTGCCTTACCAACATGTTGACTTTGTGTTTCATGTACACAAACACCCAGATCCCACTGCACTGCGCCTTTTTTAAAATCTTTCTCCATTTAAATAACAGCCTGTGTTTTGGTTCTTCCTCCCACATCACACTTTCTGACATTTAAAACTGCCAACTCTTTGCCCAGTCACTCAACCTATCAATAATCCCACTGTGTCCTCCTCAGCACAACATGTGCTCCCACCCTGTTTTTGTATCATCAGCAAATTTGGAGAATCATACTCTATCCCTGTTCTGTGTGGTTAATATAAATGATGAATAATTGATACCATTGAATTTGGGAATATTTTGACCAATGCCTCCATTATCCCTGCAGTCACTTCCTTTCATACCTTTGCATTAAGGTCATTGGATCCAAGAGATCCATCTGCCTTTAGTTTGTCCCTCATGGTAGAGACCGTTCCAGGATCCTTCCTCCCAGTCGCACCTTGCTGATTTGTGATCTTTGGGATGTTTATATGTCTTCCAACATGGAAAGTACTTGCTTAGACAACGTAGAATCTGTGTGGGTAGAATTGAGGAATATCAAGAGGCAAAAAAGATGAGAGAGGGTGGTGTACAGACCACTGAACTATTGTGGTGATGTTGGGAATGACATTTACCAGGAATCCAGTAAAGGATTATGTGTAATAATGAGTGACTTTAATCTACATATAGATTGGGCAAATCAAATGTTTTTCTATACTGTGGAGGAATAATTCCTGGAGTATAAACAGGATGGTGTTTTGGACCAGTACGTTGAGGAATTAGACTGGGGACTGTGTAATGAGAAAGTAAGAAACCCCTTGGGGAAGGGTGACCCTAATATAACTGAATTCTTCAACCAGATGGAGAGTGAGGTCTTTGATTCTGAGACCAGAGTTCTGACTTTTACTAAGAGAGAGACAATGATGGTACGAGGTGTGAGCTGGTAATGATGGACTGGGAAATGGACTGAAAGGAATGACATGGATAGGCCAATGGCAAACTTTATTTCTGTCTGGTGCAAGAGTGTAAAGAGAACTGTGGCCAAACTATGGCTTACGTGGGAAGTTAGAGATAATACTTGATGCAAAAAACGAGGCTTACAAATTGGCAAGAAATAACAGACATGAGGATTGTGAACAGTTAAGAAATCAGCAAAGGATGACCAAGGGATTGACTGGGAAGGGGAAAATGGAGAATGGGAGTAAGTTTACAGGGAACAGAACTGTCTGTGAACGTTTCTGTCAGTATGTCAAGAGAAAAGAAATTGGTAAAAACTAATGTAGCTCTCCCAGTCTGAAACAGGAGAGTTTATAATGGGGAGCAAAGACACGGCTAATGAACTGAATTTATACTTTGCTTCTGTCTTCATACAGGAGGACAGGAATAACGTCCCAGAAATGACGTGATCACGGGTTTAGAGAGAGTGAGGAACTGGAGCTAGTCTGTATTAGTAGAGAAATGGTGTTGGAGAAGTTAATGGGAGTGAAGGCTGATAAATCCAAGGGCCTGATCATCTACATCCCAGAGTATTTAATCCGTATGGCCGTAGAAATGGTGGGTGCATTGGTGGTCACCTTCCAAGATTCTTTAGATTCTGGAACAGTTCCTACAGATCGGAGGGAAGCTAATGTATCCCCAGTATTTAAAACAAAAACAAGGTAGAGAGATTTCGGGAGTTATAGACCAGTCTGATGTTGATAGTCAGGAAGATTCGAGAGATCATTATCAAGGATGTTTTAACAGCACACAGAGGGAGAATCAGACACAGTCACCTTGGGTTTACAAAAGGGAAATCAGGTCCTGACCAATCTTCAAAGACATAACGAGTCAAGTTGATCAAGGGACCCAGTGGATTTGGTCTATTTGGACTTTCAGAAGGCTTTCAGCAAAGTCCTACCTAAAAGGTGAATATGGAAAGTTAAAGCAGAGGGATTGAGGATAGCTTATTGAGCTGGATAGATGATTGGTTAGCAGACTGGAAACCAAGAGGAGTGATCAATGGCTCTTTATCTGAATTGCAGGCAGTGATTAATGGGGTGCTTCACAATACATGCTAATGATTTACACAAGGGAACTAAATGTAATATTTCCCAATTTGTAGACAGCACAAAGCTGGATAGGACACTGAGCTGTGGCGAGGATGCAGAGATATTCCAGTGTAATTCAGACAGACTGAGTGAGAGGGCAAATCCATCACAGATCCAGTATATGCGGATAAAAGGGAGGTTCTCCATTTTGGGAACAATAGAAAGACGGGTTATTATCTGGCTGGCAGTAAATTGAGAGGGGGGGAGGGAATGTTCAACAGGACCTGAGTTTCCTGATGCACCAGTCACTGAAGGTACTTCTCAGTTATGGGTGTTAGGAGTGGGGCGGGGGAGTTGGATTTGTCGTGATGTCTGGTCCGAATGCTCACAGGGTAACGGCTGTCATTCTGACCCCCCCTCCCCCAGGTCCCCCAGCACCCCCTCAGGATGTCATAGTCCATGTAGGATCGACCCCAGGAACCATTCAGATCAGCTGGAAGCCACCACTGCTGAGTTTGGCAGGAACCTCCAATGGAGCCAAGGTGACTGGCTACAGTGTATGTGCAAAAGGTCAAAAGGTAACTAGCCAATAAACAGAGGGCCGTGTGTTTGACTAAATCTGTGATATCCAGCAATCCTGTCAGATTCCAGCAATCTAAATCTCCAATGTGACAGCGTCTGGGTGGGAACTGCTCAGACTGTCAGCATCGTACGGTTCTGTCAAAAGCTTTTTATTATTTCTCTCTCTCTCTATGCAGTTTTCAAAGTTAGATTAGATTACTTACAGTGTGGAAACAGGCCCTTCGACCCAACAAGGTCCACACCGACCCACCACCCACCCAGACCCATAATCTTACATTTACCCCTTACCTAACACTATGGGCAATTTAGCCTGGCCAATTCACCTGACCCGCACATCTTTGGACTGTGGGAGGAAACCGGAGCACCCGGAGGAAACCCACGCAGACACGGGGAGAACGTGCAAACTCCACACAGTCGGTCACCTGAGGCGGGAATTGAACCCGGGTCTCTGGCACTGTGAGGCAGCAGTGCTAACCACTGTGCCACCGTGCCACACATTTTTAGGAGGTTTCTCAGTATCTAGCTCAAGAAAAATTGAACATTTGTCAACATCAGAATAATTCAGACCACTGCCCCCTCACTAATATTCATCCTGGAAGCAACTTGCTGCAGTGTCTCTTTGAGAGATGCTGTAGAGAAATAGACCATTCAGCTCAACTGTTTAATGCTATCCCCACAACCCCCTGAGTCTCTCAGATCCTCTAGGTCTGGTCCGGAAATCCCAATATTTCCCACAGCCACGGGACCAGGTGAGATCCGTTCCCGGCTGGAATCTACACTGAGTACAGCCAGTGAACAATCCAACTGGACTTGATCCCATTAGACAGGGCAAAAGTGAGGACTGCAGACGCTGGTAACCAGAGTTTAGATCAGAGTGGTGCTGGAAAAGCACAGCAGGTCAGGCAGCATCCGAGGGGTCCTGCTCCTCACCACTCTGATCTAAACTCAATCCCATTAGATCCCATCCAGCTCTCACAACCTGTTCCCCTCTCCCCAGTCAGGGCACCCTAACCCCTACCCCCACCCTCACCCTCAGCCTCACCCCCAGCTCAGCTCCGCACCTTCTTTCTTCTCCCTCCCCACCACCCCTCAGCAATGTGCCCCCACCTGGAGCAGGAGCATATGGGGTTGCCCCCCCTCCCCACCCCAGCAGGAATGAAGCCCGTTCAGGAGATCACTCACACCAAAGGATCACCGGATCCAGAAACAAACAACTGGAGAACCAGGGCTCTGAGGAATAGTCACATGGGATGTGATTGTTCCCTCTGTCTCTGTCTCTCTGCACTGATGCTGCAGAGCTGCTGAGTTTCTCCAGTGAGTTCACTCCATGGTCAGTAAAGGCTGTGATCCGTAACCACGTGGTGTCTGAGCCCACCACCTCCCGAAGCTCCTAACACATCAGCCAGCCCCACATTCCCAGAGCTGGAATAGTCAGTCTGTTCCTCCTCCAACACAGTTGGGTTTCTTGATTTTCCCCAATGTGTGAAACCGGAATATTCCACAAGGATAACATCCAGCCCCTTCCTCCTGAAGTCAGTCTCTGCTGTTTTCCCTGGAGCAGGCTGTGAACAAACTTTGTGGATTTAATCTCTGGAATTCCAGTGTTAATACTCCTTCCCCCGCCCCCCTCTCTTTCTCTCTCATACACAGTCTAGCTCTCTCTTTCTCCCTCTCTCTCCCCCCTCTCTTTCCTCCCCCTCGCTCACACTCTTTCCCCGACCCCCTACTTTCTCCCTCTTTCCCTCTCTCCCTCTCTCTCGGTCAGCTCTCAGGGACCCTCCTTATGCCCCTCCCTCGTTAACCTTGATGTTGCTGATTGCCATCTGATTATGATTTGGAGGGGAGCGCTTGTGTGTATGTGTGCATGTGGGTGGGTGAGAGTGTGCATGTGGGTGGGTGAGAGTGTGCATGTGGGTGGGTGAGAGTGTGCATGTGGGTGGGTGAGAGTGTGCGGGTGGGTGGGTGTGAGAGTTTGTGGGTGGGTGTGAGAGTGTGTGTGGGGATGGGTGTGAGAGTGTGTGTGTGGATGGGTGTGTGAGTGTGCGCGTGTGGATGGGTGTAAGAGTGTATGAGTGTGCGCGTATGAGTGGGTGTGAGAGTGTGTGAGTGTGCATGTGTGTGGATGGGTGGAGAGTGTGTGAGTGGGTGTGCGTGTGTGTGTGGATGGGTGTGAGAGTGTGCGTGTGTGTGGATGGGCGTGAGAGTGTGTGAGTGTGGGTGTGCATGTGTGAGTGGGTGTGCGTATGTGAATGAGTGTGGGTGTGTGTGTGTGTGTGAGTCTGCATGTGTGATGTTGGGTGTGAGAGTGTGTGAGTGTGCGTGTGAATGTGTGTGGGTGTGAGAGTGTGTGAGTGTGCATGTGAGTGTGCGTGTGTGGGGGTGAGTGTGAGAGTGCGAGTGGGTGGGTGTGAGAAAGAGAGTGTGCACGTGTGTGGGTGTGAGAGTATGTGTGTGTGCACGTGTGTGTGTGGGTGTGAGAAAGTTTGAGTCTGCATGTGGGTGGGTGTGAGAATGAGAGTGTGTGTGGGTGAGAGAGTGTGTGAGTGTGCGCATGTGAGAGTGTTTGAGTGTGTGTGTGTGTGTGCGTGTGTGTGTGTGGGTGGGTGTGAGTGTGTGGGTGGGTGTGAGTGTGTGGGTGGGTGTGTGCGTGTGGGTGGGTGGGTGTGAGAGTGTGTGAGTGTGCATGTGTGTGGGTGTGTGTGTGAGTGTGCATGTGTGTGGGTGTGTGTGTGAGTGTGCATGTGTGTGGGGGTGTGTGAGAGTGGGTGTGTGTGGGTGTGTGTGGGGGGGAGGTATGGGTGTGTGTGTGGGGGGGGGAGGAATGGGTGTGTGTGTGTGGGGGGGAGGAATGGGTGTGTGTGTGTGGGGGGGAGGAGTGGGTGTGTGTGGGTGTGTGGGGTGGGGGGTGTGTGTGTGTGGGGGTGTGTGTGTGTGTGGGGGGGGTGAGTGTGTGTGTGTGTGGGGGGGGTGAGTGTGTGTGTGTGTGGGGGGTGTGTGTGGGGGGTGTGTGTGGGGGGTGTGTGTGGGGGTGTGTGTGGGGGTGAGTGTGTGTGTGTGTGGGGGGGTGAGTGTGTGTGTGTGGGGGGGTGAGTGTGTGTGTGTGGGGGGGTGAGTGTGTGTGTGTGGGGGGGTGAGTGTGTGTGTGTGGGGGGGTGAGTGAGTGTGTGTGGGGAGGGGTGTGAGTGTGTGTGGGGAGGGATGTAAATGTGTGTGTGGGGGGATGTGGGGGAGTGTGGGGGTGTGTGGGTGTGTGGGGTGTGTGTGTGTGGGAGTGAGTGTGTGTGTGTGTGTGTGTGTGTGGGGAGGGGTTTGAGCGTGTGTGTGGGGAGGGATGTAAGTGTGTGTGGTGGGTGTGGGTGTGTGAGGTGTGTGGGAGTGAGTGTGTGCGGGTGGGGGGGTGTGGGGGTGTGGGGGCGTGTGGGTTTGTGGGGGCGTGTGAGTGTATGGGTGTGTGGGGGCGTGTGAGTGTGTGTGGGGGATGTGAGTGTGTGTGTGTGGGGAGGGGTGTGAGTGTGTGTGTGGTGGGTGTGTGTAGGTGTGTGTGTGGCGTGTGTGTGTTCTGTGTCTGTGGGTGTGTGTGGGGTGTGGGGGTGTGGGTGTGTGGGTGTGTGTGGGGGGTGTGGGTGTGTGTGGGGGGTGTGGGTGTGTGTGGGGGGTGGGGAGGTGTGTGTGGGGGGTGTGTGTGTGTGGTGGGTGTGGGTGTGTGTTGGTGGGGTGTGTGTGTGGGTGTGTATGGGGGTTTGTGGGTGGGGTGGGGGTGACGTTGCTGGTGTGGAACACAATACTCCGGCTGTAGTGTTTGTGGTGTTTGTTTTTCAGGTTGCAGAGGTGATGACGGCCACAGCCAATGGTGTCACTGTCGACTACTTACGCATTCAGCATCTGGAAACCAGGGAGATTATCGTCCGCACCATATCTGCCCAGGGAGAATCTGAGGATTCGTTTGCTGCTGCTATCCCGACTGAGCTCCTGGTCCCTCCAGCACCCCCTGCCCATGCTCCTCCCAGAACCAAGCCATTAGCAAGTGCCAGAGCTCCCGATACCAAAGACCAAGTGACAGGCCCCAGCCTGAGAAGGGAGGAACCATGGGAGCAAACACATTCAGCGTCTCCTCTCCATGGCCGCTCTTTGGAGCCTTCGCTGCTGAACCACCAGGGTCTGCCTGCCAACAGGACTGGCAGGTCACCCTCACCACAGAGAATCCTACCACAGCCCCAGGGAACACCCATCCCCAACACCGTCGCTAAAGCCATAGCCCGGGAAGCAGCCCAGCGAGTGGTGGACACCAGCAGGGTAATCTCCTCAACTTCTCACTGCTAACCCACCAAACCCTTCTCCTTGGCTGGCAGCTTCCTGCCCCTTGGATGCCCTCACATTGCTGCCTGAGATCAGCTGGAGGACAGAAGGACCACCATCAGAGACAACAGGATGGGAAACTAAGAGACTCCTTCTCCCCACCCCAACCCCACCTTTGCTCCCCAACTCCTGTCTCCCCCCCCATCTTCCCCCCCATCTTCCCCCCCATCTTCCCCCCCATCTTCGCCCCCATCTTCGCCCCCATCTCCGCCCCCATCTCCCCCCATCTCTCCCTCCTTTCCCCCATCTCCCCCTCCTTTCCCCCATGTCCACCCCCCATCTCCCCTCCCATGTCCACCCCTCCTTTCCCCCCATCTCCCCCTCCTTTCCCCCCATCTCCCCCTCCTTTCCCCCCATCTCCCCCTCCTTTCCCCCCATCTCCCCCTCCTTTCCCCCATCTCCCCCTCCTTTCCCCCATCTCTTTCCCCCATCTCCCCCTCCTTTCCCCCATCTCCCCCTCCTTTCCCCCATCTCCCCCTCCTTTCCCCCATCTCCCCCTCCTTTCCCCCATCTCCCCCTCCTTTTCCCCCATCTCCCCCTCCTTTCCCCCATCTCCCCCTCCTTTCCCCCCATCTCCCCCTCCTTTCCCCCCATCTCCCCCTCCTTTCCCCCCATCTCCCCCTCCTTTCCCCCCATCTCCCCCTCCTTTTCCCCCATCTCCCCCTCCTTTCCCCCATCTCCCCCTCCTTTTCCCCCATCTCCCCCTCCTTTCCCCCATCTCCCCCTCCTTTCCCCCCATCTCCCCCTCCTTTCCCCCCATCTCCCCCTCCTTTCCCCCATCTCCCCCTCCTTTCCCCCATCTCTTTCCCCCATCTCCCCCTCCTTTCCCCCCATCTCCCCCTCCTTTCCCCCCATCTCCCCCTCCTTTCCCCCCATCTCCCTCTCCTTTCCCCCCATCTCCCCCCCATCTCCCCCCCATCTCCCCCCCCATCTCCCCCCCATCTCCCCTCCCATCTCCCCTCCCATCTCCCCTCCCCCCTCCCATCTCCCCTCCCATCTCCCCTCCCATCTCCCCTCCCATCTCCCCTCCCATCTCTCCCCCCATCTCCCCTCCCATCTCCCCTCCCATCTACCCCCATCTCCCCTCCCATCTCCCCTCCCATCTCCCCTCCCATCTCCCCCCTCCCCTCCCCCCTCCCCTCCCCCCCTCCCCTCCCCCCGCATCTCCCCCCATCTCCCCCCATCTCCCCCTCCTTTCCCCGCATCTCCCCCCGCATCTCCCCCTGCGTCTCCCCTCCACCTGCCCCCCCCGATCTCTCCCTCCTTTCCCCGCATCTCCCCCCGCATCTCCCCCTGCGTCTCCCCTCCACCTGCCCCCCCGATCTCCGCCTCCTTTCCCCCCTCCCCCCAGCCCAGTGCCTGCTAAGCCCGTCCTGCTGCTGTATAAACCTGTAGCCGATGTACCAGACTCGTCACTGACATCTGCCTGGAAACCTCTCGAGTCTTTGCCCATTCACTGGTCTAGGGAGTGTTTCCATTTCTGAGCAGGACCTTTTTAATGATCATTTCTCTGAGGCTTTTGTTTAAGTTCATGAATGATTGAAAGACGGTCAGTTCAGCTGCAGAATTGGTTAGGCAGAGACTTGTGAAGCCAGTCCCACCAAAGACACTTTATGTTCAATTTAAAAATGTTAAGAATAAGTAAAGTGATATCAGTGAACCTGATCGTGAGGCTGATGCGATGTTGTGTGAACCCATGTCCCTTAGGGACAGGAATCTGCAATCCTTACCTGGGCTGGGAAACATGTAACTCCAGCCGCACTGTGATGTGATTGGCTCTGACTGCTGTGTGAGTCATTCACTGGACAAAGCCAGTCCACAAGAGAAGGGGAGCCAGTACTAGCCTTACCAGCAATGAACTATCCAACAATTAATCATTTAAAGGAAAATGGTAGTGTGATTTGCAAACTTTCACGTCTAGAATCATTGAGTTGCTATAGCAGAGAAAGAGACCATTCAGCCCACTGTGTGTGCCATCTCTCCAAGGGATCTGTGCTATCCTCCAGCCTCTCAGTATAACTCTGCTCCTTCCTGCTGTACAGACAATGATCTGTCTCTCCCTGACTTATTTAAATCTCTCTGGAAGTTTATTCCTCACTGCCACCTCATGCGGACATTGCTGCTTTTGCCCTCTGTGCCCTCCAGATCTCAATCCTTGAACCAACGGGAACAGGTTCTCCCTCTCCGTACTGTCCAGTACCCTCTGGAATTTGGAATTGATCAATTCCCCCCTTAGATGTCTCAAAGCGAAACACCTTCTCCAATATCTCCACGTCACTGCAGTTCCTCATCCTGCTCTCCTTTCATTAATCTCCTATTGCTGAAGAATAACAGACAGTAGATCCGTTACGCTGCAGTAAGTGAGTGCCCGTGAGGCTGTCCCATCTTTCTATTTAACAAGAATATCCACTTCAGTTTAGATACATTCCTGGGATGTGGACCTCACTGACAGGGCCAGGTTTACTGTCCATCACCAATTATCCCTCACGCCTCAAACACTGACTGAAATAGTGTAAAAAAAAAGGGTTGAAAGGGTCAGAAACCCTGACAGATGTTGCTCAGAGAAAATGTCAGAGTGAAGAGAGAATGGTCATCACTTTCATCCATTAGCCATTCACTGCGCAGTTTGGGTTTGATTGAATGTCACTAACACTGATCTGCTGATCATTTTCAGGCTGAGAAACGCAGTCTGTTCAGCGAGAGAAGCCAAACTATACACCAGGAAAATTCCGATGATGAGGACGATGTTTATGATGGACAAATCCTCAAAAGGCCCGGTGGTTCAGTAGATGATTTCCTGAGGGGCTCAGAGCTGGGGAGGCAGGTAGGGATTGAGCTCCAGTTCCTGCGTCATATTGGTGACAGATTTAGAGACTAGACTTTATGTAAATAAGTTTCTGGTCTAAGGGAGTTCCAGAAACATTCCCTGGTTCCAAATCCCGGGAGGCAAATGAGGGTGTGTAAGCCATGTTCATTATGATTAACGGTCAAATAGGTCACTGAGCTCAGGGGTGGGGGAATAAAGCAACAGTGTTGAAAAGGTGCATTAGTAGTGCTCTCCCATGGGTGGTGTACACCAACACTGAATCCCCCCAGGGTCACTCAGCTCCTGACCTCATTTCAGCCTTGGGTCAAACTTGGACAAAAGAGCTGAATTCCAGGGGGAAGGGGAGAGGAACAGCCCTTAATATCAAGGCTGCATTCATCTGAGTGAAGCATCAAGGAGCCCTGGCTAAACTGGCATCAACGGGTATCAGGGACAAACCTTCCACTGGTTAGAGTCAGACCAGACACGGAGGAAGGTGGTTGTGGTCTGGAATAATCCCAGCTTCAGGACATCTCTGCAGGAGTTCCTCAGGGGAGTGCCCTAGGCCCAACCATCTTCAGCTGCTTCATCAATGACCTTCCCTCCATCAGAAGGTCAGAAATGGGGACGTTCACTGATGATAGTACGATGTTTAGCACCACCTACCCTGACTCCCCAAAGCCTGGTAACAGACAGAGACAGTGTCGAGTTCAGAGAATCATAGAAGCCCTTGGGCCCATTGAGCCCATACTAGCCCTCCAAACAGCATCCCTATTGTTAAGAACAAACGCTGATGGATGAAGTAACATCGAGATGAAGATGGAATTAGGATCATTCACTCTCTCGACCTGCTCTGACACCAGGAAGACCCTGGCTGATTTGTTTATGTACCGAATCACAGACTCCCTTCTCCCACCATTAACACCCCCACCTGACCCACCCCCACCCCCACCCCCACCCTAATGTTACTCACTGTCCCCACCCCCACAGTAACGATACTCACTGTCCCCGCCCCCACCCTAACAATACTCACTGTCCCCACCCTCCACCCTAACGATACTCACTGTCCCTAACCCCCATCCTAACGACACTCACTGTCCCCACCCGTACCTGTCCCAAAAGGGTGATCCCTAAATTTCAATCAGTGTAGCTTGTGGTCTGGACTGACCCACAGGCAGTAACATCCTTTCCATGTCTGCTTCCTTCAGGATCTTATTCAATTCAATATAGTTCCCCCCTCCCCCCACCCCCCTCACCCCTCACTCTCTAAACTCCAGTGGGGACCAGCCCAATCTGTCTAATCTTTCCTCATAAAACACCCCCGCCCCCGACACTTGTCACATCCGGCCAATCAGACAATGACCTATTTCTACAGGCTCTCTGTTTTCTGTCAGCCAGCCAATCCTCCAAACTAATACGTTACCCCCCCCCCCACACACACACACACACACACACACACACACACCATGAGCTCCTAGATTTCACAATAACCTTTGATGTCGCTCCTTGTAAAGTGCCCTCTGGGAATCCAAGTACGGTACATCACCGGGCCCCCCGTTACCCACAGCACAGAGTACGGTACATCACCGGGCCCCCCGTTACCCACAGCACAGAGTACGGTACATCACCGGGCCCCCCTTTACCCACAGCACAGAGTATGGTACATCACCGGGCTCCCCTTTACCCAAAGAAACCTGTGGATTAGAATCTGGTGTTGTGTGATTTTGAACTTTGTCCATCCTGGTCCAACACCAGCTCCTCCTCATAACTCACAGGGTCATTCTTTTGACTGATGTGATTGGCTGGAGATTCACCCACATACATCCTTATTCTTCATTCATGCCAGCTGATCACCCGGTCACCCGCTCACCCACTCACCCGATCACCCGGTCACCCGATCACCCTGGAAATGAGTCAGGATCTCTTCAGGAAGCAAAGCCAGTTTCAAACAGGAACGAAAGCTTGCTTTTGCTCAGTGGCTCTGCTCTGGATGTCCCAGCAGTGCTAGTCACTGGGACACAATGTCCATTCCCTCCCCCACAGTAACACAGACTCTGCAAACACCATTCTCCAGGTCACCTGTTCTAGCACAGGTCTACCTTTTGCATTTTCTTTGTGTTAGCAGCAACACTACGGCCATCCGGATGAGTACCAGACAGAGAGCAGCCGAGGTTCAGACCTCTCGGATATTCTGGAGGAAGATGAAGAGGAACTTTATTCCGAAATGCAGCATGAGGAGGGGGGTAGGAGGAGACACAGTGCAACTTCACACAATGCACTGAAGGTAAGACCCGTTCCATGAGCAGAGCCACATGCACTGCATTGCCAGAAACACTGGTGTGATTCAGAGTTAATGCTGTCTCTGTCCTCCCTCCTTAAATATTGCCATGTCCTCAGTGACTGAATCTTTGGTGTTTTGTTTTCTGAGTTTCAGGAAACACCTTGTGGAGTCGTAACGTTGAACCTGCCTCATCGTTCTCCTTCACTATCCCTGTGACCCCAGCTCCCTCCGTGGGGAGGGGATCTGGGGTTCTGCTGTTGGTGATTTACCAGCTGCTTGGTCCTCCCAGGGTTGGGAATTAAATGGGAGGTCATGGTTGACGTAGAGAGTGCTGTCCTGTGAGGAATGGGGATGGGTATATACCACTGGAACCACTCAGAGGATGAGCAGCTGCACTGTAACTCAGTGTGAGCACAGCCATCACGGTGGAGATCAGGCTGGGCCCAATGATAGGGCCGGACCCCGGGTGTGATCCAGGATGCCATCACCATTCGGTCAAGGGTACCCTCTGACAGCCGATCAGAGCCGTGACCTGAATCAGGAGAGCTCTGGCATTTTGTTTCAGTTAAACCAAACTGGTAGCCAAGCATCATCACCGGATTTGTAACCCAAAGGCCCATGTCCTGGAGACAGGTTCAAACCTCACCACAGCAACTGCGGAGATTTAATTCAATTAATAACACTGGAGTTGGAAATTACACTCAGTGATGGTCCGAAATCCCATCCTGATCACTACTGCCCCTCAGTGAGGGGACTCCTAATCACTATTGTCCCTTCAGTGAGGGGAATCCTGATCACTACTGTCCCTCAGTGAGGGGAATCCTGATCACTATTGTCCCTCAGTGAGGGGAATCCTGATCACTACTGCCCCTCAGTGAGGGGACTCCTGATCAATACTGTCCCTCAGTGAGGGGACTCCTGATCACTACTGTCCCTCAGTGAGGGGAATCCTGATCACTATTGTCTCTCAGTGAGGGGACTCCTGATCACTACTGCCCCTCAGTGAGGTGAATCCTGATCACTACTGCCCCTCAGTGAGGTAAATCCTGATCACTACTGCCCCTCAGTGAGGGGAATCCTGATCAATACTGTCCCTCAGTGAGGGGATTCCTGATCACTACTGTCCCTCAGTGAGAGGAATCCTGATCACTATTGACCCTCAGTGAGGGGACTCCTGATCACTATTGTCCCTCAGTGAGGGGACTCCTGATCACTATTGACCCTCAGTGAGGGGAATCCTGATCACTATTGTCCTTCAGTGAGGGGACTCCTGATCACTACTGTCCCTCAGTGAGGGGACTCCTGATCACTATTGACCCTCAGTGAGGTGAATCCTGATCACTATTGTCCCTCAGTGAGGGGACTCCTGATCACTATTGACCCTCAGTGAGGTGAATCCTGATCACTATTGTCCCTCAGTGAGGGGAATCCTGATCACTATTGTCCTTCAGTGAAGGGACTCCTGATCACTACTGTCCCTCAGTGAGGGGACTCCTGATCACTACTGTCCCTCAGTGAAGGGACTCCTGATCACTACTGTCCCTCAGTGAGGGGAATCCTGATCACTACTGTCCCTCAGTGAGGGGAATCCTGATCACTATTGTCCCTCAGTGAAGGGAATCCTGATCACTATTGTCCCTCAGTGAGGTGAATCCTGATCAATACTGTCCCTCAGTGAGAGGAATCATGATCACTACTGTCCCTCAGTGAGGAGAATCCTGATCACTATTGTCCCTCAGTGAGGTGAATCCTGATCACTACTGTCCCTCAGTGAGGTGAATCCTGATCACTGTTGTCCCTTAGTGAGGGGAATCCTGATCACTATTGTCCTTCAGTGAGGGGACTCCTGATCACTACTGTCCCTCAGTGAGGGGACTCCTGATCACTATTGACCCTCAGTGAGGGGAATCCTGATCACTATTGTCCTTCAGTGAGGGGACTCCTGATCACTACTGTCCCTCAGTGAGGGGAATCCTGATCACTACTGTCCCTCAGTGAGGGGAATCCTGATCACTATTGTCCCTCAGTGTGGTGAATCCTGATCACAATTGTCCCTCAGTGAGGGGAATCCTGATCACTACTGTCCCTCAGTGAGGTGAATCCTGATCAATATTGTCCCTCAGTGAGAGGGATCCTGATCACTACTGTCCCTCAGTGAGGGGAATCCTGATCACTTACTGTCCCTCAGTGAGGGGACACCTGATCACTATTGACCCTCAGTGAGGGGAATCCTGATCAATACTGTCCCTCAGTGAGGGGAATCCTGATCACTATTGACCCTCAGTGAGGTGAATCCTGATCACTATTGTCCCTCAGTGAGGAGAATCCTGATCACTATTGACCCTCAGTGAGGGGAATCCTGATCAATACTGCCCCTCAGTGAGGGGAACCTGATCACTATTGTCCCCCAGTGAGGGGAATCCTGATCACTATTGTCCCTCAGTGAGGGGAATCCTGATCACTACTGTCCCTCAGTGAGGGGAATCCTTACTGCAGGGATTGTGCAGGAGGGAGGGTTTTGCATTCTTTTATAATTGGACCCTTTCTGGGGGAGGTGGGACCTCTACAAACAGGATGGTCTTCGCCTGAACCAGTGCGGTACCAATATCCTGGGGGCGGGGGAAATTTGCTGATGATCTTCAGGAGGGTTTAAACTAATGCAGCAGGGGGATGGGGACCTGACTTGTAGTTCTAGTGTCCAGGAGGTTGAGGGTAGTGAGGTCAGGGATAGGTTTACAAGGTCACGAGAGGGCACCGGCAATCAGGGTGTTGGTTTGAAGTGTGTCTATTTCAACGCCAGGAGCATCCGGAATAAGGTGGGTGAACTTGCAGCATGGATTGGTACCTGGGACTTCGATGTTGTGGCCATTTCAGAGACCTGGGTAGAGCAGGGACAGGAATGGTTGTTGTAGATTCCGGGGTTTAGATGTTTCAGTAAGAACAGAGACGATGGGAGCAGAGGTGGGGTGCGGTATTGTTAATCAAGGGTATATTACAGCAGCTGAGGTAACGTTTGAGGACTCATCCACTGAGAGAGTTTGGGCTGAGATTAGGAACAGGAAAGGAGAGGTCACCCTGTTGGGAGTTTTTCTATAGGCTCCGAATTATTCCAGGGATTGTTTCCAGAGGAAAGGATAGCAGAGATGATTATCGATAAGTGAGAGTAACAGGGTAGTTGTTATGGTGGACTTTAACTTCCCCAACATTGATTGGGAATACTATAGTTCAAGTAGTTTAGATGGGTCCGATTTTGTTCAATGTGTGCGGGAGGGTTTTCTGACACAGTATGTAGACTGGCCAACAAGGGGAGATGCCATGTTGGATTTGGTACTGGGGAATGAACCCGGCCAGGTGTTAGATTTGTAGGTAGGTGAGCACTTTGGCGATAGTGACCTTAATTTGGTTATGTTTACAACAGCAATGGGCAGGGATAGGTATATTCCGCAGGGAAAGAGGTATAACTGGGGGAAAGACAATTATGATGCGATTATGCATGATTTAGGATGCATAGGATGGGGAAGGAAACTGCAGGGGATGGACACAATTGAAATGTGGAGCTTATTCAAGGACCAGCTACTGTGGTCCTTGCTAAGTATGTACCTATCAGGCAGGGAGGAAGTTGTTGAGAGAGGGAGCCATGGTTTACTAAAGAAGTTGAAGCTCTTGTCAAGAGGAAGAAGGCGGCTTATGTAAGGATGAGGCATGAAGGCTCAGTTAGAGGCTTGAGAGTTATAAGTTACCCAGAAAAGGTCTAAAGAGAGGGCTAAGGAGAGCCAGGAAGGGACATGAGAAGTTGGTGGTGGATAGGATCAAGGAAAACCCAAAGCCTTCTATAGGTATATCAGGAATAAAAGAATGACTAGAGTAACATTAGGGCCAATCAAAGACAGTAGTGGGAAGGTGTGTGTGGAATCTGAGGACATTGGGGAAGCCTTTAATGACTACTTTTCCTCAGTGTTCACAATGGAAAAGGGCACTGTTAGTGAGAATACGGAGATACAGGCTCCAGGGTGAGATGGGATTGAGGTTGACAAAGAGGAGGTTTTAGCAATTTTGGAAGATATGAAAATGGATAAGACCCTGGGGCCAGATGGGATTTATCCTCGGATTCTCTGGGAAGCCTAGCTTCGATCTTGGTTATCATTGTCGACAGGAATAGTGCCAGAAGACTGGAGGACAGCAAATGTTGTTCCCTTGGTAAGGAAGGTGAGTCGGGCCAAGCCTGGTAATTATAGACCAGTGAACCTTCCTTCGGTTATGGGTAAGGTGTTGGACAAGGTTACAACAGATAGGATATACGACCATCTGGAGAGAAATGATTTAATTAGGGATAGTTAGCACAATTTTGTGAAGGGAAGGTTGTGCCTCACTAACCTTATTGAATTCTTTGAGATGGTGACCAAACAGATGGATGAGGGTAAAGTGGTTGATGTGATATATTTGGATTTCAGTAAGGTAGGCTATTGCACAACATATGGAGTTTTGGGATTGTGGGAGATATAGCAGTTTGGATCAGTAATTGGCTTGCTGAAAGAAGACAGAGGGTGGTGGTTGATGGGAAATGTTCATCCTGGAGTCCAGTTACCAGTGGTGTACCGCAAGGGTCGGTGTTGGGTCCACTGCTGTTTGTCATTTTTATAAATGACCTGGATGAGGATGTGGAAGGATGGGTTAGTAAATATGCAGATGACACGAAGGTAGGCAGAGCTGTGGATAGTGCCAAAGGATATTGTGGATTACAGAGGGGCAAAGATAAGATGCAGAGCTGGGCTGAGAGGTGGCAAATGGAGTTTAATGTGGAAAAGTGTGAGGTGATTCACTTTGGAAGAAGTAACAGGAATGCAGAATACTGGGCTAATGGTAAGATTCTTGGTAGTGTAGATGAGCAGAGAGATCTCAGGATCCAGGTGCATAAATCCCTGAAAGTTGCTACCCAGGTTGATAGGGTTGTTAAAAAGCATGCAGTGTGTTAGCATTTATTGGGAGAGGGATTGAGTTTTGGAGCCACAAGGTCATGCTGCAGCTGTACAAGACACTGGTGTGGCCGGACCTGGAGTATTGTGTACAGTTCTGGTCACCACATGACAGGAAGGATGTGGACGCTTTGGAAAGGGTGCAGAGGAGATTTACTAGGATGTTGCCTGGTATAGAGGGAAGGTCTTATGAGAAAAGGCTGAAGGAACTGAGGCTGTTTTCGTTGGAGAGAAAAAGGTGAGAGGTGACTTAATGGAGACATATAAGATAATCAGAGGGTTAGATAGGGTGGACAGGGAGAGCCTTTTTCTGAGAATGGTGATGGCTAGCCTAAGGGGATATAAATTGAGGGGTGATAGATTTAGGACAGATATCAGGGATAGTTTCTTCACTCAGAGAATAGTAGGGGTGTGGAACGGCCTGCCTGCAACAGTAGTAGACTCGCTGACCTTAAGGGCATTTAAATTGGCATTGGACGTACATATGGGTAATAATGGAACGGTGTCGGTTAGATGGCTTCAGATTAATTTCACAGATCAGCACGACATCAAGGGCCGAAGGGCCTGTACTGTGCTGTAACGTTCTATGTTGGTCTGACCTACATGTGAGCCTTAACTGCCCTCTGAGATGGCCGAGCAATCACTCAGTTCAAGGGCAATTAGGGATGGGCAGTAAATGTTGTCCCCCCAACAATCTCCACATCACATCTAAACAAGCTGTGATGTAGACTAGGGGCCAATGGGGGGCCATACTGTTGTGAGACTCAGTGGTGATTAAATACAAATTGATCAGTGTGTGGTTTTGGGATGTTGGGGGTGGGGTCGCTGCTATCCAATGAGGATGGGGGAATGGGCTGTTGGTGCTGGGGGCCAATGGAAGGCTGACTATCCTGGTAGACACAGAAGGGGCCCTGAAATACAGGAGCCCTCTCTACACCTTTGTCTATTGTTAATGTGGTGGGGGCTGGTACAATTACATCATTTAAAAGGCTGGATGGGTATACGAATAGGAAGGGTTTGGAGGGATATGGGCCGGGTGCTGGCAGGTGGGACTAGACTGGGTTGGGATATCTGGTCAGCATGGACAGGTTGGACCGAAGGGTCTGTTTCCGTGCTGTACACCTCTATGACTCTGACTGAAAGGTAAGTCAGCAGTCAGGAGGAGGGAGGGTGCACTGTGGGTAGTTGGGGGCGGAGGGGGGGGTTCCTTCCCTCAGAGTGACCTGTGCCTGCAGGTTAAAGCCAGGAGGGGAGGGGTGAAGTGGGAGGAGCTGAGACTGTTCCTGATCCCTGTGAGGGCCAATTGGAAAGATCCTGAGAAATCCCTTACCCAGCCTCAGGGAAAACGTGCCAAGGCTCAGAATGTGCCGGAATCCTGTATACCCAGCTGCATGATGCCCATCGTGTTCAGCACCTGAAGCACGTAGACTATCAAAGAAGGTTGGAGAAATGGGAGCGGCTGGTGGTTAAAGGGTGATTTAATTGAGATTTATATTGGGATTTTGAGTAGAATGGAAAGAATCAGAGCCACTTAGGGAGAAATTTAGAAACATCTCATCAGACAGAGGATGGTGACAATCTGGGACTGTCCCCATTAAAGGCTTGGCCTTGATCCTCCATTTTGAATCAGTGGAGCTTTGCTGGATAAGGAAGAGGGTTTGCACGGTCGAGAGTTAGTGGCGTTACCTCTGAACCATAAGCCCTTGGTTCACACAGACACACACACTTTATTAAGGAATATGTGTAAAAGGACCTGGAGCCACTACAGGGGTCCATTTGGATATGGATCTACAACGATCAAATACAGGATTGTGCACTTCAGTGAAATCCCGTTAGGGATGTGATACCCTAGAACAGGCGAGGGAGGGCAGTGACAGGAGCAAATCGTTGAATTCCTATAGTGTGGAAAGAGGCCATTCAGCCCATCATGCCTACACCATCCCTCCACAGAGCATTTACACAGTCATGGAGATGTACAGCATGGAAAGAGACCCTTCGGTCCAACCTATCCACACCAACCAGTTATCCCAACCCAATCTAGTCCCACCTGCCAGTCCCCGGCCCATATCCCTCCAAACCCTTCCTATTCATATACCCATCCAAATGCCTCTTAAATGTTGTAATTGTACCAGCCTCTACCACCCCCTCTGGCAGCTCATTCCATGCACGCACCACCCTCTGCATGAAAATGTTACCCCTTGGGTCTCTTTTATATCTTTCTCCTCTCACCCTAAACCTATGCCCTCCAGTTCTGGACTCCCCAACCCCAGGGAAAAGACTTTGTCTATTTATCCTATCCATGCCCCTCATAATTTTCTAAACCTCTATAAAGTCACCCCTCAGCCTCCGACGCTCCAGGGAAAACAGCCCCAGCCCGTTCAGCCTCTCCCTGTAGCTCAGATCCTCCAACCCTGGCAACATCCTTGTAAATCCTTTCTGAACTCTTTCAAGTTTCACAACATCTTTCCGATAGGAAGGAGACCAGGATTGCGCGCAATATTCCAACAGTGGCCTAACCAATGTCCTGTACAGCCGCAACATGACCTTCCAACCCCTGTACTCAATACTCTGACCAATAAAGGAAAAAATACCAAACGCCTTCTTCACTATCCTATCTACCTGTGACTCCACTTTCAAGGAGCTATGAACCTGCACTCCAAGGTCTCTTTGTTCAGCAACACTCCCTCAGACCTTACCATTAAGTGTATAAGCCCTGCTAAGATTCGCTTTCCCAAAATGCAGCACCTCGCATTTATCTGAATTAAACTCCATCTGCCACTTGTCAGCCCATTGGTCCATCTGGTCAAGATCCTGTTGTAATCTGAGGTAACCCTCTTCACTGTCCACTACACCTCCAATTTTGGTGTCATCTGCACTATACCTCTTATGTTCACATCCAAATCATTTATATAAATGATAAAAAGTAGAGGACCCAGCACCGATCCTTGTGGCACTCCACTGGTCACAGGCCTCCAGTCTAAAAAACAACCCTCCACCACCACCCTCTGTCTTTTACCTTTGAGCCAGTTCTGTATCCAAATGGCTGGTTCTCCCTGTATTCCATGAGATCTAACCTTGCTAATCAGTCTCCCATGGTGAACCTTGTCGAACGCCATACTGAAGTCCATATAGATCACATCTACTGCTCTGCCCTCATCAATCTTCTTTGTTACTTCTTCAAAAAACTCAATCAAGTTTGTGAGACATGATTTCCCATGCACAAAGCCATGTTGACCATCTCTAATCAGTCCTTGCCTTTCCTAATACATGTACATCCTGTCCCTCAGGATTCCCTCCAACAACTTGCCCATCACCGAGGTCAGGCTCACTGGTCTATAGTTCCCTGGCTTGTCCTTACCACCCTTCTTAAACAGTGGCACCACGTTTGCCAACCTGCAGTCTTCCGGCACCTCACCTGTGACTATCGATGGTATAAAAATATCAGCAAGAGGCCCAGCAATCACTTCTCTAGCTTCCCACAGAGTTCTCGGGTACACCTGATCCGGTCCTGGGGATTTATCCACTTTTAACTGTTTCAAGACATCCAGCACTTCCTCCTCTGTAATCAGGACATTTTTCAAGATGTCACCGTCTGTCTCCCTACAGTCTTTACCTTCCATATCCTTTTCTACAGTAAATACTGACGTACCATGGGCGGCACGGTGGCACAGTGGTTAGCACTGCTGCCTCACAGCGCCTGAGACCCGGGTTCAATTCCCGACTGAGGCGACTGACTGTGTGGAGTTTGCACGTTCTCCCCGTGTCTGTGTGGGTTTCCTCCAGGTGCTCCGGTTTCCTCCCACAGTCCAAAGATGTGCGGGTCAGGTGAATTGGCCATGCTAAATTGCCCGTAGTGTTAGGTAAGGGGTAAATGTAGGGGTATGGGTGGGTTGCGCTTCGGTGGGTCGGTGTGGACTTGTTGGGCCGAAGGGCCTGTTTCCACACTGTAAGTAATCTAATCTAATAAAAATATTCATTTATTATCTCCCCATTTTCTGTGGCTCCACACAAAGGCCGCCTTGCTGATCTTTGAGGGGCCCTATTCTCCTTAATGTATTTGTAAAACTCTTTGGATTCTCCTTAATTCTATTTGCCAAAGTTATCTCATGTCCCCACTTTGCCCTCCTGATTTCCCTCTTAAGTATACTCTACTTTCTTTATACTCTTCTAAGGATTCACTCGATCTATCCTGTCTATACCTGACATATGCTTCCTTCTTTTTCTTAACCAAACCCTCAATTTCTTTAGTCATCCAGCATTCCCTGTACCTACCAGCCTTCCCTTTCACCCTCACCCAGACTCATGCACCCCAACCCTACCCCTGCATTTCCCATGGCTAACCCACCTAGCCTGCATGTCCCTGGTTACTTTGGGCAATTTCCGAAGCCAATTCGCCTGACCTGCAGATCATTAGACCGTGGGAGGAACCCACGCAGACACTGGTAGGATGTGCAAACTCCACAGACAGTCACCCGAGGCTGGAATCGAACCCAGAACCCTGGTACTGCGAGGCAGCAGTGCTAACCATTGAGCAATCATGCCATCTTGTACCATTGCCTGGACGTTATGTACTGCCTGGATAAAATCAATCTAAAAGTGTTTGAAGACAGGAAGACCTGGGGCCTTGGGTTTGATTCCACCGTTGGGTGACTGTGAGTGCGGAGTTTGTTGGGGTTCCCCGTGTCTGATGCGATGAGAAGTCCTGAGCTCCAGATTGTAGGGAACGTCATGATACAGGTTACTAAGACCAGGAGCCACAGCCAAAGCAGCGTGCTATCTGTCTCCTGCCTGCATTGTGAGCAGGTTTGGAAATTTGAGCTCAGATCTAATCTCTCTTACAAAGACAGAAAGACAGTACACCGGAGAAGGTGCGGGAAAATAAAACTGAAGGATTCACTCTATTAGGAAAGACATACAGTCCAGAAATGGAAAAGAGAAGACACTGTAGAAAACCCTAATCGAGGTTATTAAAAGGATGAAAGAGTTTGATAAGATGTCAGTGTAGAGACTCTATTTCAATGTCCTCAATTAAGGCCCAAACCAGGGTCATCAATATAAAATATCCCCAAATAAATCCAGTGGCAATTCAGGGGATCGTCTTCCCCAGGGAGAGGGGGGAATGTGGGACTCACTCCCACAGGGAGAGGGGAGAAGGTGGGACTCACTCCCACAGGGAGAGGGGAGAAGGTGGGACTCACTCCCACAGGGAGAGGGGGGAATGTGGGACTCACTCCCACAGGGAGAGGGGGGAATGTGGGACTCACTCCCACAGGGAGAGGGGAGAAGGTGGGACTCACTCCCACAGGGAGAGGGGAGAAGGTGGGACTCACTCCCACAGGGAGAGGGGGGAATGTGGGACTCACTCCCACAGGGAGAGGGGGGAATGTGGGACTCACTCCCACAGGGAGAGGGGGGAATGTGGGACTCACTCCCACAGGGAGAGGGGGGAATGTGGGACTCACTCCCACAGGGAGAGGGGAGAAGGTGGGACTCACTCCCACAGGGAGAGGGGAGAAGGTGGGACTCACTCCCACAGGGAGAGGGGAGAAGGTGGGACTCACTCCCACAGGGAGAGGGGGGAATGTGGGACTCACTCCCACAGGGAGAGGGGGGAATGTGGGACTCACTCCCACAGGGAGAGGGGAGAAGGTGGGACTCACTCCCACAGGGAGAGGGGAGAAGGTGGGACTCACTCCCACAGGGAGAGGGGGGAATGTGGGACTCACTCCCACAGGGAGAGGGGGGAATGTGGGACTCACTCCCACAGGGAGAGGGGGGAATGTGGGACTCACTCCCACAGGGAGAGGGGGGAATGTGGGACTCACTCCCACAGGGAGAGGGGAGAAGGTGGGACTCACTCCCACAGGGAGAGGGGAGAAGGTGGGACTCACTCCCACAGGGAGAGGGGAGAAGGTGGGACTCACTCCCACAGGGAGAGGGGGGAATGTGGGACTCACTCCCACAGGGAGAGGGGGGAATGTGGGACTCACTCCCACAGGGAGAGGGGAGAAGGTGGGACTCACTCCCACAGGGAGAGGGGGAAGGGGGGGGGAAACACACTCGCACAGGGAGAGGGGAGAATGGGGTCTCACTCCCACAGGGAGAGGGGGAATGGGGGGGGGAACACACTCCCACAGGGAGAGGGGGGAATGGGGTCTCACTCCCACAGGGAGAGGGGGAATGGGGGGGGGAACACACTCCCACAGGGAGAGGGGGGAATGGGGTCTCACTCCCACAGGGAGAGGGGAGAATGGGGGGGGACACACTCCCACAGGGAGAGGGGGGAATGGGGTCTCACTCCCACAGGGAGAGGGGAGAATGGGGTCTCACTCCCACAGGGAGAGGGGGAATGGGGGGGGACACACTCCCACAGGGAGAGGGGGGAATGGGGTCTCACTCCCACAGGGAGAGGGGAGAATGGGGTCTCACTCCCACAGGGAGTGGGGGAGGGGAATGCTTGGTTAAACTGTGTTATCCGGCATCTGATTATCTAAACAAATTACTGGCGCCTGTGTCCTTTGGATAATCGAGGTCCCTCTGTATCTCCTGCCTTTCCAGAGGGAAGTGGCCGTGGGTTTGGAAGGTGCTGTCTGAGTTCCTTTGGTGAATTTCTGCAGTGGATCTTGTAGATAGACACACCGGTGTTCCTGAGCGTCTGTGGTAGAGGGAGTGGGGTCTATCCAGCAGGTACTGGGTGGCACAGAGCCTCCTGAGTGTTGTTGGAGCTGCCCCCATCCAGGGCAAGTGGGGGCTATTCCATCCCCCCACCCCCCCCAGAACTGTACCTTGTAGATGGTGGATAGACTTTGGGGTGTTAGGAGATGAGTTGGTTGGTGCAGTATCCCTAGACTCTGACCTGCTCTTGTAGACAGTGTGTTATGTGGTGAGTCCAGTTGAGTTTCTGGTCAATGGTAACCCCCAGGATGCTGATAGTGGGGGATCCGGTGATGGTAACACAGTTGAATGTCAACGAGCAGCGATTAGATTGTCTTTTATTGGTGATGATCCTAGCCTGGCATGTGTGTGGCGTGAATATTACTTGCCACTTGGCAGCCCAAGCCTGGGTATTTGTCCAAACCTTGTTGCATTTGAACATGGACTGTGTCAGTGTCTGAGGAGTGACAGATGGTGCTGAACAGGGTTGTTTTTCCCTTGTTCCCACTGATTCCAGTTTTGCTCAGGCTCCTTGATGCCACCCTTGGTCAAATGCAGCCTTGATATCGAGAGTTGGCATCAAGAAGCCTGAGCAAGAGGCTCCTCTTGAATCCAATGTGTTTGTCCATGTTTGACCCAAGACTGTAATATGGTCCAGACCAGGGTGACCCTGTTAGATCCCAAACCCTGTGTTCGTGAGCAGGTGCTGCTAGGTAACACTGTCAATGACTTCACTGATGATCGAGAACAGACTGATTGGGTGGTAATTGGCCCGGTTAGATTTATCCTGCTTTTTATGTTCAGGACATACCTGGGCAATTTTCCACAATGTTGGGTAGATGCCAGAGTTGTAACTGTCCTGGAACAGCTTGGCCAGGGGAGCGGCAAGTTCAGTACAATTGCTGGAGTGTTGTCACGGCCCATAACCTGTATCCAGTGTCTCCAACCATTTCTTGATATCACATGGGGTGAATCACATCGGCTGAAGCCTGGTATCTGAGATGCTGGGGACCTCTGGAGGAGGTTATTAATCAAACCAACTGCTCTCTAATCTGCTTCAGACTCGAGAGCTGCTCACTGGCGATTTCTAGCTGTATTATTGCTTGAGTCAGGTACTGATGTGTTTGGGATGTAATGATGCAGCAAGATATTGAAGATGGACGATGTCACTGTGGAGTAATATGAAGGTTAATGTGAGCAATCATGTCCACTGTTTCAGTGTGACAATCACACACTCCAGAAATCTGAAAAGTTTTTGATTTGCCACTGGCTGTTGACATTACTGTCCTCGTTGTTCTTGCTGTGGGTTACCATGGTACTTGCCGAGCATTTAGCAAGACAAACCGACAGCCTGGGAGGACAGCATCTAACCTTGTGCTACTGTTGTGTTCCCCATGTTCATTCCTCACAACCCGGCAATACTAACAGCACAACGCTGTCACAGGATACATTCGCCAAAATTATTTATCCCGATGAGGGATTTTATCCAGCAGGAATGAATAATAGAAAACCAACTGCTCTGATCTCAGTGCACCTTCCTGGTAAACACTGGGGGAAGCTCTCAGTTCCTCTCAGTGCCTTTAGGTCCTGTCGTTTCCTCAGTTCCAGCCACATCCAGTTACTCCTTGTGTTGTCGCCATGGGTGACCTCAATACTATCCAATGGCATTAATTAAACAGGTGACTGTGGGCCATGGCTGGTGTGGGAGATTCAGCATCTTGTTGCTGGCCTTTTTCAAACACCTTCACTCTAACCCAGGACCTGTGATGACATGAATGTTGTTAAATGTTAGACACGAGGTTCTGGACTCAGGGTGGGCTGGGGGGCTAACTGGGTGGGTTGCTGGCTCTCCATTCTTGGTTCAGATATGTTCAGGGGTGCAGCTCCGTTCTATGTGTTGCAATTTTGCTTGCGTTATGCTAATGTTATCTTGGTTTGCCTGCCTGAGTGAGAAACTCATGGAGTAGCTAAGCCTCTTGTGATTGTTATTAAGCTTCGGGCTCTCTGTGAATAGTTGGAGTTATTTCTGTACCATGATTGTATTTTTACAGAACCCCATTAAGAGCATGTGATCACCCACATGGGATGGACTGCATGCTTCCTGTTCCCAGTGCCTCTCGAAACTAATTCTGTCTTTATTTTCTTTTCTTCATTTGATTGTTTGACCACACTGTCTATTGTCTTGTTTAACAAACTGCTTTGTAGATCTCCAATCAGAATAAAAGAGTTGGAGCAGCTCAGAAGGAGAGGCTTGACATTTCATCACAGAAACTTCATTCTAAAAAACTTTTCAGTATTCCTGAGCTAGCCGAGGAAGGTGGAGCAAATGCAGAGACCCAGCCTCCCAAACCTGTGGAAGGCGACAATGACTCCGCTGCTAGACAGAAGGTAGAGGTGCAATCAAAGCTGGAGAAAGGATTGCAGAGTTATAGACCGTGCAAACCCTGCGTGCAAGACAACAGCCAGCCCTTAACGTCAAAGAGACCCTCTGAGGAGCAGACCTCACCTCCAAAGGCTGTGTCCAATGTGGACAACTACATACGGGAAGATAGGGTTAGCAGACTAAGTAGAGAGGCCACAAGGTGTACAGTCAGTACGTTAGACTGTGCCAGTGGGCAAGACGTTGTCCAGTCCTTGACTAACAGACAGAGCTGTGTACCCCTGAGGCTTTCGACAACAGGACAGGACGATGATTTGGGAACCGCTGGCTGTCCGGACAGATGTGCCCCCGTGCAGACAAGGGTCCGCAAAAGACTCCTCCAAAGGCAAGTTAGCATTGAAGAGGACTTCTTCAGTGCAGAAGCTCCAGATGCCAGGTCCCTGTCAGTCTCAGATGTTGCAAGTAGGGATACACAAAAGCACACAGCTAAGAAGATCAATAATGGAAGGGACATTGTCTGCACAGAAGAGAAGCAGGTTTCCTGGACAACTAAATTAAAAACAAGTAACTCTAGTGTGCCACATGCAGTTACAATATGTGTCCACAGGGACAAGGAAAGATCACTGGTGTGTGGAATTAGTATCACTCCTGCCATCTGCTTGCCAACCAATCATATGAATTGTTCCTCCTTGATCTTTTCTCTGCATATTTATTTTCTTTTCTTGATATGCTTTCTGATTTATTTCTGCTCTGCTTGGCTTGGCCTGCACTAAATGCCCACAATCATCATCATCAATATCTTCATTGCTTGCAAAGACAGGGTCTGTTTGTGCCCTTTGGCTGCCACTCTTAATTTGACCAATTAATTTGACCAGTTGCTTTTCTGTAGACTAGAATTTACCCCAGTCAACTTGTTTTTGTTTTAGTTTCTTTGCAGTAGAATATAAAGGCAACAAGTTCCTGGTTTTTCAACTCACTCCCTGTGTCTGGATTCCTCTCTCCAGATTTTAGGTAATCCCTCGGGTTCTGGGCGCATGTTGGACAGAATGGATCACCTGGGCCGAAGGACATCTCATGGTAGTGCCCAGAGAGGAAGGCCCATACCTGTGCCATCGATCGGTGAGTTAACCCCCTACTCACAGGGGTCAGCAGGTCAGCTTGCTTTTCTCCATTCCAGCAATGTGGTTGTCGCTGGTTGGGTCAGCATTTATTATCCTGTCCCTAGTTGCCCCTTGAGAAGGTGGGGGTGAGCTGCCTTCTTGACCCGCTGCAGTCCATGTGCTGTGGGTAGACCCACAATGCCCTTAGGGAGGGAATTCCAGGATTCTGACCCAGCGACACTGAAGGAACGATGTTATAATTCCAAGACAGAATGGTGAGTAATGTTCTTATATATTTACTGTCCTTGTCCTTTGAGATATAACTAGTCAAGGGTTTAGAAGGTGCTGTCTTAGGAGTCTTGATGAATTCTGCAGTGCATCTGGTCAATAGTACACACTGCTGCTACTGAGTGCCGGTGGTGAAGGGAGTGAGTGTTTGTCAATGTGGTGCTAGTCAAGAGAACCTGCTTTGTCCTGGATGGTGTTGGGCTTCTTGAGTATTGCTGGAACTTCACCTATCCAGGCAAATGGGGAGTATTCCATCCCACTCCTGACTTGTGCCTTGGGGATGGTGGACAGGCTTTGGGGAGTCTGGAGGGGAGTTACTCACTGCAGGATCTCTAGTCCATGACCTGGTCTTGTAGCCCCCTGTATGTAGTGAGTTCAGTTGAGTTTCTGGTCAATGGTGACTCCCATGATGTTGATAGTGGGGGATTTAGTGAAGGTAACACCACTGAATGTCAAGGGCCGGTGATTAGATTGTCTCTAATTGGTGATGGTCATTGCCTGGCATTTATGTGGCATGAATGTGACTTGCCACTTGTCAGCCCAGCCCTGGATATTGTCCAGATCTTGTTGCATTTGAACATGGACTGCTTCAGTATCTGAGGAGCTGTAAATGTTGCTGAACATTGTACAATCATCGGTGAACATCCCCAGCTCTGACCTTCTGATGGAGGGAAGGCCATTGATGAAGCAGCTGAAGATGGTTAGGCCTGAGGACACTCCCCTGAGGAACTCCTGCAGAGATGTCCTGGAGCTGAGATGACTGACCTTTAACAACCACAACCACCTTCCTATGTGCCATGTATGACTCCAACCAGCAGAGAGTTTGTCCCTGATACCCATTGATTCCAGTTTTGCTGGGGGCTCCTTGATGTCACACTCTGTCGATTACAACCTTGATGTTAAGGGCTGTCCCTCTCCCCTTCCCTCTGGAATTCAGCTTTTTTGTCCATGTTTGACCCAAGGCTGGAATGAGGTCAGGAGCTGAGTGACCCTGGGGAGACCCAAACTGGGTGTCACTGAGCAGGTTATTGCTGAGAGGGTGCTGCTTGGTAGCGCTGTTACTGACCCCCTCCATCACTTTACTGAGGATGTGGCGGTAATTGGCCAGATTGGATTTGTCCTGCTTTTTATGTATGGAACATACACGGGCGATTTTCCACATTGTTGGGTAGATGTTGGTGTTGTAACTGTACTGGAACAGCTAGGCCAGGGGAGCGGCAAGTTAGAACATAGAACGTAGAAAAGTACATGCCCTTTGGCCCATGATGTTGTGCTGAAGTTTAATCCTAATGTAAAATATAGTAACTTAACCTACACACCCCTTAATTCACTGCTACCCATGTGCATGTCCAGCAGTTGCTTAAATGCCCCCAATGACTCTGCTTCCACCACCACCGCTGGCAATGCATTCCATACGTTCACAACTCTCTGTGAAAGAACCTACCTCTGAGGTCTCCTTTATACCTTCCTCCTAATATCTTCAAACTATGACTCTTTGTACCAGTCAGTCCTGTCCTGGGGAAAAGTCTCTGGCTATCGACTCTATCTATTCCTCTCATTACCTTGTCCACCTCGATCAGGTCTCCTCTCTTCCCCCTTCTCTCCAGAGAGAAAAGTCCGAGCTTATTCAACCTCTCTTCATAAGACAAGCCCTCCAGTCCAGGCAGCATCCTGGTAAACCTTCTTTGCACCCTCTCCAAAGCCTCTGTCTTTCCTATCGTAGGGCGACCAGAACTGGACACAATATTCCAAGTGTGGTCTCACCAGGGTCTTGTAGAGCTGTAGCAAAACCTTGCGGCTCTTAAACTCGAACCCTCTGTTAACGAAAGCCAAAACACCATATGCTTTCTTAACAACCCTATCCACTTGGGTGGCAACTTTGAGGGATCTATGTACTTGAACACCAAGATCCCCCTGTTCCTCCACACTGTCTTTAATCCTATATTCAGCATTTGAGTTTGACCTTCCAAAATGCATCACTTCGCATTTATCCAGGTTGAACTCCATCTGCCATTTCTCAGCCCAGCTCTGCATCCTGTCTATGTCACGCTGCAGTCTGCAATAGCCCTCGATACTATCAACGGCACCTCCAACCTTTGTGTCATCTGCAAATTTACTAACCCACCCCTCAACCTCCTCATCCAAGTCATTTATAAAAACTACAAAGAGCAGAGGCCCAAGAACAGAGCCCTGCAGAACCCCACTCAACACTGACCACCAGGCAGAATACTTTCCATCTACAACCACTCTCTGCCTTCTGTCAGCCAACCAATTCTGAATCTAGATAGCCAAATCTCCCTGTATCCCATACCTCCTGACTTTATGAATGAGCCTACCATGGGGAGCCCTATCAAATGCCTTGCTGAAGTCCAAATACACCAGATCCACTGCTTGACCTTCATTGACTTGTCTTGTCACCTCCTCAAAGAACTCAATAATGTTTGTGAGGCATGACCTGCCCCTCACAAAGCCATGCTGACTGCCTTTAATCACACTACGCTTTGCCAAATAGTCATAAATCCTATCCCTCAGAAATCTTTCCATAAGTCTCCAAAACAATTGCCGGAATGTTGTCAGGGCCCGTAGCCTTTGCAGTATCCAGTGTCTCCAACCATTCCTTGATATCATGTGGAGTGAATCGAATCGGCTGGAGCCTGGTATCTGTGATGCTGGGGACCACTGGAGGAGACCGAGATGGGTCACCCACTCGGCACTTCTGGCTGAAGATTGCTGTGAAAGCTTCAGCCTTACCTTTTACACTGATGTGCTGGGCCCCTCCGTCATTGAGGAGGGGGATATTGTGGAGCCTCCTCCTTCAGTGAGTTGTTTAATTGTCCCCCACCATTCACGATCGGATGTGGCAGGACCGCAGAGCTTAGATCTGATCGGTTGGTTGTGGGATCACTCAGCTCTGCCTATCACTGACTCCTTATGCTGATTGACAAGTAAATAGTCCTGTTTGGTATCTTCACCGGGTTGGCACCTCACCTTCAGGTCTGCCTGGTGCTGATCCTGGCATGCTCCCACCCCTGCTCTCTCCATTAAACCAGGGTTGATCCCCTGGCTTGATGGGAATGGGTGAGTGGGGGATATGCTGGGCCATGAGGTTACAGATTGTGCTGGAGTACAGCTCTGCTGCTGTTGATGGCCCACAGTGTCTCCACAAGGACTGTGTGTTGGTCACCCTTACCGATACTGTCATGGACAGATACACCTGCAGCCGGCAGATTGGTGAGGATGAGGTCAGGAATGTTGTTCCCTCTTGTTGGTTCCCTCCCCACCTGCCCCAGACCCAGTCCAGCAGCTCTGTCCTTTAGGACCCGACCAGCTCGATCAGTAATGCTGCTGCCCAGCCACTCTTGGTGGTGGACAGTGAAATCCCCCAGCCAGATACATTCTGTGCCCTGTCCACCCTCAGTGCTTCCTCCAAGTGTTGTTCAACATGGGGGAGTCCTGATTCATCAGCCGAGGGAGCTCGGTACCTGGTAATCAGCAGGAGGTTTCCTTGTCCATGTTTAACCTGAAGCCAGGAGACTTCATGGGGCCCGGAGCAATGTTGGGGACTCCCAGAGCAACTCCCCCCTGACTGTATCTCACTGCTGCCCCCTCTGCTGGGTCTGTCCTGCTGGTGGGACAGGACACATCCAGGGGTGGGGATGGTGGGCTCTGGGAGATTGTCTGTAAATCTCTAGAAAATGATGCTCACTTAATGACCCAGAACAGAAACAAGTGGCTGAATAGCCTCTTTCTACGCTGTAACACTTCAGTGATTCTGTGAATCATGACATTAGGAAGTGGGAGGGAAGGTTTCTCTCACTAGACATACAGAAATCTCCTCCATAAACAGCTGTTGTTAATTATAAAACTGAGATTAACCTGACAATATTTTAGATTAGATTACTTAGTGTGGAAACAGGCCCTTCGGCCCAACAAGTCCACACCGACCCGCCGAAGCGCAACCCACCCATACCCCTACATTTACCCCTTACCTAACACTACGGGCAATTTAGCATGGCCAATTCACCTGACCCGCACATCTTTGGACTGTGGGAGGAAACCGGAGCACCCGGAGGAAACCCACGCAGACACGGGGAGAACGTGCAAACTCCACACAGTCAGTCGCCTGAGTCGGGAATTGAACCCGGGTCTCTGGCGCTGTGAGGCAGCAGTGCTAACCACTGTGCCACCGTGCCGCCCAATCTGAAAATAGCTGTAGCCCTCGAGTGAGAGCCACATGAGATGGTGGGCAGTGTTGAAACTGTGGAAACCTTTTTGCAAGAAAACACTTGTTTTGGCTTTTCCATACAGGGCCCACAGACCCAGCGATGAGGCTGCCCCACATTTACAAAAACCCCTTCTCTCAAACAGTTTCAACATTATTTACCCTTTGCTTTGGTATTTCTTGTGAATTGTCCGAAGCCTTCTCTTACATTTTAGTAGTTTACAATGTCATCCACTGTAGGTCTTATTAAATATAGCAGCAGCCTGAGATGTAATATATATGTCTGAATCCTTAGCATTGTGTTCTCCACAATGTCCAATCTTGTGCTGTATTTGCCTTTCTCTGATATTAAATCCTTCTGGCAATAATGTTTCTCCTGTCATGTCCTCTTTTGTTTATTCTTCTTCCTTTGACTCTTTTCTGTTAAATAACAACGTCGTATCTCTGTACTGCTTTCTGGGGATCTGGTTCTGCTTTCTCCTTTCTTCATGTCAAATCAAGGTTATCTTGCTTTCTACAACCAAAAACTGCTCCCGTTCCCACTTTTCACAGTCCAAAACACCAGCATGCCCCATTCCAAAACACCAGCATGTCCCATTCCAAAACACCAGCATGTCCCATTCCAAAACAGCAGCATGTCCCATTCCAAAACACCAGCATGCCCCATTCCAAAACACCAGCATGCCCCATTCCAAAACACCAGCATGCCCCATTCCAAAACACCAGCATGTCCCATTCCAAAACACCAGCATGTCCCATTCCAAAACACCAGCATGTCCCATTCCAAAACACCAGCATGCCCCATTCCAAAACACCAGCATGTCCCATTCCAAAACACCAGCATGTCCCATTCCAAAATTCTCCAAAGCGATTTTATAGGTATAGACTAAATAAACCTTTCTGCTAAAATCATGGTTTACACTATTAATCTTTTGACTTTATTTCAGTCTTGCATGTTTTCTGACCATCATTTTCTGTTAAAAACTATTTGTTTTATCTTTTAAATAATCTGTTTGTTGCATCAGTGATGTCTGTGGGATTCCCTGCGGCTGCTGCTGCTGCAGCCTCTGTATTTTGATAAGTCTGTGACTGTTCACTTCACTGCTGTAGGTAGGTCTCATGGTGTGCACTCACTGTGTCACACTCACTGTGTCACACTCAGTACGTTTGTTGTGAACAGTTAGTGTTCCTTTCATAACTCCTGTCTCTCTCAGCCCAGAACTTCATGCCATTAATTTGAAGTCTTTCCTCTTATTTACAAAGTTTTTAATTTTAGTCATGAAATTCTGAAAAGTCCAATCGCTGACCTTGGAAACAGGATGCCTCGAGAAATCCTTTGACTCTGAGACCGCTGAGACCAACAGTGTGACTGCTTTCCAAAGCTCACACAGTCTTTCCTGCTCCTCCTACTAGGGTCTGAAGTGAACGCTTTCAGCTGGAGTACAGTTTCTGTGTTGATGCTGTTTCTTCCTGAGGTTTTGCTGATTGCTTGTTCGAATATTCCTGATGAAGGGCTTTTGCCCGAAACGTCGATTTCGCTGCTCGTTGGATGCTGCCTGAACTGCTGTGCTCTTCCAGCACCACTAATGTAGAGGAGACCGCATCACGGAGGGAACTAAACCAAATCATCTGCCAACATTTCCACCACCTCCAAAAAGACCCCACCACCAGGGATATATTTCCCTCCCCACCCCTTTCCGCCTTCTGCAAAGACCGTTCCCTCCGTGACTGCCTCGTCAGGTCCTCGCCCCCCTACAACCCACCCTCCCATCCTGGCACCTTCCCCTGCCACCGCAGGAACTGTAAAACCTGTGCCCACACCTCCTCCCTCACCTCTATCCAAGGCCCTAAAGGAGCCTTCCACATCCATTAAAGTTTTACCTGCACATCAACTAATATCATTTATTGTATCCGTTGCTCCCGATGCGGTCTCCTCTACATTGGGGAGACTGGGCGCCTCCTAGCAGACGCTTTAGGGAACATCTCCGAGACACCCGCACCAATCAACCACACCGTCCCATGGCCCAACATTTCAACTCCCCCTCCCACTCTGCCGAGGACATGGAGGTCCTGGGCCTCCTTCACCGCCGCTCCCTCACCACCAGACGCCTGGAGGAAGAACGCCTCATCTTCCGCCTCGGAACACTTCAACCCCAGGGCATCAATGTGGACTTCAACAGCTTCCTCATTTCCCCTTCCCCCACCTCACCCTAGTTTCAAACTTCCAGCTCAGCACTGTCCCAATGACTTGTCCGGACTTGTCCTACCTGCCTATCTTCTTTTCCACCTATCCACTCCACCCTCTCCTCCCTGACCTATCACCTTCATCCCCTCCCCCACTCACCTATTGTACTCTATGCTACTTTCTCCCCACCCCCACCCTCCTCTAGCTTATCTCTCCACGCTTCAGGCTCACTGCCTTTATTCCTGATGAAGGGCTTTTGCCCAAAACGTCGATTTCGCTGCTCGTTGGATGCTGCCTGAACTGCCGTGCTTTTCCAGCACCACTGATCCAGAATCCGGGTTATATGTGTTGCAGTAATATTCTCAAACAGCTAATGCTGCAAATGTGTTGCTGGTCAAAGCACAGCAGGTTAGGCAGCATCTCAGGAATAGAGAATTCGACGTTTCGAGCATAAGCCCTTCATCAGGAATAAGAGAGAGAGAGCCAAGCAGGCTGAGATAAAAGGTAGGGAGGAGGGACTAGGGGGAGGGGCGATGGAGGTGGGATAGGTGGAAGGAGGTCAAGGTGAGGGTGATAGGCCGGAGTGGGGTGGGGGCGGAGAGGTCAGGAAGAGGATTGCAGGTTAGGAGGGCGGTGCTGAGTTGAGGGAACCGACTGAGACAAGGTGGGGGGAGGGGAAATGAGGAAGCTGGAGAAATCTGAATTCATACCTTGTGGTTGGAGGGTTCCCAGGCGGAAGATGAGGCGCTCCTCCTCCAGCCGTCCTGTAGTTGTGTTCTGCCGGTGGAGGAGTCCAAGGACCTGCATGTCCTCGGTGGAGTGGGAGGGGGAGTTAAAGTGTTGAGCCACGGGGTGATTGGGTTGGTTGGTTCGGGCGGCCCAGAGGTGTTCTCTGAAGCATTCCGCAAGGATGCTTCAGAGAACACCTCTGGGCCGCCCGAACCAACCAACCCAATCACCCCGTGGCTCAACACTTTAACTCCCCCTCCCACTCCACCGAGGACATGCAGGTCCTTGGACTCCTCCACCGGCAGAACACAACTACACGACGGCTGGAGGAGGAGCGCCTCATCTTCCGCCTGGGAACCCTCCAACCACAAGGTATGAATTCAGATTTCTCCAGTTTCCTCATTTCCCCTCCCCCCACCTTGTCTCAGTCGGTTCCCTCAACTCAGCACCGCCCTCCTAACCTGCAATCCTCTTCCTGACCTCTCCGCCCCCACCCCACACCGGCCTATCACCCACACCTTGACCTCCTTCCACCTATCCCACCTCCATCGCCCCTCCCCCTAGTCCCTCCTCCCTACCTTTTATCTCAGCCTGCTTGGCTCTCTCTCTCTTATTCCTGATGAAGGGCTTATGCTCGAAACGTCGAATTCTCTATTCCTGAGATGCTGCCTAACCTGCTGTGCTTTGACCAGCAACACATTTGCAGCTGTGATCTCCAGCATCTGCAGACCTCATTTTTTACTCAAACAGCTAATGGTCAGGTTCAAGTTCTGCCATGTTTGTCCTTTCTGCTTTATGAAATAAACAATAACAGTTTAGACAAGGGAGGTGATGGTTTGCGGTTATTATCACTAAACTGTTAATTCAGAGACTCGGGTTACGCTGAGGGGACCCGGGTTCACATTCTGCCACGGCAGATGGTGGAATTCAAATTCCATAAATATCTGGCATTAAGAATTGAATGATGATGGTGAATCATTGTCAGGAGACCCTGTTACTTCACTAATGCTCTTTAGTGACAGAAATTGCCATCGTTTGCTGCTCTGGTCTACGTGTCCCTCCAAACCCACAGAATGTGGTCGACTCTGACCTGTCCTCTGTACAGTTAGTGATAGATAACTAATGTTGGCCGAGCCATATCCCATGAATGAATCAGTGTAAATGGAGCTCCTTGTGGGGACTCTTCCTTCCTGTCCTGGGTCTGAGGTCTGCTTAGATCAGAGTGGTGCTGGAAAAGCACAGCAGGTCGGGCAGTATCCAAGGAGCAGGAAAATCGACGTTTTGGGCAAAAACTCTTCATCAGGAATAGAGGCAGGTGAGGTCTGTTTAGCTAACAGTGGGAGAGGATGAGCTATTAGTAAGTCATGACAAGAGGAAGGAACATCTTTATTGAATGATAACAATATTAAAATTGACATTGGCTAATTTAAAAAAATGAACACGATCTATCAGGGACAGGGATAACATTTGTCTCCATCTGGATTTCAATCTGGAGTCTCTGTTCCCCCACCCAGATTGGATGACTTTGTCAGATCAGGTGGAGCTTAATGCAGGTTTCAGTGTCAGAGGTGGAGGGGCCGGTGTGGGACTGGGGTGGACAAGGGCAGAAGTCACACAACACCAGGTTATAGTCCAACAGTTTGTTTGAAATCACAAGCTTTCATCAGGTGAAGTGGACCAGTTGAGCTACACCTTGGTGTCATGTGACTTCTGACCATAAGAGTAAAAAATGAGGTCTGCAGATGCTGGAGATCACAGTTGAAAATGTGTTGCTGGTTAAAGCACAGCAGGTCAGGCAGCATCTCAGGAATAGGGAATTCGACGTTTCGCACATAAGCCCTTCATCAGGAATCAGGGCTTATGCTCAAAACGTCGAATTCCCTATTCCTGAGATGCTGCCTAACCTGCTGTGCTTTAACCAGCAACACATTTTCAACTTCTGACCATAACACAACCATTCCGTGTACAGCACCGGTTACACTGAAAAAAAGGTTGGAAATTCTCAAGAGCACGTCAATTCAGAAGGTCTTACTGACAATAAAAAGCAGTTTGGTGGGACCTAGTTGAAAGTATTGGACCATGTAATATCGCAGTACATTTGAACACTGTGGACCAATGCAGTGAAAGAGCAGTGTTTTAATGCAGTTTGCTCTGACTTTGTAACATCTGATATTCTTTCTCCATGTAGAAATCACAGTGGACAGTAACAGTGAAGGTGGTCGGTCCCGTTCAGGAAGCGAAGGGAACATCTCTCCAGGGAGAGATGACGTTTATCATCGTAATGTCGTGGGTCGGAGAAAGTGGCCAGTTCAGCGCAGCATGCCTTCCGAGAGCCGATATGGTAATTAATGACCAGTCCTCTCCAATCCTCCATTTCAGCTCCACACCATCCTCCTGCTCAGGGATGAGTGACATTGATCACTCAACAACAGGGCACTGACACCCCTCAATCTCCCAGCTCTCTGTCACTACTGTTAGACCAGGCACTAAACAAGATCCTGGACACTTTCATTTTAAAGAAAACACCACTTTAAATTTTAAATTAAACCTTTTATATTTGAAAGAGGAGCTGAGTCAGAGATGACTCAGTTTTTGCTGAGCTCTGATTCGCTGGGAACAGTCAGGGTGAGATACTGACTTCTGGTTGGTTCGTCAAACCTGAGCAACATTCAAAAGAACAAAAGGACCTCATTCCCATGACCTCTACTCACCCCGAAGACTGTTACAGCCCACTCATTAATCTTTGAACTGTTGTTGGACAGAAACAAAATCTGAGGATTCTGGAAATCTGAAAACAGAGCAGTAAGTATAGGTATGTGAGGAATAAAAGGATGGTTAGGGTAGGAATAGGGCCAGTCAAAGACAGAAGTGGGAAGTTGAATGTGGACCCTGTGGAGATCGGAGAGGTGCTAAATGAACATTTCCCATCGGTTTTCACTCAGGAAAAGGAGAATATTGTAGAGGAGAAGAATGTGGTAGAGATATTAGACTAGAAAGGATCGAGGTTAGTTACAAACAGGTGTTATCAATTCTAGAAGGAGCGAAAGTAGACAAGTCCCCTGGGCCAGATGGGATCTATCAGAGGATTCTCTCGCAAGCTAGGGAGGAGATAGCAGAGCCTTTGGCTTTGATATTTGAGTCATCGTTGTCTACAGGTTTAGTACCAGAGGACTGGAGGATTGCAAATGTTGTGCCCTTGTTCAAGAAGGGCAGCAGAGATGACCCAGGTAATTATACTTCTGTTGTAGGAAAGGTTTTGGAAAGGATTATAAGAGATGAGATTTATAATCATCTAGCAAGCAACAACTTGATTGCAGATAGTCAACATGGTTTCGTCAAGGGCAGGTTGTGTCTCACAAACCTCATTGAGTTTTTTGAGAAGGTGACCAAGCATGTGGATGAGGGTAGGGCAGTTGATGTGGTATACATGGACTTCAGTAAAGCCTTTGATAAGGTTCCATATGGTAGGCTGTTGGAGAAAATGCAGAGGGATGGAATTGAGGATGATTTAGCAGTTTGGATTAGAAACTGGCTTTCTGAAAGAAGGCAGCGACTAGTGGTTGATGGAAAATATTCAGCCTGGAATCCAGTTACTAGTGGTATTTCACAAGGATCTGTTTTTGGGACCACTGCTGTTTGTCATTTTTATAAATGACTCAGACGTAGGCATAGATGGATGAATTAGTAAATTTGCAAACGACACTAAAGTCAGTGCAGTAGTGGACAGTGTGGAAGAATGTTGCAGGGGGTCTTGAATAAACTGCAGAATTGGGCTGAGAGGTGGCAAATGGCGTTCAATGCAGCTAAATGTGAGGTGATGCACTTTGGGAAGAATAACAGGAAGGCAGAGTACTGGGTCAGTGGAAAGATTCTTGGTAGTGTGGATGTGCAGAGGGATCTTGGGTTCCATGTGCATATATCCCTAAAAGTTGCCACCCAGGTGGATAGTGCTGTTTAAAAGACATACGGTGTGTTGGGTTTCATTCGTAGAGGGATTGAGTTCCGGAACCGCAATATCATGCTGCAACTATACAAAATGCTGGTGTGGCCACACTTGGAATATTGTGTACAGTTCTGGTCGCCCCATTACAGGAAGGATGTGGAAGCATTGGAAAAGGTGCAGAGGAGATTTATCAGGATGTTGTCTGGTCTGGAGGGAAGGCCTTATGAGGAAAGGCTGAGGGACTTGGGTCTATTCTCATTGGAGAGAAGAAGGCTAAGGGGGGATTTGATAGAGACATACAAGATGATCAGAGGATTAGATAGGGTAGACAGTGAAAGTCTTTTTCCTAGGATGATGATGTCAGCGTGCACAAGGGGGCATAACTACAAATTGAGGGGTGATAGATTTAAGACAGATGTCAGAGGCAGGTTCTTTACACAGAGAGTGGTAAGGGTGTGGAATGCCCTACCTGCTAATGTAGTCAACTCAGCCACATTAGGGAGATTTAAACAATCTTTAGATAAGCACATGGATGATTTTGGGACAGTGTAGGGGGACGAACTGAGAATAGTTCACAGGTCGGCGCAACATCGAGGGCCGAAGGGCCTGTTCTGCGCTGTATTGTTCTAGGTTCTAAGTGTTGGGGATACTGAGCTGGCCTGTCATTGTCTGTGTAAAGTGAGACGTAATGTTTCAGGCCTGTGTTCTTTCAGTGGAACAGATATTGGCAGCCAGTTATTGTACAGCAAGATGCCACCAAAACTGAGAACAAATACCCCGATCTGATGGCCAGACCATTAATAACAAATTAAATTCAGTCAATCCTTAACCGATTGAGATATTGGCTTGTAGATTTTTGTGTGGGATTGACAATTCCTCTGTTCGGAATATTAACAGGGATTTCTGGCCACCTGTTCCTCCCACCTGGGCAAAAACTGGATACAATTCAAAAGGATATTGACAGGAAATGGGCTGCATGGTGACTCAGTGGTTAGCACTGCTGCCTCACAGTGCCATGGACCCAGGTTTGATTCCAACTCTCTGTGTGGAGTTTGTACATTCTCCCAGTGTCTGTGTGGGTTTCCTCCGGGTGTTGTGGTTTCCTCCCACAGTCCAAAGATGTGCAGGTTAGGGTGAATTGGCCATGCTAAATTGCCTATAGTGTTCAGGGATATGTAGGTTAGGAGCATTAATCAAGGGTAAATGTTGAGTAATGAGTTTGGGTGGGTTACTGTTTGGAGATTTGGTGTGGACCTGTTGGACCAGAGGGCCTGTCTCCACGCTGTAGGGATTCGAGGAAATATTCATTTCCACAATTCCCTGTCCCTGAGTGTCAGTGACCCCGTGGATAGTGCTGGATATTTTTTTGTGTAATGGACTATCAATTTCCTGGGCGGTGGGGTGTGTGGAATACTGGGTGCTGTCCAGCAACAGCACATCTCATGAAACCTGAAGACAGAGACAGAAACTAGTTTCCTTTTAGAAAGAGGGACAGATCCATCCAGAAGGTCACTAAATGTGCAAGTTTCCCTCCAAGAGAGAACGAGGTCATTCAGAGTAAAAAAAAACCCTAGAAGATCAATACCACAGTTTAACAGTCTCCAAAAAAATCAAGGCAGAAGAAAGTAAGTCCTGATTGGCTTAGACATGACTAGGAGAATGTTTCCAGTGATCAGAAGGTTTCAAACTATAATAGATGAGGAGCTTTTTTATTGTAGTTTATAGAGGGTGATATCGTTAACCTCTCCGTACTACAATGTGAGGTTCCCACCTGCTCCAAGAAGACCACTATCATCCCAGTGCCGAGGAAAAATCACGCCGTGCATCTTCACGTTTAGCAGCCAGTGGCTCTGATATCCGTCATTACGAAGTGCTTTGTAAGATCAGTCATGGCTCACAACAGCTCCAGCCTCTGACTGCCTCGTTCCACTGCAATTCACCTACTGTCACAACGGGTCCACAGCCAACACCATCTCCCTCACCCAACACTCATCACTGGGACATATGAATTACAAGGTCACCTAAGTCAGACTCCTATTTATTGACTTTAGCTCTGTTTTCCACACCATGATTCCAACAGAACACATCTCCAAACTCGGAGATGTAGGACCCTGCTGCCCCTCTGCAACTGCATCCTTGATTTGCTGAGCCACAGACCGCAGTCAGTAAGGACAGGCGACAAACCTACCTCCACGATAATCCTCAATCCAAGCCCTGCCTAAGGCTGCCTACTCAGCCCCTTACTGTACTCCTTATACACTCCCAACCCTGTGACCAAATTCAGCTCGAACCCGATTTATAAATTTGTTGATGACACCACAGAAATGGATTGGATCTCAAAAAATACAGGATAGAGAGAGAGAGAGGCAGGTTAGCGCTTGAGGTAAAGACAACAATCTCTCCCTCGATGAATCACAGCTTGGTATGACCAAAGGCCCCAGTCCATCACGCAAACCAGCCTCCCATCCATTGACTCTGTCTATACTTCTGGCTGCCCTGGGAAAGCAGCCAACATCATCAAATGCCCCTCCCACTCCAGAAATACTCTCTGCCACCCTCTTCCATCAGCAGAAGACATAAAAGTTTGAAAACACATACCAACAGATTGAAGAACAGCTTCTTCCCCACTGTGATCAGATTTATGAGCGGCCCTCTCATATATTAGCGTTGCTCTTTCTCTGCACCTTCTCTGTAGCTGTAACACTGTGTTCTGCAGTCTGATGTATTTAAGATATGGTTTGCCTGGATAGCATTGAAAACAATACTTTTCACTGTATCTCAGAACATGTGACAATAATGATCAGATCAAATCCTATAAGGCTGTTAAATGCACAAGTTTTAGAACACATGTTCAGGGATAAGTGAGCAGTGTTAGCAGTTTGTTGAAGAGTTTCATGAGACAGTAATTAAAGAGAAAAAGCATTGGGCGATTGCAGATGTTTGCTGGAAGGAAAGTAATTCCTACCATGCCCATTGATCAAGGAATTTCTAAATGAAAACAGGTTGGACCTTTCACTGGAGTGAGAGCATCTGTGAGGTTGGTGCACATACAAAAGGGTTAAATATTTATCTCTGTTATTTATGATAACACTACTTCAAATAGTTCTTCTACAGTGTTTTTTGTTTTTATGTGTAATATATGTTGGTGTTCTTTTGTTAAATGTACACTGGCAATCTCTTGTGAACATGTTCAGTCACTGACCATCACAGTAAACAAATTCAACAATGAAACAGACCTCTAGCAAGCCAGGATTTACTCTGGGATCTGCCTTGTCCCATCTTACCAGCAACTGGGATCATAACAACATCAATAAGAGAGATGATTGTAATCGCATTGCTTTTTGATGGGATCTCGCTGTGCACAAATTGACTGTGGCACTTCCGATGTTACGAAAATATCTATACTTTGAAAAGTGTGACATATTCTATGACATACTTTGGGATGTCTCCTTGTGAAGTTGTTTGTGAAGGTTGTGATGTTGACAGTATGTGCAGCGTTCCTGTTTCTGTGCAGTCTCTCAGTCGGTCTGAGTGTGTGCATCTCTCAGCCAGGTCCTGTGCTCGGGAGCGCCTCTCCCCAGAGTCTGAGGGCGATGTTTGCAGCGAGGATGTCCTGCCCAGGATTTTCGTCGCTCTTTTTGATTATGATCCTTTATCAATGTCACCCAATCCTGATGCTGCTGATGAAGAACTGCCCTTCAAAGAAGGGCAAATAATCAAGGTAACATGATACGAGATCTCACAGATACTGGAAATCTGAAACAAGTGCAGAAAATGCCAAAAACACTCAGCAGGTCAATGACCTCTGTGTGCACTGATTAACCAATGACTCTTGTATTTGTTTTATTGTGTGAAGGGACTGGAGAGGATGGTAACTCCATGAAGTTTCCTCTCTCAGGGAATCCAGGGTTTGGGTGGGGAGGTGGAGTTGAAGGTCACCCATAATCACACTGAATGATAGCAGGACAGGCTCAAGGGGCCGAATGGCCTGCTGCTGTTCTCATGTTCTTTCTTTCTCTTAGATACCCATCCCTGTGTTACATTGCTGTTCTGTGTCAGTTTATCTGGTTAACAATTTTAAAATAATTTGCAAACTTTTCCAGTTTTCCAACAGTTTGTTGCATTAGATTTGTTTGTTGTTTGATTCCTTTCTTCAGGCTGATCTTTTTCAGCTTTATTTTACTTTATCTTCAAGGAGCAGTTACCTCTCGGTCCCGTATTCCATACCCAATCCCCCACCATCTCCCAATCAGGTTTGTCCCACCACAGGAGAGACAGGAATGACATTCAGCCTGACAATGTCTGGACCCACTGACCCTGCTCACCCGGAGAGTGTCTGACCCCGCTCACCCGGAGAGTGTCTGACCCCGCTCACCCAGTGTCTGACCCCGCTCACCCGGAGAGTGTCTGACCCCGCTCACCCAGTGTCTGACCCCGCTCACCCGGAGAGTGTCTGACCCCGCTCACCCGGAGAGTGTCTGACCCCGCTCACCCGGTCAGTGTCTGGCCCTGCTCACCTGACAATGTCTGGACCCACTGACCCTGCTCACACGAGACCATCTGTGTGTAACAGCCCCTTCCTCCTCCCGACTGACTCGTCCACTCGGGGCTGCATGTGTTAAGTTTCCATTTCAACCAGAGGATCTGTGGGAATGACAGAGATTTATTCCTGAACTCTTCCTCATCCAAGTATCATTGTCCTGGAGGCATCATTGGATGACGTGTTGTCCCATACCATTGAGCTCCATCACACAGGCTCAAAGGATCATCCAACTCAGTCCCCCGTTCCTGCATCCTCTACAGAACCTCAACTACTTCCTGAGGCAGAGAATTCCACAGCTCCCCATTCTCTTGGTGAAGAGACCTCTCCCCATCTCAGTCTGAAATGAGCTGCCCTGTGTCCTTGGAATGTGATCCCCTGGTTCTGGGCTCCTCAGTCATCAGGAACATCCCTCCTGTGTTCAAGACCAGACGCTGGGGGAGCAGAATGAGGCCATTAGGCCCATCAGATCTGCTCTGCCATCGCTGAAATGTTTCTCAATCCCATTCCCCTGCCTTTTCCCTGTAACCTTTGATCCCGTTACCAATCAGGAACTTGTCTATCTCTGTCTTAAACACACTCAATGACTTGGCCTCCACAGCCCCCTCTGCAGCAATGAGTCACACAGAGTCACCACCCTCTGGCTGAAGAAAGTTCTCCTCATCTCCATTCTAAAGGGTCATGCCTTCACTCTGAGGCTGGGCCCTCAGGTCCGAATCTCTCCAACTGGAAACATCTTCTCCATGTCCACTCTGTCCAGGCCTCTCAGTATTCCGTAAGCTTCAACACGGTGGCACAGTGGTTAGCATTGCTGCCTCACAGCGCCTGTAGACCCGGGTTCAATTCCCGACTCAGGCGACTGACTGTGTGGAGTTTGCACGTTCTCCCCGTGTCTGCGTGGGTTTCCTCCGGGTGCTCCGGTTTCCTCCCACAGTCCAAAGATGTGCGGGTCAGGTGAATTGGCCAAGCTAAAATTGCCCGTAGTGTTAGGTAAGGGGTAAATGTAGGGGTATGGGTGGGTTGCGCTTCGGCGGGTCGGTGTGGACTTGTTGGGCCGAAGGGCCTGTTTCCACACTGTAAGTCTAATCTAATCTAAAATCCTTCTCAACTCCATTGAGTACAGACCCAGAGTCCTCAACTGCTCCGCATATGACAAACCCTTCATCCCAGGATCATTCTTGTGAACCTCCCCACGACCCCCTCCAACCCCAGCACATCCTTCCTTAGATACAGGGCCCAAAACTGCTCACAGTGTTCCAAATGTGGTCTGACCAGAGCCTTATACAGCCTCAGCAGGACATCCCTGCTCTTGTATGCTAACCCTCTTGAAATGAACGCTAATATTGCATTCACCTTCCTGAATGCCAACTGAACCTGCCTGTTATCTTGAACCAGGACTCCCAAGTGCCTTTGTGCTTCAGATTTATGAAGCGTTTCCTGTTTAGAAAATAATCTACACTTCCTACCAAAGTGCATCACCTCACACTTTCCCACATTGTATTCCATCTGCCACTTCCTTGCCCACTCTCCCAGCCTGCCTAAGACCTTCTGCAGCTCCCCACTTCCTCAACACTACCCATCCCTCCACCTATCTTTGTGTCATCTGCAAACTTAGCAACAATGCCCACAATCCCTTGTCCAGGGAGTTAGTGTATCACGTGAATAGTCATGGTCCCAACACTGACCCCTGCAGAATTCCACTAGCACCAGCTGCCATCCTGATAGAGACCCCTTTAACCCCACCCTCTGTCTTCTGCCAGTCAGCTAATCCTCTGTCCATGCCTGTACCTTGCCCCTAACACCATGGGCTGTTATCTTATTTAGCAGCCTCCTGTATGGCTCCTTGTCAAAGGCCTTCTGCAAATCCAAATAGCTCACACCCACTCACTCTCCTTTGTCTAATTTGCTCATGAACTCCTCAAAGAATTCTAACAGCTTTCTCAGGCGGGACCTCCCCTTGATGAAGCTGTGCTGACTCTGCCCTACTTTCCCATGAACTTCCAAGTACTCCACAATCACATCCTTAATGACGGACTCTCAAATCTTACCAACGACTGAGGTCAGGCTAACTGGACTATAGCTTCCTGTCTTCTGCCTCCCTCCCTTCCTAAACGGGGGGGGTGGTTGTGGGGGGATGTGGTTACATTAACCATTTTCTAATTCTCTGGGACCCTCCCTGATTCTAGTGAGTCCTGAAAGATCGCCATCAATGTCTCCACTTATTCTGCAGGTGTCTCCTTCTAAGCGCTCAGGTGTAGCCCACCCTGTCGGTGATTTAACCACCTTCAGACCTTGCAGCTTCCCCAGCACCTTCTCCTTCGTGATGGTCACTATACTCACCTCTCCTCCCTGACTCTCTCTTTCAGGTCTGGCATGCTACTTGGGTGTTCTACCATGAATGCTAATGCAAAGTGTCGATTCGGTTCCTCCACCATTTCTTTGTTCCCTGTTCTAATTCTCTAGCCTCGTTTTCTGGCATCCAGTGTCCATTCTTGCCTCTCTTAATTTTTAGATATCTATCAAAAAACTTGAGCAATCTTCTTTTATATTCCTTCCTAGCTTCCTCTCATACTTCATCTTCTCCATCCTATTTCTTTTACAGTTGTCCTGGTTTTTAATGGCCTTCCAATCCTCTGGATTCCCACTAACCTTCACCGCATTGTATGCTTTATCTATTGCTTTCCTGCTGTCTCTGACTTCCCCTTGGCAGCTATGGTTGCCTCATCCTCTCTCCCTCTTCTTTCTTGGGATGAATTTCTGCTGTGCCTCCCGAATTGCCCCCCAGGAACTCTTTCCCTTGCTGGTGCATGGTCTTCCCTGTTGGGCCCCTTTCTCAATCAGCTCTGGCCAGCTCCTCCCTTATGCCTTTGTAGTTCCCTTTACTCAATTGGAATCCTGTTACATCCGACTGCAACTTCTCTCTCTCAGATTGCAGGGTGAATGCTACCGTCATTTCTTCCCCTGGGGGTTCCTTCACTTTCTGCTCCCTAATCAAGTATCCCTCATTACACATCACCAAATCCAGGGCTCCGTGTTGCCTATTGGGCTCTATCACAAGCTGCTGTAAAGAAATCTCATAGACATTCCGTGAATTCTATGTGCACATCAAATTCCCCTAAGATTGTTGTAATTTTGCCTTTCTGGCATGCCTTTTCTCACTCATTTATTTTCTGCCCCACATCCTGACTACTGCTAGGAGGCCTGTACATGACTCCCATTAAGGTCATCTTCCTTTCCTGGTTCCTCAACTCTTCACTTACACCCTTCGAACCGATGTCACTTCTTGCCAGTGACTACAGTTTAATCCCTTCCTAACAAGGCAACCCGTGCCCATCTGCCTGTCCTTTCAATAGGACACGGATCTTTGGGTATTTCATTCCCAGCCCTAATTCCCCCTCAGCCCTCTCTGCGATACCTATAACATCGAACCAGCCAATCTCAATCTGTGCTCCAAGCTCCTTTTCCTTGTCTTGTACAGGATGCAATGTAAGTACAACACCCTCCGTCTGGTACTGACTGTGTTGGCTTCTCCTTATCTGCTGTGCCTGAGGTGAGATTCCTCACCCTTTCCACGCTCTGACCTCGTTCTTATTCTGGAAATTTTAATAAACTCTTCTGAACCCTCCCCCTTTAACTTTTACCCTGTCTGGTCCTGACAGGATTTTATAGGTTTCCATGAGAACACCCCTCCCATATTCTTCTAAGGTTTAGTCCTAACTGACCCAGTCTCTCCTCATCCTTCAGTGCTGCCATCCCAGGAATCAGTCTGAGAAATCTTCGCTACACTCTCTCCATCGTCAGACCATCCTTCCTCACATACAGAGATCAAAACTGTACCCAGTGTTGTGAGGATCCCAGTATCATGTTCCGGCCCTCAGATAAACTCCACTCTCTTGGCACTGATTTCATTCTAACTGTCCTGAGCTCACCTTTTAAACCCATACCAACTCCAAAAGCACCTTCTGTTACACGGAACAAATCAACTTCTTCAGCTGGACTCTGGGACTGTACTCAATGGAGTTTAAAAGGATGAGGGGGGGATCTAATTGAAAGTTACTGTATACTGAATGGCCTGGATAGAGTAAATGTTGGGAAGATGTTTCCATCAGTAGGAGAGACTAGGACCCGAGGGCACAGCCTCAGAGTGAAGGGAAGACCTTTCAGAATGGAGATAAGGAGAAACTTCAGCAAGAGAGTGGGGAAGCTGTGGAATTCACTGCCACAGAGGGCTGTGGAGGCCAGGTCACTGAGGATATTTAAGACAGGGGTAGAGAGAATGTTGATTGTCAAGGGTATCAAAGATTATGGGAGAATGGGGTTGAAAAATCTATCAGCCATGATAGAATGACGGAGCAGATTCAATGGGCAGAATGGTCTAATTTCTACTTCAATGTCTGATGGTCTTATGGAGTGGCTCATCCTCTTCAGCTGCTGAAGCCAACGTCACCTCTGACCTCAGATAGTGCTGTCCCTGTTCACACTCTCTTGCCCAAGAGAGACTGCGGTGTTTAATTCATTGTCATTGGGAAGTGCGTGGGTTTGGGATGTGTGAAACTGCTATGATTAGAGTCTGATTAGAGGAGATTATTGGAGAAAACTAGGAGATATAGTAATTAGAACAAGATTATTGAGCGGGATTTCCAAACCTGCCATTAGGTTGAAAACAGAGTGGGAATTCATTGTCATCCAATCAGAGAAACATACAGAAATAAAAAAAGGCCATTCAGCCCCTTGTGCTAGTGTTGGCTCTTAGAATGAACGTGTTTGTTTAGTCCCATTTTCCTGCATCTTATAACTTGTCAATTTCTCATCCTCTGGTACTCTCTGTTTCCTTTTAAAATTGGTGATGGAATCCATTTGTAAATCTTTACAGGACAGTGCTCTGTACCTGACAACTCTGAAAATATCTCCCACCATCTTCCTTCCACGTCTTTTGCAGTGATTTTCAGCGTATGGCCTTGCGTTAATGACTCACTCCAGTAAATGTCCCAGAATCCCTCCATCTTGTAAACCTCTCTTTACTCCCGTCCTGACCTCCTCTGTTCCATGGAGAGAAGACCAAACTTATCCAGCCTGCCCTCAGTCCCAGGGTTCGTCAATCCCAAAGGCGGTTCAATCCTGGGAGACCTTGTGAACCATTTTGAATGCATTCAGACCTTAGCCGGTGTGTACCAGGTATTGTTGTGTTTACAAACTGGGACAGATATAAATACAGCAGGGAGCAGTGGGCCCGACACAGCCTCTTGTTGAATATCACAGTAAACCAACTTGTAGTCTGAAAATCATCCCCCACCTCCCTCTGCTCTCTTACCCACGCACACTCTCTCACACACTCACTCACTCTCACACCTACACACTCTCTCACACACACTCACTCACTCTCACACACCTACACACTCTCACACACACACTCACTCACTCTCACACCTACACACACTCTCACACACACTCACTCACTCTCACACCTACGCACACTCTCACACACTCACTCACTCTCACACCTACGCACACTCTCACACACACTCACTCACTCTCACACCTACACACTCTCTCACACACACTCACTCACTCTCACACACCTACACACTCTCACACTCACACTCACACCTCACTCACTCTCACACCTACACACTCTCACACCTACACACTCTCACACTCACACACTCTCACTCACACACCTCACTCACTCTCACACCTACACACACACACACCTCACTCACTCTCACACCTACACACACTCACACACACATACTCTCACTCACACACCTCACTCACTCTCACACCTACACACCCTCACTCTCACCAGTGGGCTCTCCCTGAATGCCACGTGCTCTGATCTGGCCAGACATTCAGCAGGGTCTCTTGTCCAATCCCTTCAGAGAGTCTCTGTACACATCTGCTACACCACTTTGACCGACCTGCTGTTCCCTCCACCCAAACAGGCCGATCGGGCAATTTGTTCTGAAACAAATCCCCTCCTTCCTCAGTCTTTACTTCATTTTCTGATTCAAACTTTATTTTGCCCTCGATGATGATTTGTAGTGTCTGCTCCATCACCAACTGTGTCCATCACAGGCAAGCTGTGAGAGTGTGTGTGTGTGTGTGAGTGTGCGTGTGAGAGTGTGGAGGTGTGAGAGAGTGTGTGGGTGTGAGAGTGTAAGTGTGAAAATGTGTGCGTGTGAGAGTGTGTAGGTGTGAGAGTGAGTGAGTGTGTGTGTGAGAGTGAGTGTGTGTGAGTGCGAGTGCGAGAGTGAGTGAGTGTGTGTGTGTGTGAGAGTGAGTGTGTGTGAGTGCGAGTGTGAGAGTGAGTGAGTGTGTGTGTGTGAGTGAGTGTGTGAGTGCGAGTGCGAGTGAGTGAGTGTGTGAGTGTGTGTGTGTGAGAGAGTGTGTGTGTGTGTGTGTGAGAGTGAGTGTGTGTGTGTGTGAGAGTGAGTGTGTGTGAGTGTGAGAGTGAGTGTGTGTGAGTGAGAGTGTGTGTGAGTGAGAGTGTGTGTGAGTGAGTGTGTGTGAGAGTGAGTGAGTGAGTGTGTGTGAGAGTGAGTGAGTGTGTGTGTGAGTGTGTAAGTGAGTGAGAGTAAGAGTGGGTGTGGTTCTATGCCAGGGTCTGCTGGCCTGTTCTGTGATGAGCTGTGTTCTGTTTGGCAGGTCCATGGGTCGAAGGATGTGGATGGGTTCTATCACGGGGAGAGGAACGGCAGAGTGGGTCTGATTCCGTGTAACATGGTGTCGGAGATCCAGGCAGATGATGAGGAGATGGTGGATGAGCTGGTGAAGCGGGGTTACCTTCCCCTCAACACTCCCGTGGAGAAAATTGGTATTGCTCATTGTTAACGTCAGACAGTGTGTCCTGACCGACTCCCTCTGCATTGTTAACTTCAGACAGTGTGTCCTGACCAGCTCCCTCTGCATTGTTAACGTCAGACAGTGTGTCCTGACCGACTCCCTCTGCATTGTTAACTTCAGACAGTGTGTCCTGACCAGCTCCCTCTGCATTGTTAACGTCAGACAGTGTGTCCTGACCGACTCCCTCTGCATTGTTAACGTCAGACAGTGTGTCCTGACCGACTCCCTCTGCATTGTTAACTTCAGACAGTGTGTCCTGACCGACTCCCTCTGCATTGTTAACTTCAGACAGTGTGTCCTGACCAGCTCCCTCTGCATTGTTAACGTCAGACAGTGTGTCCTGACCGACTCCCTCTGCATTGTTAACTTCAGACAGTGTGTCCTGACCAGCTCCCTCTGCATTGTTAACTTCAGACAGTGTGTCCTGACTGACTCACTCTGCATTGTTAACGTCAGACAGTGTGTCCTGACCAGCTCCCTCTGCATTGTTAACTTCAGACAGTGTGTCCTGACTGACTCCCTCTGCATTGTTAACTTCAGACAGTGTGTCCTGACTGACTCCCTCTGCATTGTTAACGTCAGACAGTGTGTCCTGACTGACTCCCTCTGCATTGTTAACTTCAGACAGTGTGTCCTGACTGACTCACTCTGCATTGTTAACGTCAGACAGTGTGTCCTGACCAGCTCCCTCTGCATTGTTAACTTCAGACAGTGTGTCCTGACTGACTCCCTCTGCATTGTTAACTTCAGACAGTGTGTCCTGACTGACTCCCTCTGCATTGTTAACGTCAGACAGTGTGTCCTGACTGACTCCCTCTGCATTGTTAACTTCAGACAGTGTGTCCTGACTGACTCACTCTGCATTGTTAACTTCAGACAGTGTGTCCTGACTGACTCCCTCTGCATTGTTAACTTCAGACAGTGTGTCCTGACTGACTCACTCTGCATTGTTAACGTCAGACAGTGTGTCCTGACTGACTCCCTCTGCATTGTTAACTTCAGACAGTGTGTCCTGACCAGCTCCCTCTGCATTGTTAACTTCAGACAGTGTGTCCTGACCGACTCCCTCTGCATTGTTAACTTCAGACAGTGTGTCCTGACCGACTCCCTCTGCATTGTTAACTTCAGACAGTGTGTCCTGACTGACTCCCTCTGCATTGTTAACGTCAGACAGTGTGTCCTGACTGACTCCCTCTGCATTGTTAACTTCAGACAGTGTGTCCTGACTGACTCACTCTGCATTGTTAACGTCAGACAGTGTGTCCTGACCAGCTCCCTCTGCATTGTTAACTTCAGACAGTGTGTCCTGACCGACTCCCTCTGCATTGTTAACTTCAGACAGTGTGTCCTGACCGACTACCTCTGCATTGTTAACTTCAGACAGTGTGTCCTGACTGACTCACTCTGCATTGTTAACTTCAGACAGTGTGTCCTGACTGACTCCCTCTGCATTGTTAACTTCAGACAGTGTGTCCTGACTGACTCCCTCTGCATTGTTAACGTCAGACAGTGTGTCCTGACTGACTCCCTCTGCATTGTTAACTTCAGACAGTGTGTCCTAACCGACTCCCTCTGCATTGTTAACTTCAGACAGTGTGTCCTGACCGACTCCCTCTGCATTGTTAACGTCAGACAGTGTGTCCTGACCGGCTCCCTCTGCATTGTTACTTCAGACAGTGTGTCCTGACCGACTCCCTCTGCATTGTTAACTTCAGACAGTGTGTCCTGACCGACTCCCTCTGCATTGTTAACTTCAGACAGTGTGTCCTGACCGACTCCCTCTGCATTGTTAACTTCAGACAGTGTGTCCTGACCGGCTCCCTCTGCATTGTTAACTTCAGACAGTGTGTCCTGACCAGCTCCCTCTGCATTGTTAACTTCAGACAGTGTGTCCTGACCAGCTCCCTCTGCATTGTTAACTTCAGACAGTGTGTCCTGACCGACTCCCTCTGCATTGTTAACTTCAGACAGTGTGTCCTGACTGACTCCCTCTGCATTGTTAACTTCAGACAGTGTGTCCTGACCAGCTCCCTCTGCATTGTTAACTTCAGACAGTGTGTCCTGACTGACTCACTCTGCATTCATTTGCAGCTTTTTCAGACCCTGGTCCAGATCAGCACAACACACTGATTGGATGCACATCCTTGAGATATTATGTCTCCCTGAATCTTATCCAGATGTCAGTTTGATCCTTTAGAGGGAAACACACAGTGAGTGACCCTGCCTGAGACCCTCAGCATCTTATTACACAGCTGGCTGTCATGTGATGGGTGTTTGACCCACAGCACAGTGATGGGATGTGGGAATGGCCTGGGATGTGGGAATGGCCTGGATACTGGTTCTGCGAACTACATCAGGCTCCTGATGCTTACTCTCAGCAATTCACTGTGTTACTGAGCTGAGTCGTGTCAGATGAGTGTGTCGCTGGCTGCCCATTCCCCATGAGCACGGTGCCTCAGTGTAAACCCGTTGCTTTTCCAGGACCATTGTGCTTGTGTTCTGACAGTCTATGAACATGTGAGTTTTCACAGTTGGAGTTGTCACAGCAAACCCTCTGGTTGCTTCATGGTTTCTCTTGTTCTTTGTTTTTATTTGAACGCATCCCTTTCCTGAAGTGAATGCTGAGCGTGAGAAAGAGACCACACGCGCTGTTAACCGCAAATCCCGCAAGTCTAAACGAGGTCTGTGGAATCTCACTTGTTCAATGTCAGTTGTGTTTTATTTTGAGTGTGCGGAATTGGCGTGGGGTTGTCGAAGGGCAAAGTTGTTCATTTTGTATTTTCAACCCTACTCCAACTTGAACACGGAGTGGGCGGGGGGGGGAGATATGTGGGTGGGTGGGAGGAGATGGGGTGGGGATGTCGAGGTGTGGGTGTAGGGTGGTGTGGGAGTGATTGTGGGGTTTGGGGGGAGTGTGGGTGGGGGTTGGTGTGGGAGTGATTGTGGGGTTTGGGGGGAGTGTGGGTGGGGGTTGGTGTGGGAGGTGATTGTGGGGTTGGGGGGGGAGGGGAGTGTGGGTGGGGGGTGGTGAAGCATCAGACTGATGGCCAATGTTCAGAACCATTCTCCACTCCTCAGATCCTGAAGCTGTCCTTGTTCAAGGTCTGGACAATAGCCAGGCCTGGGCTGCCTAGTGGTCAGCAACATTCACACCACAAATGCCAGGCTATAACCATCACCAGTTAGAGACAATCTCATTACCAGCCCTTGATATTCAATTCCCATTACTGAATCCCCAATGTCAATATTCTGGGATTATTATTGAGCAGAAACTCCCTGGACTGTCCACAAAAACACAGCGGCTGCAAGAGCAGGCCAGAGACTGGGAGTACTGCGGGGAGTATCTCTCACCCTGACTCCCCTAAAGCCTGTCCACCATCTCCAAGGCACAAGTCAGGAGGGTGATGGAATACTCCCTACTCGCCCTGGATAAATCAAGCTCCAACAACACTCAAAAAAACAAGACACAATCCAGAACAAAGCAGCCCGCGCTTGATTGGCCCCACATCCACAGGCATCTCATCCCTCCCCACCAACACTCAGTAACAGCAGTGTGTACTATCTACAAGATACACTGCAGAAACTCACCAAAGACCCTCAGACAGCACCTTCCAAACCCACGGCTACTCCCATCTAGAAGGACAAGGGCAGCAGATACATGGGAACACCACCCCCTGCAAGTTCCCCTTCAAGCCCTCACCATCCCGACTTGGAAATATATTGCCGTTCCTTCACTCTCACTGGTTCAGAATCCTGGAATTCCTTCCCTAAGAGCATTGTGGGTCTACCCACAGCACATGGACTGCAGTGGGTCAGGAAGGCAGCTCACCCCCACCTCCTCAAGGGGCAACTAGGGACAGGCAATAAATCCTGGGCCCAGCCAGTGACATCTATGCCCCTGGAGAGAATTTTTAAAGAAAGTTTGGCAGAATAGACTTGGCTCCATTTCTCAAAATATCCAGTGATAGACAAACCCTCCCTTGACCACGTGGGGATTGAGGGCAATGTCCCAGTCTCGTTTCCCTCACTGATTGGCAGATGCCAGGCTGTTTCTGGAGATGATCTAACCCTTGGTGGGTCGGAGTTATGAAGTAGACAATGTTGTGACTGTGTGGGACAGGCGGGAGGCACAGCGTTTCCAAATTTCCAGGAGCGTTCTGGAATCCCCAGGAATTAAAGTGAAAATATGAGCTGAACAATATATTTAAACATTTTCCTCCAACACGAATAAACATATTGACAGATGTTGGATGTCATTGGCATGCAGCAGTCATGTGATCCAACTGCAGGAATGTGTCCAAGCAGAGTCAGTAACTCTGCTAGAACCGGCTGTGTGTGTGTGGGTCATGTGTCAGTGGGTGTGTGAGTGAGTGAGTGTGTGTGTGGGTCATGTGTCAGTGGGTGTGTGAGTGAGTGAGTGTGTGTGTGGGTCATGTGTCAGTGTGTCAGTGGGTGTGTGAGTGAGTGTGTGTGTGTGGGTCATGTGTCAGTGGGTGGGTGTGTGAGTGAGTGTGTGTGTGTGTGGGTCATGTGTCAGTGGGTGTGTGAGTGAGTGAGTGTGTGTGTGGGTCATGTGTCAGTGGGTGGGTGTGTGAGTGAGTGTGTGTGTGGGTCATGTGTCAGTGGGTGGGTGTGTGAATGAGTGAGTGTGTGTGTGAGAGTAAGTGAGTGTATGTGGGATTGCGTATGAGTGAGAGTGTGTATGTGTGTGAGTGAGAGTGAGACTGTGTGTGTGTGTGAGGGTATGTGAGAGTGAGACTGTGTGTGTGTGTGAGGGTATGTGAGAGTGAGACTGTGTATGTGAGTGTGTGTCAGTGTGAGAGTGAGACTGTGTATGTGAGTGTGTGTCAGTGTGAGAATGTGAGTGTGTGTGTGTGAGGGAGTGTATGTGTGACAATGTGTATGTGAAAGTGAGAGTATGTGAGAGTGAGAATGTGAGTGTGTGAGTGAGATTGTGTATGTGAGATTGTGAGAGAGTGTGTAATTGTGAGAGTGAGAGTGTGTATGAGAGTGAGAGGGTGTGTGTATGAGAGTGTGTATGTGAGAGTGAGAGGGTGTGTGTATGAGAGTGTGTATGTGTGAGAGTGACAGGGTATGTGTGTGAGAGTGTGTATGTGTGAGAGTGAGAGTGTGTATGTGTGAGAGTGACAGGGTGTGTGTGTGAGAGAGTGTATGTGTGAGAGTGACGGTGTGTGTGTGAGAGTGTGTATGTGTGAGAGTGTGTGTGTGTGAGAGTGAGAGGGTGTGTGTGTGGGTCATGAGTAAGTGTGTCAGTGGGTGGGTGTGTGAATGAGTGAGTGTGTGTGTTTGAGAGTAAGTGAGTGTATGTGGGATTGTGTATGAGTGAGAGTTTGTATGTGTGAGAGTGAGATTGTGCGTATGTATTTGAAAGTAAGATTGTTTGTGTGTGAGTGAGAGTGAGACTGTGTCTGAGTGTGAGGGTGAGTATGTGAGAGTGAGACTGTGTATGTGAGTGTGTGTCAGTGTGAGAATGTGAGAGTGAGACTGTGTATGTGAGTGTGTGTCAGTGTGAGAATGTGAGTGTGTGTGTGTGAGGGAGTGTATGTGAGAGTATGTGTGAGAATGTGTATGTGAAAGTGAGTGTGTGAGAATGAGAGAGTATGTGAGAGTGAGAATGTGAGTGTGTGAGTGAGATTGTGCATGTGAGATTGTGAGAGAGTGTGTAATTGTGAGAGTATGAGAGTGTGTACGTGTGAGAGTGAGAGGGTGTGTGTGTGAGAGGGTGTGTGTGTGTGAGTGTGTGAGAGAGAGTGGGTGTGTGTGTGAGTGTGTGTATGTGTGTGAGTGTGTGTATGTGTGAGAGTGAGAGGGTGTGTGTGTGAGTGTGTGTATGTGTGAGAGTGAGAGGGTGTGTGTTGAGAGTAAGAGAGTGTATGTGAGTGTGTGTGTGAAAGTGTGTATGTAGGAGTGAGAGAGTGTGTATGTGAGTGAGAGTGTGTGTGTGAGGGTGAGAGTGTGTGTATGTGTGTGAGTGAGAGTGTGTGAGTGAGAGTGTGAGAGTGTGTGTGTGTGTGTGTGTGTGTAAGTGAGAGTGTGTGTATGTGAGAGTGAGTGAGTGTGTGTGTGTGTGTACACGTCACTCCTGGGCAGTACTGAGAGGGGGCTGAGCTGTCCCAGCAGCTGATGTGAAACCCATGCCCCATTTAACCTCCCGGGTTAACAGGACCGATCCCACAACACTGTCTGAAGAAGGTCTCCATGTTGTTCTGGAGTAATAACTGTCCCTCAATGAAAACTACTAACAGTTACATTACTGTTTGTGGGATCTTGCTGTGCACAAGGTGGCAGCTGTGACAGCAGCAACTACACCGTTCATCAGAAGGAGAGGTTCCCATTGGCTGGACAGATCAGGAGGAGCTCCTTGCTAACATGATCTAGAATGACTGTATCTGGGGATACAGGACCATCTTCCCCCCTCCCTCCCTCTGACTGGAGAGGGATCTGGAAGGTCCTATTCCCTGGTTAGTGTCTCTCACCTTCCCAGGTTTTATTATTTGGTCTTTACCAAATCAACAATTCTCGCTGTTCTCCATAAAACTCCAGATCGATTCTCAAAATGTTGGGAATGGGATTGATGGGACGGGGGAAGAAATGGTGGTATTTAACACCACCGTGTCGGTGTGTGTTTTTGTAAAAGCCGTGTTTCCTGTGTGTTTTATGATAGAGAGGAACAGGAGGAGTAGCCAGCAACACTCGGTCCCCACCCGGAGAATGGTGGCGTTATATGATTATGACCCAAGGGAGAGCTCACCGAATGTCGATGTGGAGGTACCCTGTTCAGATCATAGTTTCACAGCATGTGTCTGTCACTGGGAGGGAGTTCCTCCCTTTCTGCTTGGAAATGTACAGGCCAGACTGGGGAGCAATGGCAGGTTCCTTTCCTAAAGTGCTTTACTGACCCAGATGGGTTTTTATAACAATTAATTATCATTTTGTGCTCGTTATTACTGAGACTAGTTTCTGATTGCAGATATTTTGTTGATTAATTGAAATTAAATACCACCAGCAGCCACTGAACCTGCCTCTCCCCAAGTTTTAGTCTCTGTGTCTGTGTTACTGTGTCTGGTGCTATTACCCACTAGCCCTGAGTCTTTCTCAAACTATTCCCAAGCTCTGTACAAAAAAACATTTATATTTAAGGTGTCTTTCTAACCAACGCTATCATTTCAACAAAAGAGCAAGGTTAATCTTGTTTATCCCTGCTTTTTCCCATGAAGGATTTTGAACAGGATAAATATAGAGATGTAAGGTCCAGTTGAAAAATGTTATTGCTGTGATCTCTAACTTGCTCTAACCAGACCTTTCAAGAGGGAGTTGGAAGAGTATTTGTAAAAGAAAGATTTGCAGGGGAATGGGATTAATTGGATAATTCCTTCACATAGAAGCAACACCTTGTAGGTGCTGGAGATCTGAAATAAAAAATAACATTGCTGGAGAAACTTGGCACATCTCACAGCATGTGTGGACCGAGAAACAGAGTTAATGTTTTGACTCCAGTTTTTCTTCTTTAGAACTGAAGGGGGGGGGGGGGGGCGCTGGAAAATACATTTTTAATGCCGTTGATAGATGGAGGAGGAATGACTGAGGCAGATTATGAGGATGTCCAGAGCAAAAGTCAAAGAGAGTGTCATTGGTAGTAAAGGGTAGATTGACGTGTTAAATAGGTGTAAATGAAAGGCGTGTACAAGAGAAAATGGGTGTATTCATGAGTGGGCAATGAGGGAGCTAATCAAAATGGTGGATCGTGTTCATGTTATGGTGACTGGGCGGGTAACTGGAGCTGAGGTCATGGAAAGATCAGCCATGATCTTATTGAACAGCCAGACCGCCTACTCCTGCTCCTACCTCTTATGTTGTTTTGTCTTCCCAGTTATGATGTTTTTTGTTGATTCGTCTACAGGGAACACCTAGATTCCTCCATGTCCTTGCACTCTGCGGTCTTTCTCTATTTAAATAATATGCTGCTCTTTGGAATATCCTGAGGTTATGAAAGACACTGTAAAAATTGAAGTCTTTCTGCAAATGACAGTTAATGAAGTTATTACATTGTGTAAGGATCCATATAAATGTAGATTTCTCCACAGGGGGTGGAATAACAGAGTTTGCGGTTACAAGCTGTGGTCCAATTTGCTACAACTTCCCTTCTCTCTGGATGTAGTAATCAAAGAACAAACACAAAAATAATACAAAATGTATGTTATCGTAGAGGACTGTGTCAAATACAGTTCCCATTTCTGTTTCAGGCCGAATTAACGTTTTGTGCGGGGGATATCATCAGCGTCTGGGGGGAACTGGATGAAGATGGATTTTATTATGTAGGTTCATCAAGAACAAATATTTAAAATAAGCCAAAAGATGCCACTGTTTTATTGAACTGAAAAAGGAAATTACCTTCATCATGCGGAAATCTTGTGTATTTCAAATGGTGTATGAACAGCTGCTTGCTGCTTTTCTTCAGGTTAACATTTTTAAAATGGTTGTGAATCACATTGGGACAACAAAATTGACTTGAAATGAGGGACAGAAAACACGGAAAAAATAATTCATATAATTTCCTCTTCAATTTCCATTGACTCACGGGAACTGGTAGCACAATCTCAGTCAGTCTCCTTAATAAGTCAAAGAACAAAGAAAATTTACAGCCCAGGAACAGGCACTTCGGCCCTCCAAGCCTGAGCCGATCCAAATTTACTGTCTAAACCTATCGCCCAATTCCTAAGCATTTGTATCCCTCAGCTCCCCACCTACTCATGCATTTGTCCAGATGCACCTTAAATGAATCTACTGTGCCTGCCTCTACCACCTCTGCTGGCAACGTGTTCCTAACGCCCCCCCACCCTCTGTGTGAGGTACTTACCGCGTGTATCCCCCTTAAACTTTCCACCTCTCACACCTTGAAAGCGTGACCTCTCGTTATTGGATCCTTCACCCGGGGAAAAAGCTTCTCTCTATCTACTCTGTCTATACCCTTCATGATTTTGTAAACCTCAATCAGGCCCCACCCCCCCATCTCCTTTTTTCTAATGAAAACAATCCTAACCTACTCAACCTCTCCTCATAGCTAGCACCTTCCATACCAGGGGACGGGGGGGGTGTCGGATGGGGGCGGGGCTGTCGGACAGGGTCGGGGGGTGTGTCGGATGGGGGCGAGGCTGTCGGACAGGGTCGGGGGGGTGTGTCGGATGGGGGCGGGGCTGTCGGACAGAGTCGGGGGGGGTGTCGGATGGGGGGGGTGTCGGATGGGGGCGGGGCTGTCGGACAGGGTCGGGGGGTGTGTCGGATGGGGACGGGGCTGTCGGACAGGGTCGGGGGGTGTGTCGGATGGGGACGGGGCTGTCGGACAGGGTCGGGGGGTGTGTCGGATGGGGGCGGGGCTGTCGGACAGGGTCGGGGGGTGTGTCGGATGGGGGCGGGGCTGTCGGACAGGGTCGGGGGGTGTGTCGGATGGGGGCGGGGCTGTCGGACAGGGTCGGGGGGTGTGTCGGATGGGGGCGGGGCTGTCGGACAGGGTCGGGGGGTGTGTCGGATGGGGGCGGGGCTGTCGGACAGGGTCGGGGGGTGTGTCGGATGGGGGCGGGGCTGTCGGACAGGGTCGGGGGGTGTGTCGGATGGGGGCGGGGCTGTCGGACAGGGTCGGGGGGTGTGTCGGATGGGGGCGGGGCTGTCGGACAGGGTCGGGGGTGTGTCGGATGGGGGCGGGGCTGTCGGACAGGGTCGGGGGGGTGTCGGATGGGGGCGGGGCTGTCGGACAGGGTCGGGCGGTGTCGGATGGGGGCGGGGCTGTCAGACAGGGTCGGGGAGGTGTCGGATGGGGGCGGGGCTGTCGGACAGGGTCGGGGGGTGTCGGATGGGGGCGGGGCTGTCGGACAGGATCGGGGGGTGTCGGATGGGGGCGGGGCTGTCGGACAGGGTCAAGGGGGGTGTCGGATGGGGGCGGGGCTGTCGGACAGGGTCGGGGGGGTGTCGGATGGGGGCGGGGCTGTCGGACAGGGTCAAGGGGGGTGTCGGATGGGGGCGGGGCTGTCGGACAGGGTCGGGGGGTGTGTCGGATGGGGGCGGGGCTGTCGGACAGGGTCGGGGGGGTGTCGGATGGGGGCGGGGCTGTCGGACAGGGTCGGGGGGTGTGTCGGATGGGGGCGGGGCTGTCGGACAGGGTCGGGCGGTGTCGGATGGGGGCGGGGCTGTCAGACAGGGTCGGGGGGGTGTCGGATGGGGGCGGGGCTGTCAGACAGGGTCGGGCGGTGTCGGATGGGGGCGGGGCTGTCGGACAGGATCGGGGGGTGTCGGATGGGGGCGGGGCTGTCGGACAGGGTCAAGGGGGGTGTCGGATGGGGGCGGGGCTGTCGGACAGGGTCGAGGGGCGGGTGTCTCGCACGCTGTGTGCTGCTGCAGCCTCCTGAATGAGGAGCAGATTTTAAAAACTCCGAGTCCCAGACGAAAGGCGTAATCAAACCGAATAATCAATTATCCAAACGAAATAGTGCCCGCCCATCACGTTTGGATAATCGAGGTTCCCCTGTATATACCTTCCTGGTCACCCTATCCACGTGTGCAGCCACCTCCAGGGTACAATGGACCTGCACTCCCAGATCTCTCTGCTCATCAACTTTTCCCAAGGCTCTTCTGTTCATGGTATAATTTGCTTGAAGATTAGACTTGCCTAAATGCATCACTTCACATTTGTCTGGATTGAAATCCATCTGCCACTTTTCTGCCCAACTCTCCAGTCTATCTATATCCTCCTGTATTCTCTGACAGTCCCCTATGCTTTCTGCTACTCCACCAATCTTCGTGTCATCTGCAAACCTACTGACCATACCAACAGTGCCCTCTTCCAGATTATTTATGTATATCACAAACAACAGTGGCCCCAGCACTGATCTCTGTGGAACACCACTGGGCACCTTTTTCCATTTCGAGAAACTCCCTTCAACTACTACACTCTGTCTCCTGTTGCTCAACCAGTTCTTTATCCACCTAGCTAGAACACCCTGCACACCATGTGACCTCACTTTCTCCATTAGTCTACAATGGGGAACCTTACTAAAGTCCACGTATATTACATCTACAGCCCTTCCTTCATCTATCAACTTGGTCACTTCCTCGAAGAACTCTATTAAGTTGGTAAGGCATGATCTCCCCCATGCAAAACTATGTTGCCTATCACTGATAAGTTCATTCTTTTCTAAATATAAATAGATCCTATCCCTCAGTACATTCTCCAGCAACTTTCTCACCACTGACATCAGGCTCACTGGTCTGTAGTTACCCAGAATATCCCTACTACCTTTCAAGTACAGGGAACGACATGAGCAACTCTCCAGTCCTCTGGCACCTCACCTGTGTTTGAGGATGTCACAAAGATATCTGTCAGGGCCCCAGCTATTTCCTCTCTCACCTCCCTCAGCAACCTGGGATAGATCCCATCTGGTCCTGGGGATTTGCCCACCTTAATAACCTCTAGCCTACCCAACACATCTTCCCTATTTATGTCAACGTGATCCAGATTCAACTAACTAGCACTCTCAGAGCATCATATCCAACAATGACTACAATTCTATTTAATGCAACATTTATTAAGTAACCCTGACTGTGCTAAGACTTCCCCCAGAAACTGATTTCAGATCGTCAGTCAGGCTCACAGCAGGATTCATTTGCATGTGTTTGAAGCAAACTAAATCCACTCAGAGCATCTTGTCCTTTGGAGGCATATGTTGTACCCATTTCACTGAGGAGATAGCCAATCCCTGCTGGATCCCCATGCCCTGCCCAATCAGTGTTGACCTACCCATTTTGAATTTGACAAGTTAAATGTGACCCTTGAGAGTTGTTGTCACAGCGCCATGCCACGCATACTCCAACCAACCAGTGTTCTCTCTGCAGCGTTTTTACTTATCGATCCTGTGTAAGTCGCTGTTCCTTTGCTAAAGTTGGTTTTCTTTCATCTCAATCCTGACAATTGTGAGGCAAACCGAAAAGCCTGAACTCCACGTTTCTTTTTAACGATATTTCAGTTCTGTCGTGCCAAGGAAATAATCACAGACATCAAAAACCTGAATCAATCCGAGCAGTGCGATTCTTATGAATTCTGTGCAAGGTGCATTTTCAGAAACCATTTGTTGAGTTCAACTTCTCCCATAAAGATAACTTTGATCTGGTTCCCTCGATATTATCCATGTTTAAGCTGCTCGTGGCTGATCTGTATGTCAACTCAATTTACCCACTTTTACTCCAGACCCATTAACATTGTGGAGAAAGTGAGGACTGCAGATGCTGGAGATCAGAGCTGAAAATGTGTTGCTGACCTGCTGCGCTTTTCCAGCAACACATTTTCAGCCCATTAACATTGTGCCCACCTTGGGTTTTAAATGTTTAATTGACAACACTCACTACATCCCTCCCCCCTCCCCCCTCCCCACTACCCCTTCCCCCACTCTGCTCCCACCTCCCCCTCCCCCCCCACACCCCTCCTCCAAAGTCAATGTCCTTCTTTCCAACAGCTTGCTGCTGTGTTCCCTGGAAACTGGCCTGGGGTGAAATACAAGGGGAAAGGAGCTGAATGATTTTTCCAATAAATTGTTGGAAGTGGAAGGCACCTGCTGACAGGACAGTGCAAGAAGATCCAACTGGGGCTTTCAGGATGGAATTGGATGGATTTGCCTTTGGGGGAGTGGAGGGGTTGGAGGATGGCAGTATGGGACTAATTAATTAGAGAGCTAGCACAGGCATGAAGGGCTGAATCAGCTCCCTGTCCACCGTCAGGTCCTTTGTGCTAATGTTGTGTCATTCACTTACAGGGGGAGATCAATGGCCAGAGGGGCCTAGTTCCTTCAAATTTCCTGGAAGAAGTGCCCGATGATGTTGAGGTCTATCTCTCTGAGGCTCCCTCTAGATATCCTCAGGAACTGCCAGTGCGCCTGAAAGGGAAAAGGGTAAGTAATCTACTCTTAACTGGATTTAAATACATCATCAACTTGTTTGGGTTTTGCTTCATTTCATGGCTTTTTTTTGTTGAATTTATGTTTTTTGTTGCCTTTTCAACATTCTTTTCGGCATAAACATTAAACATCACCCTCTGGGATTCCCATTAAACATCACCCTCTGGGATTAATGTTAAATGTCACCCTCTGGGATTAACATGTCAATCAATTATGACTTTATTGCTTCATACCACAGTCACCACATGGTTTGTAAATCACCTGCTAAAGCTCATTGTGGAGCTCCAGACCATTCTGAGACAGGAAGTGCCAAATGGTCATCTCAAATCCATGTGTAAAAAGCTCCTCACCTTCCCTTGGCGAAGCGTTGGTACCCCCTGGGGGATCCATTTACCAGGACCACCGGCTTGAGGTTGTCTCGCACATTGTTCAGTTTGCAGAATCCAATAAACAGGAGAAATATTTTTCCTTTTCCCATCACTCCCCTGTCTGGGGCAGCTGGTCCAACATGGCCACCATTTATCAGGATGACAATCTGGACTTGAAAATGACAGCAATTATTTTGACAAAAATATCATTTTCTTTAGCGATCACACTGTAGTTGTCCTGAAACGTCCCCTTTCCTTTTAAGTTCTAACTTGTGTGTTTCTGGAGTTAGCCTGCAACGGACTAATTCTAGCGTTGGGTCAAAATGAAACTAAGCTGTCAAGCCCCAGTTGGTAACAGCTTACTTTCTGAGCCTGAGCTGATGTTTCATTTTTACTCAGTCCCTTCTTCCTTGTGAGCCAGATTCAACACTAACACTCACATGGAACTCTGCATTCTATGGTGTGAGTTATGCTGGTTCTATATTGCCATTCAGGATGTTTAGAAAGAACTATGTAAGGACATGTGCAACAATGGATCTGAGGCTGGGGTACAGAGAATGACATTAACACAGTACAGCAACACCATAAATGTCATAATGTCAATATGTTCATGGCTTTGCTGTGATTGAGAATGTTTAGACTATATTTCTACAGCATCCAGTTAACTCCAGATTTTCATCAGGTATTAATGAGGCATGAAGTGCTATTTATTACAATGTTGCTAAATGTTGGTGGTTGCATTTTATTGATTTTATTGCAGTGACAGGAGTTCATTTTAAATCGTACTTTAGTCTTTTGTAAGATTCTCACTCAGCTGTGGATGGGAAAGATGGATAGTCACAACCTATGTTTGGTGAATTCACTGCAATATTTGCTTTCTGTAGTACTGCTGGTTAATGCATTCCCTCCCTGGCACCTTATCATTTTAATTTCACAGTGCCTGTAATTCCATACTACTCTGTGAAACAATTGAGAAATGATTTTGTTTTCAGACATTTAGATCATTGAGTGTTTGATTCCCTTCAGGAAGGGGGATGTTTACTGTAAATTATTGGCGTAAATGTCACCAGGTAAAAACCCAGTAAAGTTCAGCTATCACCTCTGCTGCACTCAGAAGCAGAACTTCTCATCACCCTGAGATTAACACAGACAGCAAATCATTTCCACACAGCAATGAGTGTCTGGGCTGCATGCATGGAATTAATTGATCAGAAATTAGGAATGTGTGTGATAATAGACAGGAGAGGGTTGCTCATCTTGTTGGGCCTGTGCTCTCCAGTTGGAGTTTGAGGGGGGGGCGGGGGAAGGTGTTGCCAGTGAGACCCCACATCATCTGCTTCCCAGGATTAAATGCCAGTCAGCCCCCATGCCAGGCTGATTGTTGTCCTTAGGATCAGGGACCCCCACTCCACCCAGTGGAATTCTCACCCACTGGGGAAGGCACCTGAGAGCCAGGAGCAGCTGGCTGACTGGGAGAGGGGGCATAGGGAAGGGAAAAGGGTTTAGCAGCAAAGGTAAGCCATTGGCTCCCAGCGGGATATCCTTTGGAATGGCCTTCTGCCCCTCCCCACCCTCCAGATGGCAAACATACCAGGGTGACCTCCCTCTACTTGGGTCCCAACCAATGGTAACAGCTGTTTAACACATCATTTCAGGAAGGCCATCCTCGAGTCCCCCAGCTGAGACTTCACAGGGCTGGAGTTGGAAATGTCATGAGATTCCTATCCTCCCACCTGGTTAAACATGCCCCTCCCCCCACCACCTCCAACTGCCCTGGTTGTATTTGCAACACCAAACACGTCCCACCTTCCCTCCAATTTCTTAGGAGAGGAGCAAGGTGAGAAATTCACTCACACAATGTTAGGTGAATAAGATTCCAGAAAGTTCCTCTTCACTCCGAAAGGTGGTAGTCATGCTGACAGACCCCTTCAGTCTTAGCAAGTCTATTTTCTGACTGTACTCCAGAGTTACCTCACGTCTTGCAATAGTATGAAACCCATACAGAAATTAAACCAGTTGATGATTCACCTTTAACCTGGATCCAGTCATGTTAATTGAAGAGCATAATGAACAATTATAATGGAGAACAATCCAATTTCCTTCCTCCCTCCCCTCATTGGGGTCTTAACAATTGAGAGCAAGACCACTAAAGTCAAGACCCTGTGTGGCCCATGGCTTTATTTTCGTCCTTCACATTGCCTAAAAGTTGCCTCTTTCAGTAAAGCCTTTGCTCACTTCCTTACTCTCCCACCGTGGCTCAGTGTCAAATTTTGTTCAGTGCTTTGATGTGTTTGCTTGATTTTATTGTGTCCAAGTGCTAGGTAAATGCATGCTGCTCTGTTGTTGTACTCCGTGTTTATCCTAACAATTTACTTCAGTCTCAATGTTCCCTTTGAGCAGAATTCTTGGTGTGTGTGCATTCAGCATTTCCTACGTTTTTATGTCTATGTGCTTACATTTACTGTCAGCAGCAATATCTAACAATTGTTTGACCATCAATGTGATTTCTATACCCAGAAAGTATAGATTACTAGGTTTTGGATTAAGTATAATTACCAGAACATGGAACAACTCAATGCGTCCTGAGTTCAGTATTTTGTTGTCATAGACACAGATTAATGGTGACAAATCACTTGCTCTATTTAAATAAATCCTTAGGTTAATCTAGTAACTGATAGCGTTGCTTCCAAAGTCATCACAAATAAAACCAACATTTTGTTTTTCTGGGAATAACAGAATTCTCTTCACAGAAACCTATTTCTACATAATCATCACAGTCCAGTCAATCGAAGTCACAGCCCAGCATTATACACACTGTAGGCAAGATTTTTCTCCCTGGGAAGGTTAGTCCTAAGGGGGGGTGGTGAGGTGAGGGAGTAGAGTGGATTTGAGGATACAGATACCTGACTTGCTGAAGTTGACAGCACAGGCCATTATAAAAAGCAACAAAACACTCACTGGACATTTCGAGATGGTCAGAATTGAAACGCAGGGAAGTTGTTAAATTTGTGTTGAGCTGTGATTGGATCACACCTACAAGCAATCCTGAGGTCCAAGGTTGAGATGGTATAAAAGAAGATTAGGGAGGATGATTTCAGGATTGAGAGATACAAGAGAAATGGTGGTATAGTCACTGGGTTAGTTACACAAGGCCTTGTGCTCCGGGAAATAGATTAAAATCTAACCAGGGCAGCTGGTGGACTTAAAATTCAATTAATAAATTTTTAAAAACTACCCTGTGCTGGTAACCATGGTAACTAGCATGAATTGCTGTAAAAGCCCAATTTTTCCACTAATGTCTTGTAAGGAGGGAAGTCTGCTATCCCTGCCCAGTCTGGCCTAAATGCAACTCCAAACCCACACCAATGTGACTGACGCCTAACTGCCCCCTGAAACAGCCAAGCAAGCCATTCAGTTCAAGGACAGTTAAAGATAGGTGACGTGCTGATGCCCACTCCATACAAAATTAAAGGTAAAGAACTATCAGGAAAGATTACAGACTGAGTCTTTCTTCCTTTCAAAAAACATCCTCGTTGTAGAAGTGTCTTTACAGAGCAAAAGCGCCTAGCTCCTGTGCCCACACCTGGTCATCTATCTGCTGTAAACCCAGCATTTCACATTTGGTCCATTACCTTCCACAGTCATTGTGCTCATCTAAATATCTAAACATTACTTAAATATACTGAAGCATGGAAAGATTGTGATCTCGTTGATTAAAACAGCAAATGTGGTTAACTTGTTAAGGGAGAGACCAGAACTTAAGAGCCATAAATGTAATAATATTTTGATCATTGGATTTATTAATCAGGAATTCAGGAGAATCTTTTTTACTCAGAAAGCAATTGAATTTCTTTAGCATTAACAGTGGTTGAAGTAATAAGATCATACAGTATATAAGAGGCCCTTCGGCCCATCTAATCTGCACTGCCAAAAAATATATTACTCCCTACACTAGTCCCACTTCCCCCTACTAGGCCCATAGCCTTGGTTGTTACAACATTCCAAGTGCTTATCCCAGTACTGTTTAAAGGTTGTGAGATTTCCCACCTCAAAGCCCCTCCCTGGCAATGCATTCCAGAGCCTTACCTCGCTCTGGGTGATAAAAAAATTAAAAATTACACTCCCTTGTTATTGACAATGTGAAGGGTGTCTTTAAGGAGACGCCAGTTAAACACACAGGACAGAAAGGAATGAAAGGGTGAGGTAGGTGAAGAACAGCGAAGCATAGAGTCCACTTCAGTCAGGCAAAGTGACCAGTTTCTGCAGGATACATTTTGCTGAAGTAGTTCCAGGGATGAGGAGTTTCAATTACGTGGATAGATTGGAGAAATGATGGTTGAGGGGAGATTTGATAGGGAGCTCGAGTCTTTGGGAAGAAAATGTCAGTATCGCTGGAAGGACTGAGAACCGAAGGGGACAGATTGGTTAAGGAAATAGTAGTGATGACAGGGATAAACTTCTTTCACATAGCAAGTGGTTTGGATCTGGAATGCACATTCCCCAGGGAATGATGGCCTTCTAAAGGGAATTTGATCATCATTAGAAAAGTAACTGTGCAGGGTGAGAGCAAAAGGGTGTAGTGGAGTGACGTGCATCTTCAATGGGCTAGCACAAACATCAAGTTAAAAAGTGTGGTGCTGGGCAAGGACAGCAGGACAGACAGCATTGAAGGAGCAGGAGTTGACGTTTTGGGCAAGAGTCCTTCATCTGGAATGTTGGGGGGTGGGGGAGTAGAAGGGAAAGGGGCTGAGAACTGGGGGGGGGGGGGGGAGGAGAAGGTAACTGGGAAAGCAATAGTTGGTGCAGGTGGAAGGTGATGGTGATAGGTTGGAGTGAAGGGTGGAACAGATAGGTGGGAAGGAAGATGGACAGTTCAAAAGGACAGTGCCGGGTTGGATCTGGGATAAGGTTGGGGCCGAAGGGAAGGGAGATGAGGAAACTGGTGAAATCATCATTGATTCAGTGTGGTTGGAGGGTCCCAAAGTGTTGGTCCTATGCAGACATGACCGATTGAATGGCCCTGTAATGTAATCCTTCCATAAAATTCTACAGAACTAAACGGTTCTGACATGAAAGAAGATGTAGCGCTAACTCAGCATAAATTAGAAACTGTTCTTTTTAGATGATGAAAAGGCACTGCAAACTTCAAAAATGCAAACTTTAAAAAAAATTGTACTAAAAGGAGGATCTAAGAAGCCAGTAAATATCCAAATTTTAAACAATTACAATTGGAAAGAAGAAAATTCTAGTGCTGTACCAGACTGGAACTAACATTCAGATTAAAATGTTATCCCTCAGAATAACTAAAGCTCAACCTTTAAGGTACAAATGAAATTTGAGGCATTTTTCTCAAGTGAGTAACATTGTTGTTTGGGGCTTTAGTCCTTCCATTTCAGTATCATCATTGCAATCTTTTCTGTTTTGTTTCTTTGCTCATCTGCTGGGAACAGAAGAAGAGTGTTCATTTTACACCTTAATAAACGCACTGTAACCTTCTTCACGTAAGTGACCAACTGAAGATACCAATAGCAGGAAATCCTCTGGGTCTGATGCAGCCGAGCCACATTTAGAAACTATTGCGAAAGAAAAACACTCCTCCCCAAAAGTGATCGTGAAAATTCTTCACTAGTCCCACACTAAATCCACTGCAAATAATTTTTTGTAAAAATTTTGCATTTTCATTTGTCAGAGGTCATGAGTTAATTGCTATCATAAGCATTTTATTTTCTTGGTCTATTTTTGTTTTAGTTCAAAAGCAAAAATTCAAGACTTTGGGGAAGACTTTTTCTTTCACAACCTCATGTTTGTTTTCTTTGTAGAACTAAGTTGAGTAGACTTGTTGAGTTTGAGCTGCTTGGATGCATTAGACAAATCTGCACTCTGGTATCTTCAGGTGTGTGATATTTGGGTGCTGTAATTAAGTCAGAGTAGTCCTTTGTGCATTTTAAAATCCATGTGCAGCTTCTGGTTTTCATTTACCCTTTAACGCAATCCCTTTCTACATTTTTTTTTAATAAAAACTAATCAAATCGTATGATGCACACTAGGTCCCTGGTGAAAACATTCCAAGGAGGGCACCGTCTCCAACCGTCCATCCCCACCACCATCACCATCATTCTGGAGCTGGTATAGTAGATGGGCCAGACAGCCCAATGTGGGCCAGAGATATGGCTTCAAAAAAGAAAAAGGGACTGTTATCACAAGGAAAGAAACTGCTGAGGAAGCTTGGTGGAGTGAAGTGATTCTTGTGGATTCGGAATAATCCTGCACTTCCACTGTCTTATTTCCACATGATGTCATAGCTGCCCTTTACATCCTTGCCTTAGATATGCACAATGATCTTATTTTTTAAAACCCACTCAGTAAGAGAAGGTGTACGTTGTATGTGCTGTCTGTATTCATTAACCTTCTCACCACCAAAAAGCCATGAGTTCAAAGCTGTGAAAGTCTTGTGTTTGCTTACCTGGGTCAGTGTCCAGTGTTGCCCTTTCTTTCACCTTCCCCCCTACTCTGGAACTATGGCTCTACGTTTCCATCTCACAGTGAACATTGTCTGAGCAACAAAGTGGCATTCAACTGAAGAGGAAAACAATTAGCAAACCCCCCTCTATTTGCCACCTGATGCATTTCATACCACATACATGAAAATGCATGCATTTCCTTCAAAATGTATACTTGATATCAGTTTTTGTGTCTAAAACTGGTTAAAATTGGTATATGTTCTTGATAAAATAATGGCATGCAAGAAAACAAGGCAGTGCAAGAAACCATATCTTTAATGTGTTCACTGATAGAGTTTTACCTCCCCATGAAATTGCAGTTGATGGGTGTTTTAAGAGCAACACAGTTTTGTATTACAACAAAAACAATAATTGGCTGATTAATGTGTTTTCACATGCTGGCCACGACTGACCTTTAGACCTTACCAGGTATGGCTATGGAAGTATGCTAATAAATATTAACCAGCCAATTAAACAGATTTCCTACATGCCTTTAATTTAATATAATGACATTTAACTGATGTTTCTCTTTTGTACATTGGATCATTTGTAAATTCTTGGTTTTACTGTTTTTATACATTATTTACAGATTGCCTTCCTTTTTGTAAAATGTCCTTCCAATGAAATGATGCTACTCCCTCCCCAGGTTGTGACTACAACAGTCAGACTCCAGTGTAAAGTATTGTAAATTATTGCTGTATTCACATGCTATCCTTACTGAAGAGCTAGCTAGCCTTTAATATGTTTGTGGTAACAGATGTGGGTGCATGCATGTGTAAATTTATTCATGTGTAAAAAGTTTTTATAAATAAATGATTCAATTTTTTGTAGAATATCCAACTTCTCTATTGTATATGTTATGGCTTGAATATTTACTGGCAACTGCTGTTCCTAAGTTGGAAATTGATGTCAACAGACATTTCCCTCAAAGTTTTTGCTTGACACTGACTTCAAACTACAAATAATGCTGATGGTTCACTGATCAAAATTACAGTACTTGAGGCCTTTCAGCCCTTTGTGCCTGTGCTGATGTTTGCTGTTCAACCGCATTGGCATTCTTATTCCCAAACAAGAGGAACATTTTTTTCAATAATTGCAAAGATTTGAACAATCATTTTACAACAGCCAACAATACATTAAAGCAACAGATATGGATTTCCCATGAACCAAGTGCAAAGTGAGTTGCTTAGAATTACAAATGCAATGAACATTTAGGCAAACGAGTGAAGATAAATTAACCTGACAGGCTTGTGATCAGGGTGTATGTTAATATCAGGTGTTGGATGCACCTAGTTAATAAGTAACTTATTAATAAGAAGTGGAGGAGCAGGGAGGACCATTTTCCCTTAGTGAACAGTCAGGGTGAAAGGCCAGCTGCTTGATTCAGTGGGCAGCACACCAAGATCAAAACTAATAATCAGGTCAGTGAGGAATAGTGACTGGTTACTGCTAACTTGGCTTTCCATGACTGACAGAGGGAGCGGAGGAGCAGCAGGGTCTTCCATTCTGGGAACTATAGAACATCTCACATTGGAAACTAAATCCCAATTGCCCTGACAAACATTCATACACTAAATCGATGGTGAGTTACAAAATCAACATTAAAATACATGTGACCATTTATTTCTGCCACCTTTAGAAAGATTTGAGTTTAATAATATGTAGAGATGACACGTCACCACTGCAGCACAATCAATCCTCATTGCTTTTCATAATTCAAATGATTTTCAACTGTGATACATTTTAAATCAAAAATTAAAATGTTTTAAGAATGTCAACATTTTTGTGCCCTTTCTGGTTAGTTGTACTAATCCTGACATTCTTTCACTTTAGGTGGATGGGACTGTCTAATAGGCAGGAGTCAACGAGAATATAGTCCACAGGACAGCAACGCAGAAATGTCTTCTGATCTGCCATGCCTCTGCAAAATGCGAAGGAACCACCTTTTCTTTTGTTTTTTAAAATTAAAAATTGGGTCTGCATCGAGGATTTCTTCATCCCCTCTGGAAGGTGCTATTTTTTTTAAAAAGGCAGTTTTTAAAAATATATATTTTTGTTACAAATTTCTCCGGCAACCTTCAAAACGCAATTGTTTTCAACTCAAATGGAGCAATGGATCTAGTGGGGAGAGGATCACAATCTGTGATGTGAAGCTCAATCTGCAACAGGGGCTAGACTCTGCTCATCTCATCAACACTGCAAATACTATGAACCTGCGGACTGGAGCATTTAAAAGTGGGTAATGCCTATGCTATTGTGTTCTTTGACTAATGCCATCAAAAAGAGGACACTTTTGCAAAAAGTGAGTGAGTGAGATTTAATAGCCAGCCAAATTACAAAGTTGCTTAGTGAAGGGATAACCCCTTGTTTAAGTAATTGCTATTCCTTGACCCTCCATCTTCCTTTCAGCAAGGATAGAAATGTCCAGCACACAGCAAGAGCTATGCTTTCACCTGTTGAGTGATGGAACCATAATGAAAAATTGATGAATCTGACTTTGGCACCAGACTGACATTGCTCACAGCATGGGGCTACTCTGAACCATCCTCCCCAGTTTAAGGAGCTCCTTTGGTTAAGCTAGTTACCTTCATCACCATTTTAAATGCTTGGTATCTCTTGTAGATTAAAATGCTCATTAAAAACAAAACTTAAAACAACTGCACCTCACTTCACTTTGCACTCCCTCCAACGATCCCTAAACTAAATAAGGGCCAAATTTGTCACGTTATGGAGACAGCTGGGGGCCTAACTTAACTCTTTCAAAGAATGAGCAAAATCATAACGGACCAAATGCCTCTTTATAATAGCATCAATATCAATAATGCTCTGAACAAGAAAACACAGGAAACATTGTATCTGAAAGGTGTGCGTGCACTGGAAGGGAGATTCACTAGGATGCTGCCATGAGGAAAGATTGGGTAGACCGGGCAGTTCTGCTTGGAGCAGTGAAGATTGGAGGAGGACCCAATAGAGGAGTACAGGCTAGGGTGGATAGGAAGGCACTTTTCTATTAGTAAAGGGGTCAATAACCAGGTGACTAAGCCTTCTCCCTCAAACTTTAAATCTGTCAGAGGAGAGTTGAAGAGAAATACTTTCACCCAGATGGTAGGAGGAGTCTGGAACACTACCTGAAAGGATGGTAGAGTCAGAAATTCTTGTTACGTTTAAACAATATTTAGCTACTTATTTGAATTTCCATAACCCCTGGGGACATGTGTTGACAGTTCCTTGTTGACTTGGGCAGGCATAATGGGCTGAATGACCTCCTCTGTGCTGGAAAACATCCACAAGTCCACATCCAAGACACCCAGTTCTGATCCAAACCCAAATGGCCCTTTTCACAATTTACCTTCCACTCAGGCACATTCTAAATCTGAAGAGTTTCTTTCAGTGATTCCACTGGCCACCAAGTTTACAAAAACTCTACTGTATGTTAAAGCTTTATAATGTTAGCATACCGCGCTAGGGAGAGGGATGAACAGAACTGAAGATTTCAACACAAGGCAGAAACTCTTGGTGAACCTGGGCAGCAATTCTAAATATCTCTTACTGCAATGGTATTTGAAGTCTGTCCATATCAAGGACAGCAGATATACTATTACCTTCTAGCAATTTTACACAAGGGTAAACATAACCCAATTATTGCTGCACGTATTATAAATTAGGAAAATTAGTCTCAAACCCACAATACCACAAAACTAAGTTACCAACTTTCTTTTGGAATAAATGCTCCAAGGTCGCCAACAATACAGAGAAACCTTGATTATCCAAATGAGATAGGCAGGCACCATTTTGTTTGGATAATCGATTTTACCTTAAACAAGGGAAGCCATACTGATCTGGCGCTGTGCTCTACCAGAGAATTTGTTTAAATCTATAACTTTTAATGAATCTGCCATTTAAACAAACTAATCCTTGCAGTCTGCAAATTACAGGTAAAAATTATGTGACTATTTATGTGACTTACCGTCACATAAATAGTGTATATCAAAACCCAGTATTAAACAAGGTACCAAACAGGTTCTACAAACCCAAGAGCATTTGTCAGTTTCTGGGAACTCAGGCTCATGATAGACTGGGGTGGCATGGTGGCTCAGTGGTTAGCACTGCTGCCTCACAGTGCCAGGTTTGATTCCAGCCTCGGATGACTGTCTCTGTGTGGAGTTTGCACATTCTCCCTGTATCTGCGTGGGTTTCCTCCAGGTGCTCCAGTTTCCTCCTATAGTCCAAAGATGTGCAGGTCAGATGAATTGGCCATGCTAAATTGCCTACAGTGTTAGGTACATCAATCAGAGGGTAAACGGGTCTGGGTGGGTTACTCTTTGGAAGGTCAGTGTGGACTTGTTGGGGCGAAAGGCCTGTTTCTACACTGTAGGGAATCTAATCTAAAAGACAGAAGCACCACCTCACACATGTATTTACATTCTTGGCCTTGTTTTTAAAATGATCGGCCCAGTAAAGTGACCAGAAGACCTTTACTGTAAAACACTTACTTTTGCAAAGGGCTGTATAACACTTACTTTTGCAAAGTGCGTACCAGAAAGTTCCAATGGTTATGGAATTGAATTTAATTTTCCATCTACACCAGGAGAGATTGCTTGGAGCGGGACTGCCCCTGAGCTGGTCAAAACGGATTATTAGAACACTCCAATAGCAAAGTCCCCCTAAATATGAAGATGGTTACTTCACTTTAATTGCCTCTTCACACTATCTATCCCACAAACAACATTGGGCCCGGAGACCAGATCAATTAGTTTTAGTTAGTAACAAGCCCCCTGCGGTAGAATTAGGAGGCTATGGCTTTGACAATATAAGGAGTCACTAGGCTAAAGCTGAACTCAGAAAGCTGACCAGGTGCCTCCATTCACAGGATGTTCCTTTCTCTTTTAAATTAGTGTGTGTGAGAGAGAGAGAGAGAGAGAGAGAGAGAGGGAGAGAGAGATCATGACATACGTACCCAGCAACAGTAACCAGTCAGCTACGGCAGAGACAAATGCATCCAATCAGAAAAAGATTCTTTCACCAACTGGAGGAGATTGTGACAGATCCCTAACTTGAAGGTCACTGATTGTAGACCGTGACAAGATGGAATTGCCCAGAAACAACAATGAATTCTGCATTTGTTTGATACCTTTCCAAATATTTCAATGCACTTTACACTCAAATTCTGTCAAATGTAGCTTTGCAGTTACGAAGGGTAAGCAGAGCAGCTGGGTGACACCCAGGTAAATGGCCAGCTGAATGGTTGCAATGAGGTTGGTTGAGAGTTAATGGGCCCAGCCCATTGGAAGAATTCTCCCATTCCCCACATAATGAAATGGACCCAAAACAGGCAGATTCTATTTTGAAAGACAGCGCCTACAACAACTCTTCAGTCCTACATGGAGATTAATCTGGACTCCATTAACTCAAAAATTCCTGAAGAAGGGCTTATGCCCAAAATGTCGAATCTCCTGTTCCTTGGATACTGCCTGATCTGCTGCGCTTTTCCAGCAACACATTTTCAGCTCTGATCTCCAGAATCTGCAGTCCTCACTTTCTCCTCCATTAACTCATAGGCAAAGGTACTGCCATTGCCATTGAGCTTGGGCGAGTGACAACACCCATGTTGCACCTAGGAACTTGTTGGAAATTTCTCCTAAACAACACAAATACATGAACAATCTTGAAACCGTTTCATAATGAGAAATGCTTCAACATCCTTGATAATACAATGCTGAAGAAACTGGACATCCTGAAGAACACTTGCCTGTACAGTACACCAGATTTGGGATTAACCAGCAAATACCTTTCATATGTGAGCTTACTCACATTAACCATAAAGTAAGTAACCTTACCAATTATACTGGTGGCATCTCCAATTGAGATAGTGGGAGAAGTTGTCAGTGTAGTTACAAAACTCACTTTGGACTGAACACTACATTAATTGGTTCAGAACATTAAAACTTATCAAAAGTATCACTTAGAAATTTCACAGCTACCTCTGACATTCAGCAGCATCCATTCCCCTAAGGCCATCTCAGCATCTTTTATTGGACTCAATTAGTCCTCCCAATTGATGGCATCTCAACAGCAGAAGCTGAAGATGATTCCTCTGGAAGAGGGGATTGGTTTCCAAATAGACATGGAATCTGATTCAGTTGGATTGGAATCACAGACTGGCAGGTAAAGCAGTAAATGAGCAATGGGAGGTCTTCAATAATTTGCATGAAGTGTAAACAAATTCCATAAATTGGGTAAGCAAGGGCATACAAAGCTTCAGAGTTTAAAAGTAAACAGAAAACAAGTAAAGAATAAATATCAGATTCAGAGAAAACAATTTTTTTTTAAAAAAAAAGAGGAACAAGTGTATACAAAAAGAGAATTAGTGTGTCCAAGTGTGATTGATCAGAGTCAAAAAAGGAGATGATTCGGTGACAGTAAGACGATTCACATTGTATCTGTCTGTACAGAAGATGCTGCCACATTGGAATATCGAAGGAGCAGTAGGGAAGTTGGATCAAATGAGGCTGGTATTCAATACTGTTGCTGTTCAGAGTAAAGTCTTGTTGTGAATTGGCTATATTCCAGGTTACTGAGGGAAGCAGAAAGAGGAATTACAAAGGCTATGGTCATAGTCAGTTTTCCTTGGCCAAGGCACAGTGCCAGAGAACTATAGGCTTACAAACATTGAAAGCTGCTCAAAAACTGGGCAGGAATAAACCCAAAATGTAGATGTCAGTTTAATTTCATTGGGTGGGGAAAACTTTTATTTTTAAAGGAGTCAACAATCCAGGTCAACTTGTGGAAAATCATGGATTAAAATAAGTCAACCCATTTGTTGAAGGCAACAGTGTCTGAGGAACCTGATTAAAATCTTTGATAAATTATGGGGAGTAAAGGCACTTGGTAAATTATCATAATAAAATGGTCAAAGGACTGAAGGTCCACAGAAGCAAAACCATCTCAGGGACTGAAAACTGTAATGACGAATAGTTGCTTTATAAGCTGGAGATACATACACAGCAGTGAAATGATCTCTAACCCCAGGATTTGGTGCTCTTAAGGTGTTAATTTATGATCTAATTTTGGATATTCAAACTTTGCAGACAAAATTAAAATGTAAAACAGTGAAAACAATGGTGGCGACATTTCTGGAGAAAATAAACAAACTGATGATTGGGCAGACACAACAGATTCAACGGAGTCATTTATTTTGAAACACAAACAGCACAGCAGGTTCATCAGTGTGTGTCACACGCACACATTTTTAAGTGACAGAACAAATTAAGGTGTTGAAATATCTATGGGCAGTGTGTTGTTACAAGTTATATAAATCCAAGACCATTCATAAAAAGAACCAAAAAAGAGCAATTTGTTTTTTAAAAAAGAAAACGAGTGACCACCTTGAATGCACCAACAGTAAGAGTGCTAGAAACAAATTCACTCACTTTCAAAAGGGAGTAGAGTTAGGATTAATTGAAGGGGAAAATAGTGTAAGGCTAGGAGGAATGTTGGGTAGCTTATCAAGGAACTGACCAGCAAAATGAACAAAATGGCCACCTGTTGCACTGTACCATTTGATTATATATCGTGTGATCAGGAATGTTAGTGTACTTTCTGTGCTCATCATGCTTTATCTTTCTAATGGCAGACTAAACAATCACTAAAAAAAACAAATGAATCAGATTAAATCTCTGCAGTCCTGTCACGTCCAGACATGGAGTGGACAACTTAACAACTGATGAGAGAAAGCAGTTCCCTGAACATCCTCATCTTTAATGATGGTGTAGCCCAGCACATCTGTGCAAAAGATAAGGCTGAAACATTTACATCCATCTGCAGCCAACCTGTTAAGATGATGAATTTTCAGCATAGAACCTCCCCACCCATCTGATATGCTAGACCTCAACTAACTGTCTTTAGAAATCAAAGTGAACTTAAAATACAGAAGTGAAGGCAGTGGGCTCTAACATCCCAGCTGTAGTACTAGGTAACTAGTTGCTCCTTTAGCCAAGATGTTTCGGTACAGCTACAAAAATACATTATACCAACTTGCAAAATTCAATCATTTGTGCAACTCCCTCCTGATAACTCACCGCTACAGAAAATGCTTTTAGCTACTTGGGCCATAAACCTCTGCACTATTCCATTTCCCAGTCCTCCTTTAAGATGCTCCTTAAACCCATCTTCTGCCAAACTCCAGAGACTACCCTCCCATTAAGGCCATGCTGCACTGTGTGTGTCACTGGGTGTCCCATTAAGAGTGAAATCCATGGGAACCATTTCATTCATACTTGGCAGGGAAGAAAATGGCTGTCATTGTTGGGAAAACAACGATTGCAGCCTCGGATCCTCGAAGCAGTGTCCTAGGTCTGACCCCCTTCAGGGAAAAGCAAGCTACTGCAGCAACAACCTTTCATTCCAAAAGGTCAGAATTGGGGACATTCATTGATGACTGATGAGTTTAGTTTCATTCCTCAGACAATGAGCAAGTCCATACAGTAAAAAATTGGATTTGCATAAATTCCAAGTAACATACATAATAAACAAGCAAAGATCATCTAATAAAAAGCCTAACTGCATCCGTTTGATATTCTTGCACTACATTACCATCAACATTCGGGGGATGGGGGGGGGAAGAGAGAGCGAGAGAGAGAGAGCGAGAGAGAGAGAGCGATCCTCCATTGGTCAGAATGTGTGAAGCAGGAAGGAGGCTGCTTCCTAAACACTCTCCACCACCTAAAACCCTCAAGTCAGAAATGTAATGGAACACTCATGTGACTGGCTGATACATTACTCTTCACTCAAGAAACCTGACATAATCCAGGCTGAAGCAGTCCACTTGATTCTACAGTCCCACTGTGATACCACAGTGTACTGTAAAACATTTACTGCTCAAACATCACCAGAGGAGATGAGGGCAGCAGATACACATACAGGGAAGCCATGAGCAAGGTGTATACCCATTCTCACGCAAAACATTTCACTGTTCCTTCATCTCTATTTGGATTAGAACAGTTGAAGATGAAGCTTACCAGTTTAGAGGCCCTAAAAACCACTATACCATCCCAAAGACAAATTTAAAGGAACATGCAAGCTGCTTTATTTCTGTTAGTTGCATGTGTAGACTTCCTAAGATTAACTTATTTCTACTGAGACAACCCAATTTAAACAAAAATAATAAGTGCTGTATTGCACCACTCGAGTGGATCAGAAAAAATTTCCTAATCCTCCTGTCTGGCATCCCAATTTGTTCAAAGCCTTACTGCTTCTAGCTTGTTAACATTAATACATCAGTAATGCACTTATTTCCTTACTGTGCAGATGGGGGCGGGGGGGGGGCGGCGCGGGGCGAAATCTTCCAACCCAATGAGTATGAAGCATTTGTCAATCACAATGCTATGAAAAATTGCCAACCTTTTGCACAGAATACAACACCAGTCCATTAACATCTTAACTACCTCCATTTCAAACCTTTTTTTATAGGAATATAAAAAGGCTTTAAAACTCAATATTCAAAGCAAATGGAAAAGTAGTCAGAAAAGCATATTGCCATGAGTATCTAGAAGCTAAAATTTGATATTTCATACAGTCTGTTTAAGTGACTTTCCAAAATGTTACACAAATGTTGGTACAGATGAAATGTCCCTAGTCCATAAAATGGAGATTCAGGTTCCCATATTCCATAATCTAAGTGTCGTGCAGTATCACTACAAATAAAGCTTAAATGCAAAAGCAAGAATTCAGTGCCTTGTCGTTTTGTACAGAGCTACTGGTATAAATATGTAAGCAGCTGCGTTTAACAAATACTCCAAGAAATGAAACCAGACAGATCATCTGCATCAACCTAGGCACCGGAAATGATGTAGAAAACAGACCGGTTCACCCTGCAAAATCCTCCTTATAAATATCTGGGGGCTAGTGCCGAAGATGGGAAAACTAACTCGCAGACTAGGCAAGCAACAGCCGGACATGGTCTATAAAGGTATGTTTCAATGAGTATGACTATCCCAGAGCCCAACATCACCATCCCTGGATGTGTCCTGTCCCAGCAGCAGGACAGACCCAGCAGAGGGGGCGGCAGAGTGAAATTCAGTCGGGAGGGAGTTGCTCTATGAGAGTCCCTAACATTGGCTCCAAACCCCACAGTCTCATGGCTTCAGGTTAAACATGGGCAAGGAAACCGCCTGCTGATTATCACATCCTGTCCCCCCCTTGGCTAATGAATCAGGACTCCTCCATTTTGATCAACACTTGAAGGAAGCACTGGGGGTGGAAAGGGCACAGAATGTATCTGGGTGGGGGATTTCAATGTCCACCAATGTCAGCAGCAGCATTACTGATCGAGCTGGTCAGGTCCTAAAGGACAGAGCTGCTGGACTGGGTTTGCAGCAGGCGGTGAGGGAACCAACAAGAGGGAAAAAACATACCTGATCTCATCCTCACCAATCTGCTGGCTGCAGATGCATCTGTCCATGACAGTATCAGTAAGCGACCAACACACAGTACTAATGGACACAAAGTCCCACCTTCATATTGAGAATATCTTCAGAGTTGTGTGGCACTATTACAGTGCTAAATGGGACAGACTTCAAACAGATCCAGTAACTCAACTGGGAATCCATGAGGCACTGTGGGCCATCGACAGCAGAACTGTACTCCAGGATAATCTGTAACCTCATGGCCCAGCATATCTCCCACTCAATCATAGAACATAGAACATAGAAGGATACAGCGCAGTACAGGCCCTTCGGCCCTCGATGTTGCGCCGACCGAGTCCTACCTAACCTATACTAGCCCAATAACTTCCAAATGCCTATCCAATGCCCGCTTAAATGAACATAAAGAAGGAGAGTTCACCACTGATACGGGCAGGGCATTCCATGAACTCACAACCCGCTGTGTGAAGAATCTACCCCTAACATCTGTCCTATACCTACCACCCCTTAATTTAAAGCTATGTCCCCTAGTAACACCTGACTCCATTAGCGGTAAATCATTACCATCAAGACAGGGGATCAACCCTGGTTCAATGGAGAGTGCAGGAGGGCATGCCAGGAGCAGCACCAGGCAGACCTGAAGATGAGGCGTCAACCCAAAGTCACCAAACAGGACTATTTATGTGCCAAACAGCATAAAGATAGACAGAGTTAGACGATTCCACAACCAACAGATCAGATCTAAGCCCTGCAGTGAATGGTAATGGACAATTAAACAATTCATTGGAGGAGGATAGCTACAGAAATATCCCCATCCTCAATGATAGAAGAGCCCAGCACATCAGTGCAAAAGATAAGGCTGAAGGTTTGTCAGCGACCTTCAGCAAAAAGTGCTGAGTTGCTCATCCATTTCTGCTTCCTCCAGTGGTCCCCAGCATCATTGATACTAGTCTTCAGACAATTTGATTCACTCCATATGATGTCAAGAATTGGCTTGGGCTGACAATGGTATATATTTATCCCACACAAATGCTACGCAATAACTATTTCCAATAAGAGACAACCTAACCAGCAACCCATGACATACAATGGTGTTACCATCACTAGCTAGGTGGGTAAAGAACTGGTTGAGCAACAGGAGACAGTAGTAATAGTTGAAGAGAGTTTCTCAAAATGGAGAAAGGTGACCAGTGGTGTTCCATAGGGGTCAGTGTTGGGGCCACTGTTGTTTGTGATATACATAAATGATCTGGAACAGGGCACTGTTGGTCTGATCAGTAAGTTTGCAGATGACACCAAGATTGGTGGAGTAGCAGAAAGCATAGAGGACCGTCGAAATAATACAGGAGAATATAGATCGACTGGAGAGTTGGGCGGAGAAGTGGCAGATGGAATTCAATCCAGGCAAGAATATGTGTTGCTGGAAAAGCACAGCAGGTCAGGCAGCATCCAAGGAACAGGAGATTCGATGTTTTGGGCATAAGCCTGAAGGAGGGCTTATGCCCGAAATGTTGAATCTCCCGTTCCTTGGATGCTGCCTGACCTGCTGCGCTTTTCCAGCAACACATTTTCAGCTCTGATCTCCAGCATCTGCAGTCCTCACTTTCTCCTTCAATCCAGGCAAATAAGATGAGGCATTTTGGGAAGTCTAATTCTACAGCGAACTATATTGTAAATGGAAGAGCCTTGGGAAAAGTTGATGAGCAGAGAGATCTGGGAGTTCAGGTCCATTGTAGCCTGAAGGTGGCTGCACAGGTGGATAGGGTGGTCAAGGCAGCATTTGGCATGCTTGCCTTTATCGGACAGGGTACTGAGTATAAGAGTTGGCAGGTCATGTTAAAATTGCACAAGACATTGGTTCAGCCACATTTAGAATACTGTGTTCAGTTCTGGTCACCATATTACCAAAAGGATGTGGACACTTTGGAGAGGGTGCAGGGAAGGTTTACGAGGATGTTGCCTGATATGGAAGGCTGTAAAAACACAGCAGGCCAGGCAGCATCCGAGGAGCAGGAGAATCGATGTTTCAGGCAGAAGCCCTTCTTCAGGATATGGAAGATGCTAGCTATGAGGAGAGATTGAGTAGGGTAGGATTGTTTTCATTAGCAAAAAAGGAGATTGAGGAGGGACCTGATTGAGCTTTACAAAATCATAAAGGGCATGGACAGGGTAGATAAGTTTTTTTCCCCAGGGTGAGGGATTCAATAACGAGAGGTCATACGTTCAAGGTGAGATGAAAAGTTTAAGGGGGATACACGTGGAAAGTACTTTACACAGAGGATGGTAGATGCCTGGATGGCGTTGCCAGCAGAGGCAGGCACGGTAGATTCATTTAAGGTGCGACTGGACAGATGCATGAGTAATGTGGGGAGCAGAGGGATACAGAAGCTTAGGAATTGGGTGATAGGTTTAGAGAGTGGATTTAGATCGGCTCAGGCTTGGAGGGCCGAAGGGCCTGTAAATTTTCTTTGTTCTTAAGTCGTCTCCGTTCAGAGACATTTTATCTAAAAATTAGGGCCAGCTATTTGAGGAATGAAATTACAGAACCTCTACACACAAACAGTGTAAAAAGGGATTGGTCCTCCACAAAATGATAATTGACTAAGCCACTTATACTTTTAAATCAGAGACCGATAGATTTTTGTTAACTGAGGATATTATCGAAAAGTGGCTAAATGGTCTCAATGGCAAAAAAAAATGGAGATGTGAAATGATCCACACTTGCTCCTTTATTAACAATAGCCAAAGAGAACCAAAGGCTAAGGCTAGCTGCTTTGTTGAAACAGAGTTGTAATAGCTTTAGGGATACATTTTCCTGAGCTCAGGGCTTGAATAATGAAGGTACAACTATCACTGGTGACTTCATCAGAATGGGGTATTTGACTCTTTCTTCTCCCCTTCCAACCTCCGTTCAACAAGATCATGAGTGATTTGCTCAACAGAGAAAGCAAAGCTGTACACAGTATTCCAGGTGTGGCCTCACCAACACCTTTTTAAAATTCCAACCTCCTACAACTCAAAATTCTATTTGCCTTCATATTTGCAGTGCTTACACATTAACTTGTTTTTGCAATTCATGCACAAGAGTACGTCACTGTCTCTCCATTTAAATAACATTCTGCTCTCTGATGCAGGGAAATGCAAGACCATAGCAAGTCATTTACCAAATTTCTGCCCATTTCGAGTCATGGAGTCCTACAGCATGATTAACAGGGCCTTGAGCCAAAACTGTTCCATGCTAACAAGAATGTCCATACACACTAACCCCACTTCTCTGCACTGTGTTCATATCCTTCTAAACCTTTCCTATCTATATAGTTTATTCAACCTGTCCTGCAGATTCCCCTAAGCCCTCACCACGACACACCCTCTCATTGTCAGCACTTTTGGAGACATTATACGCTGCACCCTCCCCCAAGTAATCGGAGACCGGAAATAACTGAGACCCTAGAGCTGATCTTCATGGCACTATACCGATGTCTTTCCAATCAGAAGACAGACCCATTCACCCAGACTGTCCATCTCCTGTTAACCAATCCTCAATCATTGCCAACACATTTCCCAATACTGTGAGCTCATTTTTGTGCAAAAACCTTGTGACACCTTATTAAAATCCTTCTGGAAATCAAATTATTGTACATCTGCCAGTTCCCCTTTATCAGCTTTACTCCTCAAATGAATTCTAGTAAATGTCAAACATGATTTCCCTTTCACAAAACCATGTTGACTCAGATTACATTAAGCTTTGCCAAATGACCTGCTATTTCTTCCTTTGGAATTGACACTGGCATTTTTCCAACAACAGATGTTAAACTAACTGCCTTACAGCTTCCTGCTGTCTGTCTCATTTCTTGAGCAGAGGCATCACATTGGCAGCTTTCCAATCAACTGGAACTCTCCCAGGATTCTGGAATATTTTGACCAATGCCTTCATTATCTCTGCAGGCACTTCCTTTAAAACTTTTGGATGCAGGCCACCTGTTTCTATTTCACATAGACTAGTTGACCTGACATTGGCTGCAGAAAGCTGCAACACAGACACTGGGGGATACTTATGCACAGATTAGAGAAAGATAGCACACAGGTAGCAGCAGGTAATCAGGAATGGAAATGGCTGATAGAATGTTGGCCCTTACTTCAAGGGAGTTGGAGTAAAAAGGGAGGAGCCTTATTGTACAAGGTGCTGGTGAAAACACATTTGGAATACTGGCAGCAGCTTTGGAACCCTTAAGGGAAGGTATCATTTCATCATAGAAAGTTTACTAGGATGATTCCCCAGCATGGAAGGATTGTCTTATGAACAAAGGCTAAAGAGGCTGGGACTCTACTCACTGGAATTTAAAAGAATGAGGTGCTCTCATTAAAGCCAAAAAGATTCTTCTTAAGGGGCTTGTCCAGGTAAATGCTGAGAGGATGCTTCCCCTCTTGGGGGAGTCTAGGGCCAGAGGGCAGTATCATAATAAAGGGGTGCCACAATTTGAGACAGATGTGGAGTAATTTCTTCTGAGCATGAAGATTTTGGAACATTTTGCCGTGGGGGCAGAGGGTGAAAGAGTCATTCTTTAATGCTGAGATTGATAGATTATTGATTAATAGGGGTGTCAAGGATCATGAGGAAGACAGGAATGTGGATGTGAAAAATGCTAGACCAGCCATAATCCTATTGAATGGTGGAGCAAACTTGAGTGGTCAAATGGTCTACTCCTGTTCCTATTTCTTATGGTCGTATGGTTTAACTCTTTGAAAGCTTTTAGATGACTCGAGTCTGTAACTTCACATGTCACTCCACACAACTGAATCCCACATGATCTGTTGCACTGATATCACTACTCCCCAGCATAGGGATAGTGTCCTTAAACAAAGCTACTCTCACTTCCTTCTCACTTATTAAAACTTCCAAATCCCCACCAACCAGATCTGTAATAACTATCAAATTATACACTTATTTCCATTTGTGCCTTTAACTCATCTGGGGATTCTATGAAAAATAAACACACTTGGAAAAGAACTTCAAGCTGTGACTTTTTAAACCATTACCACTCTGGTTCTAATTTCTGCTGCACTCTTCTGCTTATATTTTCTGTGCTCAAAGTAAAAATTCTAAAAACTGTAAACGGATAAAAGATCAGAGTGGAGTACAGGCTATTGCAGATTTAGCAAGAGAGAAAAAAGGCTCTCAAAAGGACTCTTAAAACAGATGAAAATTATATGAGGCTGCCCAGTCAACTTTAGTAGTTAACACAAGAGCAAGTTGAGATGATTTGTAGCTCAGGGTGAGATTCTGGAGTTGCAAGGTTCTATTTTAGATGTTTTGTCACCATTCTAGGTAAGCCTTCAGTGAGCCTCCAGACAAAGCACTGCTGATATTTCCGGTTTTCTATTTATACATTTGGGTTTCTTTGGGTTGTTAATGCCATTTCCTGTTCTTTTTCTCAGGGTGTCATAAATGGGGTCCAGTGCAACATATTTGTTGACAGATATCCAGTTGGAATGCCATGCTTCTAGGAATTCTCATGAGCATCTCTGTTTGGCTTGTCCTAGGATGGATGTGTCGCCCCAGTCGAAGTGTATCCTTATCTGTATGTAGGGATACTATAGTGAGAGCGAGTCATGTCTTTTTGTGGCTAGTGATGTTATTGTATCCTGATGGCTAGTTTTCTGCCTGTTTGACTAATGTAGCGTTTGTTACAGTTCATTTTGGTCTGGCAGTCATTTCTGTTAACACGAGATGATGGGGAAAAATAAGATCTGGAGTTGAAACACAGGATCTTTGGGCGAGCTCAAAGTTACAAAGCATACAAGTTGACAGACTGCTTAGTAAAAAATTGTTATAGTTGAATCTACAGGTAACAACAGCATAGATTAGAGATTTAAAAGGTGACCCTAGTTGAGAATAAGAGAGTAACAGTTGTGGAAGTAGGTAGTCTTTGGGATGTTGAGCATATAGGGTCAGAGGAGATTGAGGAAGTGTCACCGGATTCAAAACGTTAACTTTGATTTCTCTTCACAGATGCTGCCAGACCTGCTGAGCATTTCCAGCAACTTCTGTTCTTGTATAGGGTCAGACATTCAGCTCACCTGTCAAGGTTGCAAGTTGTTCCAAAGGGATAGGAGTTTGTAGCACTGCCTTTAGTCTGCCCAACATTTAATTTAGTTATTAAATTTCTTTCAAAAGCACATTGTAGACAAGTAACATAACAGAAAATTGAAGGATGGAGAGGAGCTGGTGATGGAATGCAGCACATTCCAGAACAACCTTGCTCATGGTTAAACAAAGCTTGGAGACTTCCATGCAGCGTGAACACTACTTAAGAACAGTCTCATTCAGTACTTTATATTCCCTATGGGAATACAGAGTTTGATTTATTTTACTGAATCCATGTTAAGCTATTGTTATAGGGATGAATTAAACGGAACTGCACAAAAATGGTACACTGGCACTAGAAAGTGCCAGAGATTTACACAATAATACAAGAACTGAAAAGATATATCTACTGAAATAACAGTAATTCTACTGTGACGCAAATCCATTGGATGACCTTCAAAATTACCAACTGCTCCTAACGAGCTTGAAATTATAGCTTTGGTGTCTGATGGCTGTTAAAACAGAAATTAACAATTTATTAATTCTGTAACTCTAGCAGAGCAAAGCTAGATAAGGCATTCTAATTAATGTCCATGATTTAAATCCATTCTCTAATCACAACTCCCTCTCAGTTTTAAGAAATAAAATAAAGTTTAATCTTCTAGTTCAATAACCATTTCAACAATGAGTACTGAGTATTCTAATTGGAATCTTTTAACAATGTGTTTTTGCTTAAATTTTGAAGTCACCAGCCAATGCAGCTTTCAGCAGGTTCAATGAATATTCACATTTCTTTTGAACTGGGATTCTCTCTCAGAACATTCAACATTTTAAACTAAACATCAAAAAAAAAGCCTCCACATCCAGCAGCTTCTGAGAACACAGCATTCTCCCCAAAGAACCAGTTTGTTCCATGGTTTCTGCTTTTTCCACATTTTGAAGAGGTCAGCACCAGCCTCTCGTTATTTGGCTATTAACACATCCAGCTAGCTACATTCCCTGGTGCTGAAACATCTGCAGTATCTTACAACTACAATTAACCTGCAATGAGTTTCGCAGGTCTGTTCAACAAATACCAGTCTGTTCTCTTTTTAAAAAGAAGTTGGTGCTCAAAGTTCAACTCTCAACTCCGTTCCAAACAAGAGGACGTACTAAATCACAGGACTGTTAACCCAAAGACCCAGAGAAAGTTCAAGGGAATGCAGGCCTGAATTTGCAGATGGTGCAATTTGAATTCAATTTTAAAAACTGAAGAGTCTACCGATGACCATGAATTCATTGTTGACTTTCAGAAAAAAAACCCACTGTGCAATTTTGGATGGGCAAGAGAGAGAGGGGGAGTGAGAGAGAGAGCGAGAGAGAGAGCCTCAGCACTAATCAGGAAAGACTGAACAGGTGGAAATGTAGCTTAGAACATAGACAAATGGAGATCAGATAGAGGTCTTAAAATTATGAAGCAGTTTGAAAGACCAGATGAAAATATTTTCATTTGTAAAGAAATCCAAACTAAGGACCAAAAGACAACATTCACTAATAAACCAAACAAAGCATCAAATAGATTGTAAAGAGGGTAGGAACAAGGTTGTATCAGCAACATAGTGGATACCAAAATGATTACAGAGTCACAAATCCCTAAATGGTTGTCTGAACTGCAAAACATCAGGTCTTCAAGCAGTGAGACCTAATTCAAGCAAAGCTGGACTGGTGCATAATTACACATTCAAGTGTGAAAAAATATTACACAATTCATAAACCTCAAACACCTTTATTTTGAATTGGCTATGAATTGATCCAATGCACATACAGAAATAAAACAAAATGGTACAAAGCAAGTTTATAGCTGCATAAACCAAGAATGCAGCAAAAGATTAGACTCCTTGAACTCCTTTCCTGAGAACCATGTGTGTACCTACATCATATGGAGTGCAATGGTTCCAGATGGCAGCTCATCACCCACAGAGCAGTTAGGACTGGGTAAATACTGCTGGCCCAACCCAACCAATACTGCCCACATTCCAAGAAGAAAATTATTTATTTGAGCATTAGACAAATGTCATAATTCACATCCAGAGAAAATGCAGCTCACCATGTTAGAGGTGCAAATAGTGCTAAAGGACCTGACATGTTGGTTGCATACACAGTACATATAGCAAGGATACTTATCGTAGAGTTCCCTCACAAAGTAATCTACACCCTAGATGTTGCACAGATATTTTCACCAAGCTAAATAAAGCCATACACAATCCAGAGGAAGCAGTAGATCCTTTCCAGGTACACTTCAACTACCCTTTTAAAACAAAGTGCAACTCTATCTTGCGCATTTAACATTGAATATTTACCAAATTCATGACAGGACTTTATGCTGTTGATTAGTTGATGTCCAAACCTTCCAATAACTAAATATAGTTCAAACCTTTTTTTGCAAAAGAACCAAAAATTATAGTCAAGAAACATCTTTTATCATTCCAGAGATCAGCATTTAGGTATTAGCAAACTGGGGTCCATTTTAATCTGCATTAGGCCATAGTTTCTTGAATACTAAAACCACAACATTTATTACAATGCATGGTGTTTGCAGAATCTGCCTTCTAGAAATCTATTCATTTCTTGGCTGCTGATAGAGTCAACTAAAAACTAATACCAATTTTATCTGAAGATGTGAAGCTCTTAATTTTGCCACTCTGCTAAGATAAACATGCAATACTACAAAGAATGTTCGCAGTCCTGTCAATGTTAAACTCTTGCAACATTAATAAAATTAGAAATGTGAATATTTTGTTCACAATCTGTAGACTGTTTCTGCCACATACTCGGACTTTGGAAGAACAACTTAAGTTTCTCAAAGAAAAACATCAACAGCAATTAGCATCGCCACAAATTCAATTGTCAAATACTGACAATTGTTTAAAAAAAAGACAACTTCAAAATGCAATTTTAAATGACCAAATTATATCATTGAATTAATGTTGACATTCAATATCCAGTAAAAGTCAGTGGATCAGCAGATCACAGGTACTCAAAATGATCAGAAACATAGTTATAATGAAAACCTGAATTATTTACCTACAGTAAATAAATGATGCTCACTTGGACAAGATACTTGTTAATACAGTAAATTCAGCTTATTGTAATAGTTTGCAAAACGTCAAAGCAATCCTGACATAGCTTCAACTTGGCAAACTGCGCTTAAAAACAGTATTTGATTTTTTAAAAAAAATCTGGGATCCAATTACTATTATGGGGGGGGGGGGGGGGGGTAGGGGAAGAGAGTAAGGACCCTTGCCCATAATGCCAGGCAAGTGGTCTTCCCATTGATTAGAGACCATCACTAGGCAGCATTTATACATCACTTCATGGCATATGGAGTGGCATCAGGTGAGATAAATGGATATTATCCCCACCCTCATCTTGGCTCAAATTTGAATAAACTACTGCACTCACCTAAAGAAACCAACCTAGAGGATGGGGAAAAATGATATTTGTACTGACACTCCATTATGCAAAGACATTACGCTTTAAACCTGATCCAAAATTAACCCTGAAACTGGAATGCAAAACTGCCGTAAGTGGCTGATCAGGGAAAGACATGGCAGTTTACAGTCCAGATTAGACTGCAGAAGTCTGTGTTAAAGTGACCGATTTCAGCAAGGGCACACAACCAACTAGAGCATGGGGTGGCGGTGACATTTTCCTGGCGTTCTCAACTTATTTGGTGACTCCTGCTCTTGACATACAAAAAGTGGTCAGGGGAGGGCAGGACCAGGCTCAGCTGCACCTGCTTCATGATCAAACATTTCATAGATACTGACCATCCAGGATCACACAAAGGATAATTATAGGTGTGAAAACTAGAGCAGCAGTGATGTTTGTGTAATGTACTGAAAAGCATTGAAGGATCATATACACTTTGTGGGAGCCTATTGTTTACCCAAAACAGCAAGATGGTTAACAGCAGTGAGCTAAACGTGTGGATGAACAAATCTTTAAACTGGAATGCTGATATAAAACAAAGATTCTGTAATCCTATATGTTGGGGTGATATATGGTTGACTTTAAATATTGAATTTGCACCAGACTTTAGTTAAGCCACATTAATTACTCAACACTGTTTTAAAGAAAGTCTGAAGATGAGTCTGAGAATCCTGGAACTCCTTATCGAATAGAACTGTGTGCACCACACAAACTGTAGCAGTTCAAGGTGGTTTACCAGGTATTCCCACATCCAGTGCATGTTGAAAAACAGAATGCAGGACCATAGGTATGAAGAGATTCACAAATACAGCATATTGTGTTTGGAATTTCTCTCCCAAGAGTGATGTAAGCAAAATCCACAACATTTAAAAAGAAAAATGAACAAAAGTTTGAAAATATTACAGGTTTTGGGGAAGGGCAAGGAAATGGGACAAAATGATAGGGTGCCCTAAAGGAGTCCAAGTTAATGCCTTTTCTCTCTCCATAGATACTGCCAAATCTGCTGAGTTTCTCCAGCATCTTGTCTTGATTTCAGATCTCTAGCATCCACAGCACTTTGCTTTGATAAAGATTTAAACATCCAGACAGCAGGAATAAAAGCAGATCAAATGACTGCTTTCCAATGCTATAAAATTCTACGATTACTTGGATATGGAACACAGGGATTGTGCATAAAAAGGAAACAGGGAAAGGGAATTAAGGGAAAAGTTCAAGTCAGCCTGGAATCACAGCACTAAAACAAAATGGTACAGCAATTCAACAGGTCTGACAGGATCAGAGAAGAGTCAACTTAGAGTGTGGGATGACAAGAAAATGGGTCAAAATGGATGGATTCCATTTTACTATCATGAGCACAATAAACCTGGGGCTCAATAACATCTGTAATTCTACTGGTTGCCCTAATTCAGAAAACTTACCTTGTTCAAGGATTTGGTACAAAGCATTGGGAAGAGGAGAAGGCATGTCATGCATTTTGAATTTTTGACACCTGAGGAACTCTTGCCTTGGCTTGCGGATGCAGAAAACATCAGGTGTTTTGAAAACTGCAAGAGACTGTGTGCAAACAAAGTAATATCCAGTTGGAATGATTACAATAGGTGCTGTTCTCCATTCACACAACTACCCAGACATCTAAATGTTTTCTTGGTCTAGAAAATACATGTTTGGAAAATGCTTCATTTTATACAGTTTTTTTTTTAGAAGTAGTAATCGTGACAGGAAACGTGATGGTTTTTATATTCACAGGTAGTAAAGGCGGTCTGCCAATGCCAGACTGGGTTCCCGATGAATACTTTGTCCCACTAAGAATGCAAGTTTGTGGGCATACTGGCAGGGGGCAGGCACACGAATAACACCCTAAAAAACAAAGAAACAGTTTATTTACAAACATTTTAGGTCTTTGCGAGCATAAAACTTCCAAGTTACATTCAGTATTTGAGATGCCAATACTTATTTTGTATGAAATGTAGTCATTCACTTTTTGAAGTGCAAGAAAGTGCCACCCATCCCTTCATAACCACCTAAAGGAGAGTTTAAAAATTAATGCAAATTAGGAGTAGACCACCCAGCCCCTCAAGCCTATTCTCTCATTTGATTTCACAGGCTGATCTGATTAGAAAGCATTCCTACCCTGCTCCCAAAACCCTTTAGATTTTGTCAAAAATCTATTTCTGCCTTAAAAATATTCAAAAACTCAACTTGGACTACTTTTGAGGAAGACAATTTCAAATAAGACAACATTTTTCATCATCCCTGTATTAAACGTGTTAAGGCAAACTAAGTAGAAATTTAATAAATTATGTAACCAATATTCGAAACCACTCAAGATATGATTCTATAATTCTAATTGGGAGTTTTCTAGCTGAATAACTATATTAAGAAAAGCAATGTTGAAATTCGTTCAGGAAATGTTCACTTGTGTAAAGCAGTCTAAGTGACATAGAATTAGAAACAATCAATCAATGCTTGGCCTCAACTCTACCTAGCATATTATTCAAACATAAAACAAACAGCCGTCTAAAAGACCCTTAAATTTACTTTCTATTTCAATTTTGAACTACATATTCTGGTCCAATTTTTCTGAATTAATTTAATATATAAGTTTGAACATAAACTTGTCTTTTCCTTTTTACACTTTCTAAAAAACACTTTGATCTTGCCAGTAACTTCTAACTGCATACATGTTCTCAACAAACATCAGCTAAAGATATTTGAGGGGTAGAATGAATGATTACAACAACACCAGGTTCAAAACTAAAATACATGGCTCAATGTTCATCAAGAAACTACAATTCAAATCTTTTGTGATAAATGGATGTTAAGGTTTGTAGAATATAAGCAGACAGTCCAGTTTCAAACTCAAGTTTGTAGTGTCTCTCCCTTTGGTGAACAGTAGCCTCAAAAATCTGGCAGTTGGAAGACTGAACAGCATTTAATTTAGATTTAAGGTAGAACTACTTTGAAAACATTGAAAGAGTCAAGCCTCCAGCATGATCAGTTCTACTAAATGAAAGAGGAAATTATCTCACTCACCGGCCAATTGTAATACATGTGGCACAGCTTGTAGGTTAGTCGCTGCATGTAATCTGGTTTCAGGTTGCTGCTGTCATATACTACATTGTAGTGTGTCGGTGTAACTGTACCAACCTTCACTGACTGACTGACTATATAGAAGTCATACCTGACCCAAGAAAAACAGATAGTTGAGTCAAATGTTTAAAATCCAATAAGCGACTCAAAAATTATGCTCAAAACGTTTAACAATACTTTACCATTCTGGTCGTGTGACATCTGTGTCAATGACAGTGCCAGGAGGTGGGTTCTGTAATCTTCCACCAGCTTGTGAAAAAAACCTTGCATTAACACGCTTCTTTACAACAATTACTGACAGCTTTGGACTGAAAAAGAAACACTTGTTAGGAGGTACCAACAGATAAAAATTGTACTTTTTAGGAATTTTAGAATTTGCACAACTCACTTGTAATCAGTCAGGTATTTCAAACAATCTAGCAGCTGTGGAACCTCATAATTTACGACAGTGTTCAGCTGTCCATCACCAACTCCATCACGGTACACAATGATACGACCAGGCAAGCACTTATTGTGAGCATGCCATGTTTTCAAAGCAGCTGAGGAAATCAAAGTTCAACAAATGAAGTAATATTAATTAATTAACTTACAGGTAGAATACATTTAATTGTCCCAAAAAAAATTTAAGTAAACTTACTGTTAACACTATATCACCTAAAAAATTGACTGAACTTCAAAATTGTACATGGTTTTACTTGTGGACAATCCACAAAGTTGCATTTAAGCAAATCAAATGTGCCTAATGTATGATCCAAATAGATGTATAGCATGGAAACAGACCCTTCAGTCCAACTTGTCCATACCAACCAGATATCCTAACTATACCAGTCCCATTTGCCAGCACTTGGCTCATATCCCTCGAAATCCTTCCTATTCATATACCCATCCAGATGTCTTTGAAATGTTGTAACTGTACCAGCCTCCACCACTTTCTCTGGCAGGTCATTCCATACATGCACATGCTCTGAAGGTCCCTTTTAAAAGCTCCACGCCTCCCTCACCCCTCACCATACACCTATGCCCTCTAGTTCTTGACTCCCCCACACCAGGGAAAAGACCTTGTCTATTTATCCTATCCACGTTTATAAACCCAAGGTCACCCCTCAGCCGCCGACGCTCCAGGGAAAACAGCCCCAGCCTGTTCAGCCTCTCCCTGTAGCTCAAATCCTCCAACCTGGCAACATCGTTATAAAATCTTTTCTGAATCCTTTCAAGCTTCACAACCTGGAAAACCAGATTTGCATGCAATATTCCAAAAGTGGCCTAACCAACATCCTGTACAGCCACAACATGACTTCCCAACTCCTATATTCAATGCTGTGACCAATAAAGGAAAGCATACCAAATGCCTTCTTCAACAGAACATAGACACAGAACAGGCCCTTTGGCCCATGATGTTGTGCCGAGGATTATTCCTAATCTAAAATAAAATAACCTAACCTACACACCCCTCAACTCACTGTTGTCCATGTGCAAGTCCAGCAGTCACTTAAATGTCCCTAATTACTCTGCTTCCACCACCGCTGCTGGCAATGCATTCCATGCATTCACAACTCTCTGCGAAAGAACCTACCTCTGACATCTCCTCTATACCTTCCTCCTATCACCTTAAAACTATGACCCTCGTGCCAGTCAATCCTGCCCTGGGGAAAAGTCTCTGGCTATCGACTCTATCCAAGCCTCTCATTACCCTGTATACCTCAATCAGGTCACCTTTCTTCCTCCTCCACTCCTGACAGGAAAGTCACAGCTTATTCAACCGTTCATCAGGAGGCAAGCCTCCAGTCCAGGCAGCATCCTGGTCTCACCAGGGTCTTGAAGAGCTGCAGTAAAACCTCGTGGCTCTTAAACTCGATTCACTGTTAATGAAAGCCTAAACACACTACATTTTTTTTAAAACAACCCTATTTACTTGGGTGGCAATTTTGAGGGATCTACGCACTTGAACACTAAGATCCCTCTATTCCTCCACACTGCCAAGAATCCTGTCTTTAATCACATATTCAGCATTCGAGTTAGCCCTTCCAAAATGCATCACTTCGCATTTATCCAGGATGTGGTCCATCTGCCATTCTCAGCCCAGCTCTACATCCTGTCGGTGTTGCGCTGCAGCCTGCAGTAGCCCTCGATACTGTCGACGGCACCTCCAAGCTTGATATCATCTGCAAATTTACTAACCCATTCTCAGTATCCCCATCTAAGTCATTTACAAAAATTACAAACAGCAGAGCCCCAAGAACACAGCACTGCGGGACACCACTTACCACTGACCTCCAGACAGAATACGTTCCATCTCCAACCGCTTGCTGCCTTCTGTCAGCCAACCAATTCTGAATCCAGATAGCCATAATCCCCCCCTAATCCCATACCTCCTGACTTTATGAATTAGCCTACCATGGGGAACCTTATCAAATGCTTTGCTGAAGTCCACATACACCACATTCACTGCTCAATCTGTCTCATCATCTCCTCAAAAGAACTCAATAAGATTTGAGAGGCATGACCTGCCCCTCACAAAGCCATGTTGACTGCTTTTAATTACACTGTGCTTTGCCAAATAGTCAAACATCCTATCCCTCAGAATTCTTTCCAAAACTTTACTGACTACAGACGCAAGACTGACTAGTCTGTAATTCGAGTAAAAAGTGAGGTCTGCAGATGCTGGAGATCAGAGCTGAAAATGTGTTGCTGGAAAAGCACAGCAGGTCAGGCAGCATCCAAGGAACAGGAAATTCGAAGTTTCGGGCGTAAGCCCTTCATCAGGAATGAGGAAAGTGTGTCCAGCAGGCTAAGATAAAAGGTAGGGAGGAGGGACTTGGGGGAGGGGCGATGGAGATGTGATAGGTGGAAGGAGGTCAAGATGAGGGTGATAGGCTGGAGTGGGGTGGGGACGGAGAGGTCAGGAAGAAAATTGCAGGTTAGGAGGGCGGTGCTGAGTTCGAGGGAATCGACTGAGACAAGGTGGGGGGAGGGGAAATGAGGAAACTGGAGAAATCTGAGTTCATCCCTTGTGTTTCAAGAGTTCCCAGGTGGAAGATGAGGCGCTCTTCCTCCAACCGTCGTGTTATGATGTTCTGGTGATGGAGGAGTCCAAGGACCTGCATGTCCTTGGTGGAGTGGGAGGGAGAGTTGAAGTGTTGAGCCACGGGGACCTCTGGGACGCCCGGATCAACCAACCCAACCACCCCGTGGCTCAACACTTTAATTCTCCCTCCCACTCCACCGAGGACATGCAGCTCCTTGGACTCCTCCATCGCCAGACCATAACAACACGACGGTTGGAGGAAGAGCGCCTCATCTTCCACCTGGGAACCCTCCAGCCACAAGGGATGAACTCAGATTTCTCCAGTTTCCTCGTTTCCCCTCCCCCCACCTTGTCTCAGTCGATTCCCTCGAACTCAGCACCGCCCTCCTACCCTGCAATTTTCTTCCTGACCTCTCCGCCCCCACCCCACTCCGGCCTATCACCCTCACCTTGACCTCCTTCCACCTATCACATCTCCATCGCCCCTCCCCCAAGTCCCTCCTCCCTACCTTTTATCTTAGCCTGCTGGACACACTTTCCTCATTCCTGATGAATAGCTTGTGCCCGAAGCGTCGAATTTCCTGTTCCTTGGATGCTGCCTGACCTGCTGCGCTTTAACCAGCAACACATTTTCAGCTCTGGTCTGTAATTCCCCTTCTTGAAAAGAAGTACAATATTCGCCTCCCATCAATCTTCCGGTATGACTCCAATGGAGAGTGAGGAGGCAAATATCCTCGCCAGCAGCTTAGCAACCTCCTTTCTCACTTCCCGGAGCGGCCTAGGATAAATCTGGTCTGGCCTGGGGACTTATCAATTTTAATATTTGCCAAAACTTCCAGCACATCAACTTCATCAAACTTGATCTGGTCAAGCCTGTATCCCAGCTCCTCAAAGTTCTCATTCACAACAAGGTCCCTTTTCTTAGTGAAAAGCAAATAAAAAAAACTTTAGGGTAACAGCAAATTACTGCGGATGCTGGAATCTGAAACCAAAAGAGAACATGCTGGAAAATTTCAGCAGGTCTGGCAGCATCTGTAAGGAGAGAAAAGAGCTGACATTTAGAGTCTAACTGACCCTTTGTCAAAATTTATTTATTCCCCTATCTGCTCAGACTCCACACACAAGGTCCCTACGCTACGCCTGACCAGCCCTACCTTCTCCCTGATCATTCTCTTCTTATTCCTCATGTATGAATAAAATGCTTTTGGTTTCTCTCTAATCCCTCCTGCCAAACCTTTATCGTGCCCCCTCCTGGCTGTCCTCAGTCCATTTCCGAGTTCTTTTCTAGTACGCTTGTAATTCTCTAAAGCTGTGCTAGATCCATACTTCCCCCACCTTATGTAAATTGCCTTCTTCCTTTTGAAGAGAAGCTCCTCTGTTCTGGTCATCTAAGGTTCCTTAATCTTATTCCTTCTTAGCCATCTCAGAGGAACAAATTTGTGCATCACTCTCAACAACTGCTCCTTAAAATAGTCTCCACATGTCTGCTGTGCCCGTTCTGTGGAACAATTGCTCCCAATCTGTACTTCTCAACTCCTGCCTGATAGTTAATTAGGGAAAAGGAAATTATGATGCTACTTTCCCTCAGTAACTGCTCCTTTCTCTCTCTAAGGCTATGGTAAATGTGAGGCAGTTGTGGTCACTGTCAAAGTGTTGTCCCACCACGAGATCTGACACCTGTCCTGGCTCATTGCTGAGTGCCAAATCCAAACTGACCTCTCCCCTAGTCAGTCTGTCTACATACTAAGGAAACCCTCCTGAACACACCTGACAAAAATGGCTCCATCCAAACCACCTGCACGGAGGTGGTTCACTATCCTATCTACCTGCGACTCACTTCCAAGGAACTATGAACCTGCACTCCATTGTTTCTTTGTTCAGCAACAGTTCCCAGTACCTTATTAAGTGTACAAGTTCTGCCCTGATTTGCCTTCCAAAATGCAGAATCTCCCATATATGTAACTTAAAACTCCATCTGCCACTCCTCGGCCCACTGGCGTTTTTAAGATTAGATTTGCTACAGTGTGGAAACAGACCTTGCGGCCCAACAAGTCCACACTGACCCTCCGAAGAGTAATCCACCCAGACCCATTTCCCTTTGACTTAACACTATGGACAATTTAGCATGGCCAATTCACCTAACGTGCACATCTTTGGAATGTGGGAGGAAACCAGAGTAGCTGAAGGAAACCCAAGCAGTCACGGGGAGAATGTCCAAACTCCACACAAACAGTTGCTTGAGGTTGGAATTGAATCTGGGTGCCTGGTTGTGAGGAAGCAGTGCTAACCACTGAGCCACCATGCCACCCCCCGTTCAAGATCCTGTTGTTCTGAGGTAACCTTCTTCACTGTCCACTACACCTCCAATTTTGGTGTCATCTGCAAACTTACTAACTACACCTCCTATGTTCACACCCAAATCATTTATATAAATGGCAAAAAGCACTAGACCCAACACCGAACCTTGTGGCACACCACTGGTCACAGACCTCCAGTCTGTAAACTAACCCTCCAACACCACCCTCTATCTTCTACCTTTGAGCCAGTTCTGTATCCAAACGGCTAGTTCTCTTTGTATTCTATGAGATCTAACCTTGCTAACCAGGCTCCCATGAGGAACCTTGTTGAATGCTTTACTGGAGTCCATATAGATCATGTGCACCGCTCTGCCCTCATCAATCCTCTTCATTATTTCTTCAAAAAACTCAGTCAAGTTTGAGAGACACGATTTCCCCCAAAGCCATGCTGACTATCCCTCATCAGATTTTGCCTTTCCAAAAACATGTAAATCTTGTCTGTATGAATACATATAAATACAATTCTTCTAAAAAAAATCGTTAACATGTAAACCCTGTCCCTCAGGACCCCCTCCAACAACTTACCCACCACTGATGTCAGGTTCGCCAGTCTTTAGTTCCCTGGCTTTTCTTTACCACCTTTCTTAAATAGTGGCACCACGTTAGCCAACCTCCAGTCTTCTGGCACCTCACCTGTACTATCGATGATACAAATATCTCATCAAGGGGCCCAGCAATAACTTCCCTAGCTTCCCACAAAATTCTAGGGTACACCTGATAGGGTCCTGTAGATTTATTCACTTTTATGCGTTTTAAGACACCCAGCACCATCTCCTCTGTAATATGGACATTTTAAGGTGCCACCATGTACTTCCTCACATTCTATATCTTCCATGACCTCTTCCACAGTAAACACTGATGCAACATACTTGTTTAGTATCTCCCCAAATGATTTGAGTTATTGATGCAAGGTTAAGAGGTTTTTGATTTGTTTCATCATTTCTTATTAAGCAAAGCATCACATTAGCAGATCTTCATAAAGATGGTGAAGCAAGAACACAGACTAAGTGGGAGAAAATTGCCCACAAAGATCCAGTGATTCATGTGTCCAAAGATGTGCTGTCATCAAGTAGGGTTTGGTGTTCCAGTCTGCTCATATCGCTAACTCAGAGTTTGGGGGTGGGGGGTGGGAAACAGATCAAGACATTACCAAATCCCTTCAGTAATTTTTCAAAAGGAACAACTGGGAACAGGTAGCAAAATACCAAAATTTTAAAAATGAATATAAAATAATAACCATTTCAATGTTAAATATTTCAAGACCATTAATAAAGCACTTTAAGGTTAATTATTGATTAGTGTTAAAATTGAATTACATCTTACTCAAGGGAACATAGTGTTAGAATTTTAACACTAACAGACTTGTAAATTATGCCAGATCAGTCATTTCTAATAGGTTTGGAGAAACCGCAACAGTACAACTTTAAAGCAGCTGAGAGGTGCGAGGGAGGAGCAAAAGAATTCTGGGAAGTTTTTAAGTGGGTGAGCTCTAAACCAGAGACCCTACACTGTAGGGCCTCCCTCCAACCCAGCACCTCAAACCTTACTAAGAGTCTGTAAACTAGTTAAGTTTTCAGATTTCTGTTTTTTCTTCTCTTCCCTTGTTTAGTTGTGCGGGCTATCAGAGTAGAGGGATATGGATGTTAGGGCAGTTGCATGTTCCTCCTGCAGAATGTGGCAGGTGAGAGACACTTCACATGTCTCCGCTGACTATACCTGCAGGACGTGCACTCAATTCCAGCTCCTCAAAAACAGAGTCAGGGAACTGGAGCTGAAGCAGGATGGACTACACATCATCCGGGAGGCTGGGGGGAAATGGAGAGAATGTACAGGGAGGTGGTCACTCCCCAGACACAGGGTAAGGAATCAAACTGAATTCATTCATTGAATCAAATGTTATTTGGTGATAGTGACCACAACTGCCTCACATTTAGCATAGCCTTGGAGAGTGAAAGGAGCGTTATAGTGGGAAGATATTTAATTGGGGAAAAAGTAATTATGATGCTGACAGAAGTTGGGAAGTACAGACTGGGAGCAATTGTTCCACAGAAAGGGCACAGCAGACATGTGGAGACTGTTTAAAGAAGCAGTTGTTGCGAGTGATACACAAATTTGTTCCTCTGAGACAGCTAAAAAGGGCTGAAAATGTGTTGCTGGTTAATGCGCAGCAGATCAGGCAGCATCATGATGAAGGGTTTATGCCCGAAGCGTCGAATTTCCTGTTCCTTGGATGCTGCCTGACCTGCTGCGCTTTAACCAGCAACACATTTTTAGCTCTGATCTCCAGCATCTGCAGACCTCACTTTTTACTTACAGGTAAGAAGGGGTAAGATTAAGGAACCTTGGATGGCGAGAACAGAGGAAATTCTCATCAAAAGGAAGAAGGCAGCTTATGTAAGATGGAGGATGCACAGCGTTAGAGGATTATAGGCTTGCTAGAAAGGAGCTCAGAATTGGATTGAGGAGAGCCAGGAGGGGGCACAAAATAGGCTTGACAAGGAGGATTAGGGAGAACCCAAAGGCATTTTACTCGTACGTGAGGAATAAGAAAATGATCAGGGAGAAGGTAGGGCTGATAAGGGATAGCAGAGGGAACTCGAGTGTGGAATCTGAGCAGATAGGGGAAGCCCTAAATGAGTACTTGTTTTGCTTCGGTTTTCACTGAGGAAAGGGAACTTGTTGTAAACGAAAACTTAGAGGAGTTGGGATACAGTCTTGACCAGATCAAGATTGAGGAAGTTGTTGTGCTAGAAATTTTGGAAAACATTAAGATTGACAAGTCCCCAGGGCCAGACCAGATTTATCCTAAGTTGCTCTGGAAAGTGGGAAAGGAGGTTGCTGAGACGCTGGCGAGGATATTTGCCTCCTCACTCTCCACAGAGTTGTACCGGAGGATTGGAGGGAGGTGAATGTTGTCCTCTTTTTCAAGAAGAGGACTAGGGAAATCCCTGGCAATTACAGACCAGCCAGTCTTACATCTGTAGTCAGCAAAGTTTTGGAAAGAATTCTGAGGGATAGGGTTTATGACTATTTGGAAAAGTATAGTGTGATTAAAGGCAGTCAGCATGGCTTTGAGGGGGACAGGTCATGCCTCACAAATCTTATTAAATTCTTTGAGGAGGTGACAAGTTGACGATGGTCAAGCAGTGGATCTGGTGTATTTGGACTTCAGCAAGGCATTTGATAGGGCTCCCCATGGTAGGCTCATTCATAAAGTCAGGAGGTATGGGATACAGGGAGATTTGGCTATCTGGATTCAGAATTGGCTCGCTGACAGAAGGCCGAGTGTGGAAAGTATTCTGCCTGGAGGTCAGTGTTCAATGGTGTCCCAGAGGGCTGTGTTCTTGGGCCTCTGCCCTTTGTAGTTTTAGAAATGACTTGGAGGAGGTGGTTGAGGGGTGGGTTAGTAAATTTGCAGATGACACAAAAGGTTAGAGGTGTCGTCTTTAGTACAGAGGGCTACTGCAGGCTGCAGACTGGGCTGAAAAATGGCAGATGGAGTTCAACCTGGATAAATGCAAAGTGATGCATTTTGGAAGGTCTAACTCGAATGCTGAATATAGGATTAAAGACAGGATTCTTGGCAGTGTGGAGGAACAGAGGGATCTGGATGTGCAAGTTCATAGATCCCTCAAAGTTGCCACCCAAATGGATTGGGTTGTTCAGAAAACATATGGTGTTTTGGCTTTCATTAACAGGGGGGTCGAGTTTAAGAGCCACGAGGTTTTGCTGCAGCTCTACAAGTCCGTGGTGAGACCACACTTGGAATATTGTGTCCAGTTCTGGTCGCCCTACTATAGGAAAGATAGAGGGCTTTGGAGAGGGTACAGAAAAGGTTTACCAGGATGCTGCCTGGACTGGAGGGCTTATCTTATGAAGAAAGGTTGAATAAACTTGGACTTTTCTTTCTGGAAAGGAGGAGAAATAGAGGAGACCTGATCGAGGTGTACAAGGTAATGAGAGGAATAGATAGATTCAATAGCCAGAGACTTTTCCCCAGGGCAGGATTGACTGGTATGAGAGGTCATAGTTTGAAGATATTAGAAGGAAGGTATAAAAACCATAAGACATAGGAGTGGAAGTAAGGCCATTCGGCCCATCGAGTCCACTCCACCATTCAATCATGGCTGATGGGCATTTCAACTCCACTTACCAGCATTCTCCCCGTAGCCCTTAATTCCTTGTGACATCAAGAATTTATCAATCTCTGTCTTGAAGACATTTAGCATCCCGGCCTCCACTGCACTCTGCGGCAATGAATTCCGCAGAATGTCTCCGCATTTCCGTTCTGAAGTGACCCCCTCTAATTCTAAGGCTGTGTCCACGCGTCCTGGTCTCCTCGCCTAACGGAAACAATTTCCTAGCGTCCACCCTTTCCAAGCCATGTATTATCTTGTAAGTTTCTATTAAATCCCCCCTTAATCTTCTAAACTCCAGTGAATACAATCCCAGGATCGTCAGCCGTTCCTCATATGTTAGACCTACCATTCCAGGGATCATTCATGTGAATCTCCGCTGGACACGTTCCAGTGCCAGTATGTCCTTCCTGAGGTGTGGGGACCAAAGCTGGACACAGTACTCCAAATGGGGCCTAACCAGAGCTTTATAAAGTCTCAGTAGCACAATGGTGCGTTTATATTCCAACCCAATAAAGGAGTTGTGAATGCATGGAATGGATTGCCAGCAGTGGTGGTGGAAGCTGAGTCATTGGGGACAGTTAAGCAACTGCTGGACAATCCCATGGACAGCAGTGAGTTGAGGGGTGCGTAGGTTAAGTTACTACATTTTACATTAGGATTAAATCTCGACAACATCGTGGGCCAAACGGCCTGTTCTGTGCTGTACTTTTCTATGTTCTATTAACAGCAGCAGCAGCAGCTTAATTTCTGCACTCAACTGCTCATACAGACACATATTTGCTTTAAAAGGAGCAATGATGAATACCAAGCTTCACTATTATAGTCTCAATATCCAGACTTTTAAAAAAGGTGCCAGAAATGAAGGTATACTATAAGGCTGTTGAATGCATGAGCCTAAAAGAATACTAGTTAAAAGGAGTAAGTAATCTTAAGTAACAGTCTCATGAAGACGACAGCAGAGTGAATGCACAGGTTAGCTAAGTATAGTTGTGCCCACTGATTAAGGAACTTTAAAGTGGGAAATATGGTGACCCTTCACGGATGTCGGAGTGTCTGTCAACTTGAGGATAAAAATTTGAATACTTATTTTTTGATGCATGAAAGAACTGTCTCAAATAGCTCTTATACAGTTTAGAATTGTTGGTGGTTTTGCTTTCCTTGCATGTAATAACCTTTGATGTTCTTTTCCTCAAAGTAAATTGGCAGCCTCTTGGAAAAATATTTAACGACTATCAGACTCTATTAAAAAAAAACTGCAGAAACAATAGATGGTTTATTAAGCCAGGTTTCATCCTGGGAATGTGATGTCCTGCATTACCATCAGTTGGTAATAAAAACACTTCATGTGTAAGTGTAAGTATAGAACATCTTTATTCAATTCAAGCACCTACCTACCTTGCAAACAAACTTTTAATCCATCTACAAGTTCTTGTCCACGCTCTTGCAAGATGCAGCGAGAAAACCACCTGGTCAAAGACCACCACATTAGTTATTATTCTTCAACTTTATTATTCCAAAAGTTGGTGATGCAATACTTCACACAAGATTGTCATTTAAATTTATATTTAGCAATGAGAGTGTAGAGGTTAAAAAAAATCAAAATTAAAAGAAAAATCTCCTAAACTATGTAAAGCAAATATTCCAGTTAAACTCTGCTGCATCATTTCTTCAAATTGTATGCATACAGCAATTCCACAGATCTACTTCCTACTAAAAGCTTAAAATTTTCCTTCAGTTTAATTTCTAGCTTTTAAGTGTTGATTAATTGACAAGTCAGTCAAACTGACATCATTTTATTCCAGTGTAGAAAATTCTGCTCAGTACAGGAGAACAGAGTTAAACGCCATCAGCATTTCTGCAACCTCAACATTTCAGATTTTGGTTGCTATGCCATCCTAGAATGCTGTTTGCAGCTAGGCCAACTCCACAGGAACTTTTATTTCAAACTGCCAAAGACACTGAAATTAACAAACTATGTGCCATAGTCAAAATAACTTGCTGAACAGACAAGACCATCTGTAAGAAATCACAACCTTAGAACTAAACACTAAAAACATCAGATTAAAAACTGCACATGATTGTTTAAGTACTAACTGCTTACTTCATCAACCAGCCTTCAGAACATGGCATATTTAGCAGAGGATTTAGAGTCAGAGATGTACAGTATGGAAACAGATTCGTTGGTTCAACACAGCCATGCTGACCAGATATCCTAAACTAAACTAGTCTTATTGCTAGCATTTGACCTATATCCCTCTAAACCTCTCTTATTTAATGTATCTATTCCGATTCATTTTAAAATGTTGTAATTGTAACCAGCTCGACCACTAACTCTGGCAGCTTGTTCCATATACGTACCCACCCTCTGCGTGAACAAGTTGACCCTTAGGTCCCTTTTAAATCTTTCACCTCTCATCTTAAACCTATGCCCTCTAGTTTAGGACTCCCCCCACCCTGGAGATAAGACACTGACAGTTCACCCTATCCATGCCTATGATTTTATGAACTTCGATAAAGGTCATCCCTCAGCCTTTGATGCTCGAGGGAAATAACCCCAGGATATTAAGCCTCTCCTACAATTCAAACCTTCCAACCCTGGCAACATCCTCGCACAGCTTTGCTGAACCCTTTTCGGGTTCACAACATCTTGTCTATGGCTGGGAGATTAGAATTAAACACAGTATTCCAAAACTGGCCTAACCAATGTCCTGTACAGCCACAATGTGACTTCCTGATTCCTATACTCAATGCACTGACCAATAAAGGCAAGTGTACCAAATATCATCTTCACAATCCAGCCTACCTGTGATTCCACTTCCAAGGAACTATGAACCTGCACTCCAAGGTCTCTTTGTTCAGAAACACTCCTCAGGACCTTACCATTAAGGCATATACATCCTGCCCTGATTTGCCTTTCCAAAATGCAGCACCTCACATTTATCTAAATTAAACTCCACCTGCCACTCCTTGGTTTAGAGGTTGTAGTACAGAAGGTACTCCACCTGAAAGCATCAGGACGATGGGAGGTGATGGCCTAGTGATATTATTGCTAGATTATTAATCCAGAAACTGAGAGGAGGATTCATCTCAGCCTCCTCCTGTGGTCCCTAGCATTAGATACCAGTCTTCAGCAAAGTCGATTCACTCCACATGGTATCAACAAACAGCTGGAGACACTGGATACTGCAAAGGCTATGGGCTCTGGAAACATTCTGGCAATTAGCACTGAAGACCAGTGCTCCAGAACTTGCCACTCCCTGGCCAAGCTGTTCCAGTACAGTTATAACACTGGCAACTAACTGACTATGTGGAAAATTCTACAGGTATGTCCTGTACGTAAACAAAAAGGATAAATCCAACCTGACCAATTACCACCACAATGCTCTATTCTCAAATCATAGGTAGTGAGATGGAAGGAGTCATCAACAGTGCTATCAAGCCACTCCTGTTCAGCAATAACTTGCTCAGTGACACCCAGCTCCTGACCTCATTACAGCCTTGGTTCAAACTTCGGCATGACCCGTTGAAAGCAAAGGATAGGAAAGGCAAGATTCGTGAACTGTGGATGACAGGAGAAATCGTCCGACTAGCCAAGAGAAAAAGGGAAGAGCACATAAGGTCCAGGGAGCTAAAAACAGAATGGGCCCTGGAGGAATAATCGGGAGAGTAGGACAAGTCTGAAACGAGGAATCAAGTGGGCTAAAAGGGGTCATGAAATAGCTTTAGCGAGCAGAATTAAGGAGAACCCCATAGCCTTTTATTCTTATATTAAGCAGGTAACTAGAGAAAGGATTGGTCCACTAAAGGATAGGGAAGGAAGGCTGTGTGTCAAACCCGAGAATGGGTGAGATTCTGAATGAATATTTTGCATCAGTGTTCACTGAGGACAGAGACATGATGAATGTTGAGATTAGTGATAGAAGTTTGATTACTCTGGATCACATTGACATAAGTAGAGAAGATGTGTTGGGTAGGCTAGAGGTTATTAAGGTGGACGTATCCCCAGGACGGGATGGGACCTATCCCAAATTGCTGAGGGAGGCGGGAGAGGAAATAGCTGGGGCCCTGACAGATATCTTTGCAGCATCCTCAAACACAGGTGAGGTGCTGGAGGACTGGAGAGTTGCTCATGTTGTCCCTCTGTACAGGAAGGGTAGTAGGGATATTCCGGATAACTACAGACCAGTGAGCCTGATGTCAGTGGTGGGAAAGTTGTGGAGGAGGTACGGAGGGATAAAATCTATTTATATTTGGAAAAGAAAGAGCTCATCAGTGATAGGCAACATGGTTTTGTGTGGGGGAGATCGTGCCTCACCAAGAGCTCTTCGAGTGACCAAGATCGATGAAGGAAGTTTCTTGAAATGGAGAAAGGTGACTGGTGGTGTTCCACAGGGGTCAGTGTTGGGGCCACTGTTGTTTGTGATATCCATAAATGATCTGGAAGAGGGCACTGGTGGTATGATCAGTAAGTTTGCAGATGACACCAAGGTTGGTGGAGTAGCAGAAAGCATAGAGGACCGTCAAAGAATACAAGAGAATATAGATAGACTGGAGAGTTGGGCATAGAAGTGGCAGATGGAGTTCAATCCAGGCAAATGTGAGGTGATACATTTTGGGAAGTCTAACTCTAAGGTGAATTATACAGTAAACGGAAGAGCCTTGGGAAAAGTTGATGAGCAGAGAGACCTGGGACTTCAGGTCCATTGTACCATAAAGGTTGTAGCACCGGTGGATAGGGTGGTCAAGGACGGGGTAGTGAACGTAAGAGCTGGCAGGACTTTAGTTTGGCCGCATTTAGGACACTGTGCACAGTTCTGGTCGCCACATTACCAAATGGAAAGGGTGCAGATAAGGTTTACGAGGATGTTGCCTGGTATGGAAGGTGCTAGCTATGAAGAGAGGTTGAGTAAGTTAGGATTGTTTTCATTCGAAAAAAGGAGATCGGGGGGGGGACCTGATTGAGGTCTACAAAATCATGAAGGGTATAGACAAGATAGATAGAGATAAGCTTTGTCCCAGAGTGAAAGATTCAATAACTAGAGGTCATGCTTTCAATGTGAGAGGTGAAAGGTTTAAGAGGGATACACGCAAGTATTTTAAAGAGAGTGGTAGGTGCCTGGAATGCGTTGTCAGCAGAGATGGTAGAGGCAGGCTCGGTAGATTCATTTAAGATGCGTCTGGACAGGTGCATGAATAGATGGGGAGCACAGGGAAACAGATGTTTAGGAATTGGGCGACAGGTTTAGAAGGTGGATTTGGATTGGTTCAGGCTTGGAGGGCCAAAGGGCCTGTTCCTGGGTTGTAAATTTTCCTTGTTCTTTGTATGTACAAAAGACCTGAATTGCAGAGGGGAGGGGAGGAAATACCATGATCACCAAGTGTGGCATTAAGGAGCCCTAGCAGAACTGAAATCGATGGGTATCAGGGACAAACTCTCCACTGATCAGAGTCGTACCAGGCACATAAGAAGATGGACACTGAATCCTCCATTCTCAACATCCTGAAGGTTCCCATCGACCAGAAGCTCAACTGGAATCACCACAAACTGAGTGGCTACAAGAGCAGTTCAGAGGCTAGGAATACTGCAACAAGTAACTCACCTCCTTATACCCCAAAGCCTGTCCACTTTCTACAACTTATTACTACTCTCTCATGAACTTAAAAGGCACAAGTCAGGGGTGAGCCTGAACGAGTCCAGCCCCAACAAGCAGTTTGACACTATCCGGAACAAAACAGCCCACTAGATTGGCACTACATCCGTAAGCATCCACTCTTACAATCACTGACTCTCAGGAGTAGCACTGTGTACAAGTTGTGCTGCAGTAACTCACTAAAGCTGCTTAGATAGCACCCTCTAAACCAGTGCCATCTAAAAGGACAAGAGTAGCAGATACAAGAGAACACCACCCCTTCCAAGTTCCTCTCCAAACTGCTCACTATCCTGACTTAGAACTACATCACCATTCCTTCATTATTACCAGGTCAAAATCCTGGAATTCCCTCCCTAATCTCAGACAGTTCAAGGAGGAAGCTCACTAGCACCTTAAAGGGCAACTGATAAGGGCAATAAATGCTGGCCCAGCCAACAATGCTCAAACCCCACAAGTGAATGACAAAAAAAATGCCAAAATCTATTTCATTTCATTCTAACTAAAGTAAGTGCCAAGTTATTAACTGCAGAGTTTTGTAAAAAGCTGAAATAGGGAAGCCTGAAGTGGGGTTGGAGAAAAGAAAAGGAAAAAAGTCTGAAAGAAAAAAAACAACTTTCACCTTGAGGTTTGACTTGTGTTGTATATTAATACTTTCCAGCTTCCCTCAATGAGTACTTTCCAAAACCCCACATATTTAGACTAATTTCAATGCAAATATTAAGGAAGAAATGTCAACTTTATATGGGGAAGGGATATGCTTTCATTGTAACTAATTAGGATAAATTTAAAAACAGTTCTAAAGATACCTTCCACTTGGAACTTACCTTGTTATTGACTGATTAATACTGGCTACAAATCCTGCAATGGACTTCCTCCCAGCAGCATTATCATGGTAACAATCTATGCCAACCACCATGAGCTGTTTGAGCTGTAAAACATTCACCACATTAAGTCACTCATACTTTAGAATGCAATCAAGTCCAAATCAGTTGACACCACAGTATCTTCCCAAACCCACAAGGGAAATTAACCTCTGTACCAAAGGTTCCATTGTTTTTTAAAAAACAAAAAGACTATTATGGACTCTTCACAAACTTTCCTATTATACCAGTTATTTTTACTTAAAATCAACAGACCATCCTATTTGCATGTGGTATGCTCCAAGCAATTGAATCACCAAGTTTCGATGCTCTTTGAACAACTTGAGATCAACAAGCAAGAATGGCTGGTGTCATATCTAGAAGTGGTCCTAACTCAAGTGACGATGCTCATTTAACAAGCCGGTGCAGGCATGATGGGCCAAACAGCCTCCTCCTGCACTCGAACACTTCTATATGTCTATGAATTGCTTTAAAATCTTTCAAAAAACAAGCTAAGAGCCAGTTCTTTGACTAATGACCCAAACTTTACCTCATTTCAAGGACTTTCAAGGAAAAAAAAAGATCTTGCCAGTCCAAAATGCGAGGAACAAAGAGGCATGAATTTGCACTTACAATATAGTCAAACATACAGGAGTAATATACACTCTAATCCCTTATGGACAAAGCACTCAAATGCCAATACCTCATTCCACCATGTTCCTATTATACAGGTTTGATTTAGGGAGGTAAAAGCAATGACTGCAGATGCTGGAAGAGGACAGCAGTTCAGGCAGCATCCAAAGTGCAGAGAAATTGACGTTTTGGGCAAAAGCCCTTCATCAGGAATAAAGGCAGTGAACCTGAAGCTTGGAGAGATAAGCTAGATTTAGGGAAGGGAAGTAGTAAATTATTCTTTAGCATGTGGACAACTCTGGCAGATCTTTAAAAATCAACCAGTGCAAGACTGAGTTTGCATGTGGGTCTGGCCCAGTGAAGGAGATACATTCATTGCTTTGAAGAACTGAAAATGTGTTGGTGGAAAAGCGCAGGAATCCTGAAGAAGGGCTCATGCCCGAAATGTCAATTGCCTTGCTCCTTGGATGCTGCCTGACCTGCTGTGCTTTTCCAGCAAAACATTTTCAGCTCTGATCTCCAGCATCTGCAGTCCTCACTTTCTCCTCATTGCTTTGAAGGCCATCAATGAACCAACTGTGCTTCTACAATAGACCAGCAGCTTTCATGCTAATTTTTCCAGATATAAAGATCAGGAAATTACATTCAATTAAAATGCATTTACAAAGTCAGATTTGGATTTGAACTGACTACCTCAGATAACTAGGTTAGCACCAAAACCATAAGGCCTTCCAATTCAGCGTCACCATTTTGCCTTGCAAGACTATGGACAGCTGATTTATTACTGCATTATTGGTTTGATGGATGTTTAAATCCACAATCAAGGAAACATGAAACAACATTGGTCTATTTTGCTGTAATACAACAAACCAGTTTTTAATATCAAAGACTATAGCCTGATTTACTCAATTAGGGAAAAAACAAACTGCTAAAGTGATACATCATTTCGAAACACAAAAAGCACAGAGAGTTCTATTCAAGTGCAAATACTTACTGGTATCTCGACACTCCACAGTTCACCACCCATTTTACAGTTTATTTGTAATGCAATTTTTGTTGCAATAGCCATCAATGCTTGTGGCTTACTTAAGGTGCGAGCAACTACACACTGACTTGGGGTTGGGCATTCAACGCACAAGTATTTCTTGATGGTATCATATTTGTCTTTGCGATTAGAAGGAAGGACACAAACAACCTGGTGAGCAAAAGAATGTAATTTGAAAACAGAATTACCACTTTAATATACTTCATTTTACTTCATTCAAGACTATCATCGCAATGGATCCATTTTTTCCAGGAGCTGTGAGGACAGAGGTGTTAAGAGGACAGATAGGAGATTCTGTGGGAATGAGAGGGACTAACAGTTGGTATGTTGCCTCCCAAATTGCCAGGTTTCGTGATGTCTCGGATCGTGTTTGAGGGGGTGGGGGAGCAGCTCCAAGTCATGGTCCACATAGGTAGGAAAAAGGATGGGGATTTAAGGCAGAAATTCAGGTGGAAACTTAGGGCTAGAACAAATAGAGAGTTACTATCTCTGGTTTGGTGTCAGTGCTACGTGCTGGCGAGGTGAAGAATAGGGAGAGGGAGGAATTGAACACGCTGCCATAAGGATGGCTCAGGAGGGTGCGTTTTGGGTTCCTGGATAATTGGGACTCTTTCTGGGGTTGGTGGGACCTCTGCAAACAGGATGGTCTACACCTAAACTAGAAGGGTTCCAATATCATGTGGGCGGAGGCGGGGGAAGAGTTTGCTACTGCTATTCAGGAGGGTTTAATTAATTCTGCGGGGGGCGGAGGAAGAGATCGGACCTGTAGTTCCAGTTGCAAATGTGTTGCTGGTCAAAGCACAGCAGGCCAGGCAGCATCTTTCACCCTGTAGTTCCAGTGTCCAGTAGATTGAGAGTTGCGAGGTCAGAAACATGGTTTCAAGGTCGATGAGTGCACAAGCAGAAAGATGGTCTGAAGTGTGTCCACTTCAATGCCAGGAGCATCCAGAATAATGATATCAATTATGCAGCACAGGTTGTACTTGGGACTTCGATGTTGTGGCCATTTCGGAGACACTGATAGAGCAGGGAGAGGAATGGTTGTTGCTGGTTCCGGAATTTAGATGTTTCAGTAAGAACAGAGAAGATGGTAAAAAAAAAGGGGGGGGCATGTGGCATTGTTAGTCAAGGACAGTATTAAGGTGGCAGAAAGGACATTTGAGGACTCGTCTAGGAGGTAATATGAGCTGAAGTTTGAAACAAGAAAGGAGAGGTCACCGGGTTGGGAGTTTTCTATAGGCCTCCAAATAGTTCCAGGGATGTAGACTAAAGGATTGCAAAGATGGTTCTGGATAACAGCCAGGGTAATAGGGTAGTTGTTATGGGAGACTTTAATTTCCCAATATTGACTGGGAATATTATAGTTCAAGTACTTCAGATAAGTCAGTTTTTGTCCAGCGTGCGCAGAAGGGTTTCCTGACACAGTATGCAGACAGGCCAACAAGGGGCGAGACCACATTGGATTTGGTACTGGGTAATGGACCCGGCCAGGTGAGCACTTTGGTGATAGTGACCACAATTCAGTTATGTTTATTTTCGTGACGGAAAGGGATAGGCATATACCTCAGTGCAAGAGTTATAACTGAGGGAAAGGCAATTATGATGCAAATAAGCAAGATTTAGGATGCATAGGATAGGGAAGGAAACTACAGGGGATGGACAAAATTGGAATGTGGAGCTTATTCAAGGAACAGCTACTGCATGACCTTGATAAGTACGTACCTGACAGGTAGTGAAGTGGTCAAGCGAGGGAAGCTGTGGTTTACTAAAGTAGTTGCATCTCTTTTCAAGAGGAAGGCGATGGCTTATGTTAGAATGAGATGTGAAAGCTCAGTTAGGGCACTAGAGAGTTACAACCTAATCAGGAAAGACCTAAAAAGAGAACTAAGAGGAGCCAGGAGGGGACATGAGAAGTCATTAGCAGATAGGATCAAGGAAAACCCTAAAGCTTTCTAAAAGTGTTATTTTATTTCAGAATGACTCGAGTAAGATTAGGACCAGTCAAGGACAGCAGTGGGAAGTTGTACATGGAGTCAGAGGAGACAGGGGAAGCTCTAAATAATTTGTCAGAATTCACATTGGGGGAAAAAAACGTTGAGAATACTGAGATACAGACTACCAGACTAGACGGGATTGAGGCTCACAAGGAAGTGGTGTTAGCAATTCTGGAAAGTGTGAAATAGTTAAGTCTCCTTGGCTGGATGAACTTTATCCTTGGATTCTCTGGGAAGCTAGGGAAGAGATTGCAGTGTCCTTGGCTTTGATCTTTATGTCATCACTATCTACAGGAATAGTGCCAGAAGACTGGAGGATACCCAATGTTGTCCCCTTGTTCAAGGGAGTAGAGACAATCTTAGCAATTATAGACCAGTGAACCTTACTTCGGTTGTGGGTAAAAAGAGTTGGAAAAGGTTAAGAAATAGGATTTATAATAATTTAGAGAGAAATAATTTGATTAGGGATAGTCAGCATGGTTTTGAAAAGGATAGGTCATGCCTCAAAGTTTGAGTTCTTTGAGACGGTGATCAAACAGGTGGATGAGGGTAAAACGTTTGATGTGGTATATATGGATTTCAGTAAGATGCTTGATAAGGTTCCCCACGGTAGGCTATTGCACAAATTACAGAGGCATTGGACGGAGGGTGATTTAGCGGCTTGGATCAGAAATTGGCTGGTTGATGGGAAACATTCATCTTGGAGTTCAGTTACTGGTGGTGTACTGCAATGATCTGTTTCGGGTCCACTGCTGTTGGTCATTTTGATAAATGACCTGGATGTGGGTGTAGAAGGATGGGTTAGTAAATTTGCCGATGACACTAAGACCAGTGGAGCTGTGGACAGTGCTGAAGGATGTTGCAGATTTCAGAGGGACATAGATAAGCTGCAGAGATGGGTTAAGAGATGGGAAATGGAGTTTAGTGTGGAAAAGTGTGAAGTGATTCACTTTGGAAGCAGCAACATGAATAAACAGTACAGGGCTAATGGTAAAATTCTTGGTAGTGTGGATGAGCAGAGAGATCTGTACATAGATCCCTGAAAGTTGCAACCTAGGTTGATAGGGTTGTTAAGGCGGCATATGGCGTGTTAGCTTTTACTGGTCGAGGGAGAGTTTCGGAGCCATGAGGTTATGTTGCAGCTGTACAAAACTCTGGTGTGGCCGCATTGTGTACAATTCAGGTCACTGCATTATCAGAAAGATGTGGAATCTTTGGAAAGGGTTCGGAGGCAATTTACTAGGATGCTGCCTGGTATGGAGGGACGGTCATATATGAGGAAAGGCTGAGGGACTTGAGGGTGTTTTCATTAGAGAGCAGGTGGTTGAGAGTTAACTTAATTGAGACATACAAGATAATCAGAGGTTTAGATAGGGTGGACAGTGATAGTCTTTTTCCTCAGGTAGTGATTGCTAGCACAAGGGGACATCGCGTCAAATTGAGGGGTGATAGATATACGACAGATGTCAGAGGTAGTTTCTTTACTCAAAGTAGTAGGGATGAGGAATGCCCTGTCTGCAACTGTAGTAAACTTGCCAACTTTCAGGGCATTTAAATGGTCATTGGGTAAACATAGATGAAAATGGAATAGTATATGATAGATAGGCTTCAAATTGTTGCGCCAAACTGTGGAATCATCGAGGGCTGAAGGGCCTGTACTGCGCTGTAATGTTCTATCGATTCTTTGTGACTGTTTCCACCTTTGTTATTTATTCAATCCATTTAATTTGACCTAATATTTGGAGAGGTTTCAATGGGATCTTGATCAGATGGGCCAATGGGCTGAGAAGTGGCAAATGGAATTTAATTTAGGTAAATGTGAGGTGCCGGATTACTAAAAAGTGAGAACGCTCCCTGTACCTACCACTCAACCATCTCACTTTTTGTCATCAAACCCTTTAAATCTTGAATATTTTGAAACCTATAGAACTTCACAATTCTCATAAGCCTCCATTACTGAGATCTGATGACAAAAGTTTTGGTATAAAATCAGGAGTGAATTTTTCAGGACTCTTTTCTTGTAAGGTTTAAAGGATAGTACCCAAAACCAGAAACAATATTCTAACTCTAGCACAACCAGCGATAGGAGCAGGATTTGCATTGCTGCTAGTTGTATACTTGATACCGAATCACATTTTAAGGTCATATGAACAAAACTCTTTTGCAGTTTGTTCGTTTATCCCTCCACTTCTAGAGATTTCAGATTTTTTACTTTTCCAAAAGGGTCATGTGGCTCCATAAAAAATAAATTCTCCCGTCATTAATTCCCATGCATACACAACTGAAAGTTTAAACTTGATCTAAAAAGAGCAAGGTAAAACAGGATTAAATCTTTAAATATGTTCTTACAATTCTTGTGGACTGAGTAACATTAGACTGCAAAGCCTTCAAAAATGCCTCACTGCGATCTTCTACCTCAATCCTAAAATTAAAAAAGTCAGTTTATTTCTTTTTAAAACAAATAAGTGACCAGATCAAATTGATAGCAATTAGCAAACTTTGCAAAATACAGCCACAGAAAGTAGTCAAGGGAGGATCCTGCCCATGTAACAATCCCAATAAGCCAATAAAAACTCACCAAAATTGCTACTCATCTGTACAGGCTTGACCTCATAGAAAAATGAACAGTTGAAAATACTCAGTTAAACTTTCTAGTCAGTTCCTCTGACAACCATCTATTCAGGTGATTGGGGAATATATTCCATCATGGAACACAGACAGAACTCACCATGTGGATACAGAACTGGCTCAAACAGAAGGGTGGTGGAGGGTTGTTTTTCAGACTGGAGGCTAGTGACCAGTGGAGTGCCACAAGGATCTATGCTGGGTCCAATATTTTTCATCATTTATATAAATGATTTGGATTTGAGCACAAGAGGTATAGTTAGTAGGTTTGCAGATGACACCAAGATCGGAGGTGTAGTGGACAGCAATAAAGGTTACCTCAGATTACAATGGGATCTTGATCAAATGGGCCAATGGGCTGAGAAGTGGCAAATGGAATTTAATTTAGGTAAATGTGAGGTGCTGCATTTTGGCAGGATTTGCATTTTGGCAAATCTTAACAGGACTTATACACTTAATTGTAACGTCTTAGGGAGTGCTGCTGAACAGAGAGATATTGGAGTGCAGGTTCATTGGTCCTTGAACAGTTGAGTTGCAGGTAGATAGGATAGTGAAGGCGGCGCCTGGTATGCTTTCCTTTATTGGTCAGAGTATTGAGTACTGGGAGGTCATGTTGCGGCTGTACAGGACATTGGTTAAGCCGCTGTTGGAATATTATCTGCAATTCTGGTCTCCTTCGTTTTGGAAAGATGTTGTGAAACTTGAAAGGGTTCAGGAAAGATTTACAAGGATGTTGCCAGGGTTGGAGGATTTGAGCTACAGGGAGAGGCTGAACAGGCTGGGGCTGTTTTCCCTGGAGTGTCAGAGGCTGAGGGATGACCCCTTATAAAAGATTTATAAGATCATGATGGGCATAGATAGGATAAATAGACAAAATCTTTTCCCTAGGGTAGGGGAGTCCAGAAGTAGAGGGCATAGGTTCAGGGTGAGAGAGGAAGATATTAAAAAGTGGCAACTTTCAAAAAAACAGAGCGTGGTACGTGCATGGAATGAGCTGCCAGAGGAAGTGGTGGAGGCTAATACAATTGCAACATTTAAACGGCATCTGGATGGGTATATGAATAGGAAGGGTTTGGAGGGATATGGGACAGGTGCTGGCAGGGTTGGATTAGATTGGGTTGGGATATCTGGTCGGCATGGATGAGTTGGACCGAAGGGTCTGTTTCTGTGCTGTATATCTCTATGACTATGGATGGGAAGTAAGGTGAGCCATTCACCTCAAAATACATAGTCTTTGTTCTTGTCACACAACAGGGAAATTATGTAATTGTTCAGGTTGAGTTTCTGATTCCCAGGATCTTACCAGCAGAAAATGAGACAGTAATGTCAGTAAAATATAGAGGGATTCAGACTCTCTCTAGTTGGAAACAAAGTCATTGTCTGACAAGTTATTTGCCAACTGAAGCTTGGATGCTGTACAGAGCTGGTTACCCATGGTCATAGGCAGTTATTACGTGGGGAGTCGCCAGTGGAACAGACATCACTGAGGAAGTAAATTTGACAGAATGCAGCCACTTTGATACCAGCTGTAGACAATAGTCCCTGATCAAGTTGCTTTCATTAATCTTCTCCAAAGACAGACCATCTGATCAATTTCCTTTGTTTCATGTCCAAAATAGAGTCAGAGATATACAGCATGGAAACAGACCCTTCAGTCCAATAACCACACAAAGATGTTCATTTTTCTTCACTGGAGTAGGAATTCAAAGTTAGACCCAGTGCAAGGGTCTAATTCCATGTTAATTAACTATGCTAGTCTTTCAATGCTGGAGTCTGGCACTGACAGCACTTCATTTCAACTAGAGAGCGTTGTGAATGAACTGTTTGAGAAGCCAATAATATACAGAGGAATCTCAATTATCCAGCATTTAATTATCCAAATTTTGGATTATCTGGCAAGATTGCAAGGTCCCAAAGCTTGGCTAAACGGTGTTATCCACCATTGCGTTATCCAAACAAAATGCTCCCTGCCCGTGTCATTCGGATAATCGAAGTTCCTCTGTATGAAGATGGAGAACTTGGCTTTCCATCAGAGAAATAATAAATCAAATCTAACCATGTTTACAACTTGGAGCCGCCTTGGGCACATTCTAAACGCTGTCATTTAAATTTTCAAGTATTTGTTTCCCCCGTTGCTACATCACTTACAGTTTCAGAATGTATGAGCAGGCTTAAAATACAAAAATCAAAACCATAATCATTATATTGTTTCACTAGGTGAGATATTGATGAGGAGTGTTAAGAGACAAATCTTTCAAAGCTTGTCGCCCTCCCCTTGGGTTTCATTTTTTGGTGTTGAATTTCCTTGCATCTATGATAAAGTGTAACACTGCAGATCAGGCACTTATGGACAACCAGTTACACTGACAGGAGAATTTAATAAGAGCTTTCACTTGTATGGATTTATTTCTCTAACAGACTGGACATAGAATCTCTTCACTGGCTCAGCAACCTAGGAGTAAGGGAAGAACAACTTAAAACTCAGCTTGATCTCTTAGGAATTCAGCTGTTTTTTAAAAAAAATTCATTCATCCATCCATTAGCATTGCTGCTACATGGCACCACTGACTGGGCCAGCAATTACCGTCCATCCCTTGAGGGGATGCCCTGGAGAGCTGTCTTCTTGAACCACTGCAGTCATTTAATGTCATCATTTTAGATGGAAGTGGTCATGGGTTTGGAAGGTGCGAACTAAGGAACTTTGGTGAATTTTTGCCAAATAATCTTGCAAAAGTATACCGCTGTTACTGAGCACTGGTGGAGGAGGGAGTACATTTTTGTAGATATGATGCCAATCAAATGGGTTGTCAATCCTGGAGGGTGTGAACACTATTTGTCACTGATCAACTCAAACAGGTCTCCTTACATTTGGACGTGGACTGTTACGTATGCATTGTGAATAGTGCAATTACTAATCAAATTGTAGAAATCACAGAATCCCTATAGTGCAGAAACAGGCCCATTCAGCCCAAAGTCCACACGGACCATCCAAAGACCATCCCACCCTATACCTGTAACCCTTAACTTCCCCACACTGAATCCACCTAACCCGCACATCTTTGGACCATGGGAGGAAACAAGAGCACCTGGAGGAAACCCCAAAGGCATGGGGACAACGCCCGTGTGGAGTTTGCTCAGTCACATGAGGGTGGAATCAAACCCAGGTCCCTGGTGCCATGAGGCAACAGCGTTAACCACTGAACCACCGTACCGCCATGTTATGATACAAGTCACAGGTAATAGAGTTTTAGAATTCTCCAGCAAATTAGGTCAACTGTTAAATTTTAACTGTTGTTAATTTGTTTTGCTTAAGCAAAATCTGTTATGGCAAATATTTCAAGTCAAGTCACAGATCAGCCACACTCAGTCAGGCCGCAGGCTCGAGGATTAAATGGTCCATTTCTTTTCATGTTCCAAGAATTGTCAGGAGTATGAAGACTAACAGTGCATTTAGTATGAACCATACGAGTATGGTTGAGTACTTACATTAATGGCTTTTCCATTCTAATGCCCATTGCATTTACTACTTTGCCTAGAGTTTGGAAAAGGCTCCTAGCTACATCAACATTTCTTCGGGTAAAAATCAGCACCCAATTTTCCAGTGGAATAGGATTAATCAGGTATGCACCTCTGGTTTCTCTGGACCACTCTGCTGCTTGAGGATTATAGTCAAACTGAAAAGTAATGGAATCCACACAATATAACTTAAATCAGAGCATAAAAGGTGCAAATAAACAAAAACATACAAAGAATTGCTTTTTCCAACACATGCCTAATCTATACTCACAGAAGAAAAAGTCAAGAGAAAACAAAGAAATTTGGGAATGAAGCCTCAAACATGCTAAATTAGGCAATTACTTTGACTTCAGGCCAATCCTTGTCCATAACAATCTTGAACCTAATGCAGTTATAATCACTGACAGCAAAATGCAGTCAGTCTCTCTTCCTCCAACACCTCCATCCCCTCCCTCTTTGCACACACACCCTTGCTGCCCTATATTAGGTAAGATCAAACACAAATCATTTAGTTAAATGATTTTTAAAAAGTCACAAGGAAATGAATAGCCATCTCTAGCCTGGGAACAAAGGAACTAAAGTCATGCTAATAATAAATCTAAATTTCTAAAAGTCATTCACTTTTCCATCAAGACTGCCCATTGTAACGAATGCTTGCTCTTAAATTAACTTTTATGCGCTTAATGTCAATAGTTTCTCGCATAAGCTACATAGTGCAGCTCACAATACAGTAGACAATCGAATATATTGCCTGAAATAAGACATTCATGACCAATGGTTGAAAACAGGTGACACTTGACTCCATGCATTTACCTCCAGAGGGTATTGTCACATTATGTTTAACCACTAGCAGTGATTTGATGCTGAAGCAATTTAGTACTATGGAGTAGCTGAGAGAACCATTTAGATGTAGAATTTAGCTTCTTATGTGGACATAAACAAACTTACAGCCATTTGCAATCTGGGTGAGATTTCTAATGCACATTACCATTTTTCCACCTTGGTGGATCTTCTCTGAAGGCACAACTCGACCAGACAACGAGTGCAACTCAGTATCAAACTGGAGACCCCAATCAGAGAGTTCCTTCTGGACATTATCATCCCTGTTTTTAAGAAGTTTAAAAATCATTGTAAACTAACAACAGCAAATCTATAAGTCTACTTTAGTTTCAGTCAATGCAGAAAAGAAATTCCCCTACATGAATTCAAAACAAAGTGTAACACAGAGTTCAGATCATAGTGACTATTTTGAGAAAATCTGCTGCTTTTACAGAGAGCCAGAACTATCCCATGGGTTTATTAAGTAGACCAGGTGAACACAGAAAATAATCTGATGCTGTAAAGAGCCAGCGAGCAGAATGAAATCCTAAATATAAACACTGGCATTGAACAATTTTCAAAATGGTCCATTTCTGCGCCATATACTCCTTGTACATTGAATAAATTACACAAATTGTTGTACCCCAACGTCAGACTTATTGAAAGGCTAGAACTTAAATTACAGTATATCTTAATGTAAATAGTGCAACCAGGTTCAGACTAGAATTCCAATGTTGGCTTGGCTCAAACTATGAAGGCCAAAGAAAATGTAGTAGAACTGACTGCAGTAAATATTGAAATTAAAAGACAGACAAGAATAGAAATTGCTAGAAAAGCTCAGCAAGTCTGAGGATGGGTCACATGACCCAAAATGTTAACTCCGATTTCTCTCTGCAGATCTTCCAAACCCGCTGAGCTTTTTCAGCAATTTCTAATTTTGTCTGATTTACAGCAGAGTTCTTTTGGCTTTTATTTGAAATTAAAAATATTTAAAAACTTTAATCTGCTGATTGAAGAGAGAATAGAGAATCAGAAAAGACAGTTAAAATAATTGACAAATTGAAACATTTTACCATAGCCCACTGAAAGAAATGGCTTCAATATTTTACAACAATGGGCTACATTACAAAAATTTTCATACTTCTGATCACCAGATTATTTTTTTCCAAATTTAATTTCATTTAAGAACATACTTTTGAATGTAGTCCATGAAACGGCATAACCGCTGTTCTCTTTGTTTTGGTGTTAATCTTGTATGTACAGACAGGTCTCTCATAACACTGAAATCGGAACGTATTTTGTCAGTCATTCCTGTAAATTATGAAGAAAGAAAACATGAATTTACAACAGTGCCTTTCACATAAACCATTTTCTGGCCTATGAAATGTTTCGTTATGGTGTCGTCATTGTTATAACATAGGAAACAGTAACCAACTGCATTTGGCAAACTCTAAAGCAGGAAAGTGAAAATGACCAGATCATATGTTTTTGTTGTGTTAAATCAGGGATAAATATTGGCAAAAGATTTTGGATAATTCGCTTGCTCTTCTTCAATGAAATTATTTACTAGAGGAGGCTGTCAGCCTTTGCATAAACACTGGTTTTTGAAGTACTGCACCTCCACCAGTGCAGTATCCTCTCAGCGTTGCAGTTTCACTGATGATTTTTGTCCTTAGAACCTGGTATGCGACAGAACCTTGCTTATTCAGAGGCAAGTGCTGCCATGGAAGGCAACACTGAGGATCACGAGCCAGTCCCTACGGCCATACTAGTCTGAAAACTCCTTATCTCAGAAGCTAAGCAGACTCAGGCCTGGTTAGTACTTGGATGGGAGACTGCCTGGGAATACAACACTGAGGATCAGCCAAAATATTTATACTGAATGTCGCTGCTGAATCAAGCGCAGCTGCTACTTCATGCTACATGAATTGAACCCAAACAACGGCATGAGAAATACGGAGCCACATTTTAAATGATTATTTTGACACAGTTCTACATTCACAAGCTGCACTCTGAAGCTTATTATGCATTTTGAAAGTGCAGCTATCGCAGCAAATCATCTTTTCACACCAAGATCTAATTTCAGTACAGATCAAATATTCAGCAGACAAACTAGAAGTCCCTTGGGCCAGCATACTTCAATTCACAACTACTGATACAAATTTATACAATATTTTACAGCATGACAATTATGGTTAAATGCTAAGTTACAACTTTAAAAGTCTGGTTTACAACACTGACATCTCCTCCTCGCGGCTTCCAGAATGAGAAATGTGGAAACTAAATAGACAAAAAGGTCACAGGTTTACCTCTCTTTGGTACAGTTAGCCAATCTCAAAAACCATGCTTCAGCGACTTGAAGGTAATGAATTATTTCAAAGGCACTGCCATGCCACCAAAATGTGACATTAACAACAAGATGCACTCTTTGACATGGAACATGCTTTCAAACTGAGTTATGCATACAAAATAATTATTACATATCACCCCAAATTAGCCCATCTTTTCAATTCCCATTACCTGTAAGATAGCAGAGCTCTGGAATGAGGCAGATGGGTCCTATAGTAGTACCTCCAGGTCCTTGTCTTTTGGGCTGACTGACAAGCACTGGCTGGTTCAAATCAGTAATGTCTGTACTATATTGCTATGGAAAAATTAAAAATAGGTGTAACTCAAATTTTCTCACATTCCTAACCTTTCAACATATTGGTCAAAAATTAAAGAAATTGACATATCAGAACTTTTTTTAAACTGAAGATTAATGCAATATGGTTGTACCTTCTTGTAATATTCTATGTAGCTGATTTGAGATCCATCTGCTTTTTTAAAGGTGTTTCGTGGATTCTGAACCCAATCAATGTCATCAATTCGGTAAGTCTTGTTGTTGTATCTAGGAGTCACCATGATGACTGAATGAGTTGATGAATGAATACATTATGATCCAAGTGGAATTTACTACTGGCCAAGTCAGACCCCAGAATGAAATGTGGTTCGAAACATTTTGTTTTTATTTAATATGGTGATCATTCATCACATGACATGTACAAAAGACTGTTTCCTTATGGAGGAAATCTACATTTATTACACAGAGGAAAAAAACCAAGCTATTTAAATATAGAAACACTGATAAAAGATCTTAAAACTACAGCCAGTCTCATCTCTTCCCCAACACCATCAATTAGTGCTTCAAGTTTTGAAAACAAAACCTTCTATCAACTCTTTAGGTTTGACTTAACTGCTTCTTTCCCATTTCTGTGGAGTCTTCCTTACACGAATACTCAAAACTGAAAGCCTTCGTTAGTTACTTAATAATCTGCTAATTTCTGGAAGTTTCATGAGTTAAACTTTCATACCGCGGTAACAAGCTCTCCTGAACTGGCCGACAGTTTCTTGCAAGGATGGAATATATGGGGAGGCTTAGTGATATCACTGGACTGTTAATTCCTGGAGACCTGGGTTCAAATCTCACTGTGGCAGACAGGGGAATTTGAATTCAACAAATATCAGGAATTAAGATTCTCAAAAGGTGACTATGAAACTATTGCCACTTGTTGGAAGAACTCACTTGGTTCACTAATGCCCTTTTCAGGAAGGAAACTACCACCTTTAACCAGTCTGGCCTACATGTGACTCCAGACCCACAGCAATGTGATTGACTTTTAATTAGGCAATTAAGGATGGGCAATAAATGCTAGGCTCACCAGTGACATGCTTATCCTTTGAATGAATAAAAATATTGTGCTCCCGACCGATCTTTTTCAAAACGGTCTTAAAAGCTTCAAATCCTGGGCGTTTCCAAATTAAAATCAACCCTTGATTATTCTAAACCAAAAGCAAGCTACTGCCTTTGAAATGTTTATTCCTAGTCATAAACCCTACAGCATGGATCCAAGGGGCTTGAAAGCCATTTGCTCTAACACATACTGAATTAGGTCACAGAAGCACTATGGTCTTGTCTTTTTTTTTCCCCAAAGTAAAAGTATACCCATATGACACCAGCTTGAAATCCAACTCCATACTTAGAAAATAAAATCACACCATTTCTCACAAGATCATAAAAATATGCTAAAAAAAAGCAAGCAGAAAGAAGAAACAGCCCAACACAAAAACAAATATGGTACTGCACGACTCTGATGTGAAGTAAAACACCCAGATACCCTCATTAATCCGGCTCTTACCTGGTAAGAACTATGACTCCGATTAGCTCCTTTGAGCAGGCCTCCTGAAACCGGTGTTCACCAAACTGCTCATATAATTGATACATTACATCAAGTACAGTTTCGCTACGCAGAATCTTGTGACTGACATCTGCACATAACATGACACTGTTCTCGTACTGCAGAATTGAAGTGGTGTATCCTGGCCAAACCATGATTCTGTAGTAGTGGAAAATATCACAATGTTCACCATGGTTGTAAAATTTCTGATACTTTATACCCTTTGTAAAATTTAGTTTGATTTTAATTAGTTACATCTGAATATAATTCCCATCATGTTTCTCAATTCTTCTAGCTGTAGCAATAACAGACAGGCTTTTAATCTGCAATTCTATCCTGATGCAATGTAGCCACTGGTGGAAATATCTGACTATAGATTGGTTTGAAAGAAAAATTATATAGATTCACAAGCAGCAATACAAAAACAGTATTTGGAATTACTGAATGTTTGAATAACCTCATCTTTTACTTCTAACACTGCCGCAACGGAAGACTACACAATCTCAACTCATCCAGTAAAAGGGAAGATTAATGAGCATAATACATTGGAGGACTACTTTTGCAACTGTGTTACTTTTGCATACCGGTGTTGTGGAATCATAATGGGATCCTGAGGGTTGTAATAATTTCGGCCAATTTGCTGCAAGGACATCATCTTTAAAAGCCTGCAAAGAATTTCATAAATTTTGTTAAGGGATGAGAAGTGAGTTTTGAAATGTGACAACTCAATAGAATCTGTGTAAAACAGCAAGTACAAAAAGAATTTTAGTCAAATTAACCAAACTGTAAATTTCTATCAGACTCCAACTTCAGTTTTTTTGTTGAGGCACACTTCCTGCAAGATTAGATAAGCTTCTAATTATTTAAATCTCAATTATAAAACATCACAAGATCAATCCAGCTCTTGATTTTTTTTTTAAGTCAGCCGGTTATCTGACAAGCTGTGAAGGCATATCATAACTTGTGTCTTATAAATAGAATACTCTTCTAAGTAGGAGTTTGTTTTGCACAAAATTAGTGCAAACTCCCCTTTTGATCCTAGTAACTGGAGCACATCACTCTTCAGGCTATACTTGAACACCTGGAAAACAGTGGTGTACCAAAATGATAATACTTAAATCCCAAAGGGAGGACACTCACTCCAATTTGAGTGGAATTAAGTCCCAGATTCACTTATTGCAACCACTCCTACTCATGCCTGTACTAGTTCAACTGGAGTGAGATACTTTAGTCCCCACGTCCTTAATAGTTTCCAGGTCAAAGATACTTTTTCAATTGCTTACCTCCTGAACACAATATTGTAAAACTGAAGGCATGTTGGAGATGTTGGAGGCAATTCATTGGTCAAAGTAACTGTTACCTTCACACTCTGGCCATCACGTGTCTGGCTCATTAGTTCAGTGACCTTACAATTAAAGAACAGATGACAAGTTTTATTAAAATTCAAAATTTTTTTCATGCTTAACACCAAGTTCATCCTTGTTGTTATAGGAAGTAATACCTTCAAAAGTTTGAAAAGTCATTTTTCCAATGGTTTCTGAATGAATGTCGGTCCTGGGACTCAGCAGCTTGCATTTGGAAAGTCAATACACTAGTAAACAAGCTCACAATGATAACCCAATCAGAACTGAGGGAGAACTATACCGTACGAAGAATCATCAAATGGAGGTCACATTCACTCTTGCAAGTGAATACAGAAAGATCCCATGCCACAATTTTGAAAAGAAGGGCAGTCACCCAGGCTGTTCCACCCAATATTTATCTCTCAGTCAACACCATAAAAATAGCCTGTTCACTAAACTCATCAATTCCTATCTTAAACTGTTCAATGATTGTGTGGTTGTGGAAGGTCAATCACAGAAGCACAGACTCTACAGTAAGAAATACAGCACAGTCTACATTAGTCCCACTTTTCTACACAAGGCCCATAGCTTGCTATACCTAAATTAGCTGCCTTTCTTATTATTCTTTTGCAGATTAAGTGCTCTGTTGGTTAGGCCAGCATTTATTGCCCATCACAATTGCCTTGAAGAAAGTAATGGTGAATTGTCTTCTTGAACCATTGTTGTCCATGTCGCCACATCCATAATGCTCTTAAGGAAGCGATAGCCAACATTTTGACCCAGCGACACTGAAGTTCACAACCATATTGAGTGGCTTGGAGAAAAACGAATTTGTAGCATTTTCATGCATCTGCTTTCATGGTCATTCAAGATGGCAAAGGATGCAAATTGGAAAATGACAAAAGGAGACTTGCAAGTTGCTGCAGCATATCTTGAAGATACTATACAATGCTGCGACTGAACACTGATATTTCTTACATTGCAACAGTGACTATATCTCCACAAGAGATGAAGCAGACTATACCGCCAGTCAAAACTGCCACAACCTTCAACAAAATCATGGTTAATCTTGGACTACATAACCACTTTCCCACTTGATCTCCATATCCCTCAATTCCCCCGAGGCCAACAATCTACCTAATGCATCTGTAGAGAAAAAGCCAAACAGTTATTGGACCTGAATATTGACTTTTCTCTCCACAGATTCTGCCAGACCTGTTGAGCTTCTACAGTAATTTGTTTTTGTTCCTTTATATTACAATTCAATCTCTGGCTGTTGATCACAGGAAGAAAACATTAATCCATTGTTTTTCTTTTCATTATAATTTTCAACAATAATTACATTTCCATGCAATGTCATGAATACTCAACATTTAACTTACTTTCTTTTCCAGTTTTTTAGGCAGGAATAAGATTGAACCATCAAATACACGAGTTGTACCAAGAATTTTGTCATGCATAAACAATAGTACTGTTCGCAAACGCCTTGATTCCATTTGAGGATTATAATCCACGTGGTACTGATACAGAGCCCATTGCGGGCGAGAGCTTAGGCGAATATAGTTTGTTATCAGTCGTATTAGACTCCCAGAAACACCTGAAAACATAAAAGATTAATGACTCCCTGTATGGCAACAGTAACAATACTTCATTGCCTGAACTAATCAACCTGAAACTGTGTAAGCCAAATGGTTTACTTCTGCCCCTTTAACCTATGAATGATAACTTCTGTTGTTAGACAAAAATATGGTGCCAAAGTAGAAAATCCAAGGAAAGCGAGGGAAAACAAAACTGTCTCAATGCTAAAGGAAATGAAGGGGAAAAAAAATTAAATGGAAAAGAGTAAACATGTGCGAATGAATGGGAAAATGCTTCAAAAATCAAAGAGTCAGATTTTGCTGTCTGAACTCTAACATAGGTATTTGTTTTTAAGGATTTGCTATGTGGAGTTGTAGAGGTCTGTTTTGAGGTTTTTCTGATTTACAAATAAAGGATTTGAATTTAGAAACTGTGGACAAACATGCTCATGTACAGGATTTTAAAAGATTTCAGGACAGACTAGATGAGATGTAAATAAGCAATATTTCTTGGAACTGGGATACAAAAAATCTTAAACTGCACAAGAAAAAAGATAGATTCACAAGTGTAGAGCTTAAAGTGGATCAAGTACACTATAAGGAGAGTCGACTTTTCGGGCATGAGCCCTTCTTCCTGAAGAAGGGCTCATGCCCGAAACGTCGACTCTCCTGCTCTTTGGATGCTGCCTGACCTGCTGTGCTTTTCCAGCAACACATTTTCAGCTCTGATCTCCATCTGCAGTCCTCACTTTCTCCAAGTATACTATAAACAAATTCTAGGTTCTGTATTAAGAGGCATAGATAAAACAAAAGCAGATCATTTCAACCGATAGAAGACTTGAATCATAATAGGAATACCCTGTAACTTTGGGCACCCCAACCAGAGTAACAAAAGGCTGTAACAAGGTAAATATTTTGATTGTCACTTGTTAAAATTAGATTATAAAAAGGATCAAAAATTCAAAAAAAATTCTTAGCGTCGGGAATGGTTTTCAACTGTGAATATTGTTATAAATTGTTACTTAAAATGGTAGTTGCTTAAAATATAGCTTGAGATTGAGAAATGGATTTCACTATTGAGGATCTGCAACCTGAATACAGGCAGAGGTAACTAGTTGTTGTCAGGAACAACCACTTAACAGATGTTCTCAACAACTTAGGTGGCAATAAAATAGCTTCTCAGCTGCAAATTGACAATTCTGCTATAGCTGCATAATTGACTAACCACAGTCTGCTTCAACGGAGACTAACAGCTCCCTTTACAGCATAGAAATAACTAGACTAGATAAGCCATTACTGGCCACCTGACATATGCAGGTGCAGTGGCTCGGTTAGTGAAATAAGGGTGGCCTGAATGTTGGAAAACAAAGTTGGTTCCCAGGAAATATCATTGGACCAAGTAACTGTCAAATAAAGCAATATTGTGCATTGATTGGTAATTGTTGGAATGTATTATGTAATCATAGCCTGTACCTTTCTTTAAGAAAAGTATAAAAGCATCTTTGTTTTAAGCCATGTGTGCAGGCCCTCTGAGGAACACGGAAGTGTATAACCTCTGTGTTTCCGGATGCTCTGTACCCGGCTGTAAGAAATAAAGAATGAAGTCTTAAAGAACCAGACCGATTGTGAGTGCTGATTGACCGATCACTGAACAGAGTCTAGATCTTCACTAGGTGGCCAGGAAAAAACCCCAGACTTACTGCATCAAAAGACCCTGTGCCACAACAGTTCATGATTCTAATCCTCCCCCACTGAATTTTTAAAACTCCAAACAGTTAAAAATGACTAAAACCACATGTACTACAGTAATAGCTGTTTGATCTGGATTGCTGATGGCAATCAAAGCAAGACAAAACAATTTGTTTGTACTATCGCAAAAACCATGGAAAAGGAAAAACTGATGTTAATGCTGAATCCTGCAAAACTAGAATGAATTCCATGAAGATCTTTAAAAGCTGGAAGGTTAGGAAAAGTGGACAAAGTCAAAACTTAAAACAATTGTAGAGTAAAAAAATTAGAAAAAAAAATGAAATTAAGAGAGAGCAATAAAGTAAAAAGCTGAATTTTTAAGCCACAAAGTAGTTAGATACAGTTTTGAGGGTTAAAGAGATCAAAGGTTAAGGAGACAAAACAGTAACAGGATGGTCAGCCATGATCATATTGAATAGTGCAGCAGGCTTGAATAGAGTCAAAGAATCCTTATAGTGTGGAAACAGGCTCTTTGGCCCAACAGGTCCACATCGACCTTCTGAAGTGTAACCCACCCAGACCCATTCCTCTACCCTATATTTCCCCTTGACCAATGCAACTAACGTGCACATCCCTGAACACTATGGACAAACTTAGCATGGCCAATTCACCTAACCTGCACATCTTTGGATTGTGGGAGGAAACCCGAGCACCCGGAGGAAACGCACGCAGATACAGGGAGAATGCGCAAACTCCACAAAGAGTTGCTAGAGGCTGGAATCAAACCTGGGTCCCTGGCCCTGAGACAATGGTGCTAACCCCTAAGTGCAACATGAAAACAATCCCTTCATTCCAACATGCCCATGCTAACCAGAGATCCTAAATTAATTTAGCCCCATTTGCCAGTATTTGGCCCATATCCCTTTAATCTGTTCCTCTTCATATACTCACCCAAATCCTTTTTAAATGTTGTAATTCTACCTGTCTCCACCACTTCTTCTGGTAGCTCATTACACACACAGACACACACCATCCTCTGTGAGAAGAAGTTGCCCGTTAGGTCTCTTAGAAATCTTTCCCCTCTCATCTTCAATTTTGGGTGCACCCCTTTCCCTTCCCAAAAAGATCTTCTTTATTTATGCTATCCATGCCCCTTATGATTTTTAGAAACCTCTAAAAAGTCATCCCTCAGGCTCTGACGCTCCAGGGAAAAATAATCCCAGTCTATTCAGTCTCTCCCCATAGCTCAAACCCTCCAATTCTGACAACATCCTTGTAAATCTTTTCTGAACTCTTTCAAGTTTCATAACATCCTTCCTATTACAGGGAGACCAGAATTGCATGCAGTATTCTAATCGTGGCCCAACCAATGACCTGTACAGCCACAACATGACCTCCTAACCAGCACCGCCTTCCTAACCTGCAATCTTCTTCCTGACCTCTCTGCCCCCACTCCACTCCAGCCTATCACCCTCACCTTGACCTCCTTCCACCTATTGCATCTCCAACGCCCCTCCCCCAAGTCGCTCCTCCCTACCTTTTATCTTAGCCTGCTGGACACACTTTCCTCATTCCTGAAGAAGGGCTTATGCACGAAACGTCGAATCTCCTGTTCCTTGGATGCTGCCTGACCTGCTGCGCTTTTCCAGCAACACATTTTCAGCTCCCAACTCTTATACTCAATGTATTGACCAATAAAGCAAGCAAGCATTCCAATGCCTTCTTCACTGTCCTAAGTGGCTTATTGCTGCTATTTTCTTTGTTTCTACTTTTGATCTGAAACAAGCAATTTGATCATTTTTCCATCTGGATTACAAGAAAACTTAGTACACGATAAAAGATTTAGCTATAGAAAGTGATCCTCAGCACAAGCAATCTCAAATGAAGATTCAACTACTCTACTCAAGCATTTACCAGTTTTGGACTCTTTGACATGCTCCATTGCTTTCCTTGTGTTCACTCCAAAATCATGGAAGTCTCGCCGACGTCCACCTCTTTCTGCCAATGACATCTCTTTAAATCCAGCAGATACCACCTCAACAACTGCAATATTTACAGGAAACAAAAATAAGTCAAACAATTAAAATCCAGAAGAATTACTTTATTAATCTTGATGAATTTCACTGAAGTCCTTTTCATTTGTGTGGATGCTACTCAACAAATTTAAAGAGGAATATTTAACGACCTTAATTCAGAATGGCACAAACTCATTATAAAACAAACAACAGAATATTAATTTCTGGAGTCAGCCATTCGACAAAAAAGGACATCCAACATAATTAAGAAATAGTTCAACGTCTTGTGCACCAAGTATCAATATGCATTTCTTTTTAAGCCCTGAATATTTTTAAAATAATATTGACAGCAATTGGCTGGCTTCACTTGAAATTGGAAAACTGGCAAAATAGTATTTGTTTTTAAAAAAAATCTTTCAAGGTGCAATGTACCAGGTATGCATGTTGTGCAAACATTAGGGTCACCAAGATACAACATCTGGAACAAAAAGGCTTATGAATACAATTGCTTCACTAATGGTCTCGTTGAGACAAGAACATAATAAGTTATGCAATAATGTCATGAGACAGATTAATAAGATTCACATCAACCAAAAAGCTCCAGCAAGTTTCTCAAGTGCAGATCATTATGCACATATGATGTTACATGACTTCAGCCTTGACTAAGAGAAACTGGAGAGACTTCTGAACAAATTTTGCACACATGACTGCTTCCATTTTCCTTTCACAAGCATAACCAACTGTCCAAAGATGATTTACACGTAGAAGTTATTAAATTCAGTCTATTAGGATGTACATTTTAACATAGCCTCACCATCTTTACGTCCCATTGCTCCAGAGGGCCCTCTCTGTCGACCACGACCAAGCAATTCGGATTCTCCTGTACTGACAGGTCTTGTTGGAGCTGGTTCTGGAGCAGGTGCCTAAAAGCACAAAATAGACCTCAACTTATTTCTCAAGCAATCAGCTTTAAGTAACAATAAACCCACTGGCCTTTAGATGGCTGCTTGTGATTGGAATCGGTTTTAAAAGTTCAGATTTAGGGAGAACTGATAGCATATTAAGTGCTGTACTCAATGATATTAGAGAATTCAATCATCTTTTCACCTCAGGCAAGCTGTCAATCCTTGTGCCCATTTCTCTATACATGTGAATTTTGACAGAAGAAAGTTGAACAAGTATCAGCCAGCTGGGCCTGTGCTGCCATAAAATGGCATTGAGGCTAACCCATACCTTAATCCCAGTATTCTCTCTGCTCCACAGCCAAAAAATCTATTGATTTTTCAAATGATCCAGCAAAACCAGCTATTTGAAGAGGGGTGTTCAAGTTTCTACACCACTTTAAGAAATAGCGCCTCTTGATCTCATTTTGAATTGTACTAGTACGACCTCAAACAATAAACTTAACTTCAAGGGCTCTTGTGGAGTAATGATAGAGCCTTACCTCGGAGGTTCAAGTCCCACCTGCTCCAAATGTCTATCACATTTTATTCAACTTGTTTAGACATCAACCTAATTCCAAAGAGAAGCGTGGCACATTGGTGGTGAACCTGCCACCACCTGCCTGGGAGGTTTAAGTCAGGTGGTGGCAGGTTTAAGTCCCACCTGCCTGGGAGGTGTGTCATTATTTTAATCAACCTGCTCAAACAACTATATTTCATTCACTCTAGCCTGGTAACTGATTATCCCTTAACCAAAGTAGATTATCTGTTCATTATCCTTCATGATACGGAGACTTGGATATACAACAATGGTGGTTTAGATTAGATTAGATTCCCTACAGTGTGGAAACAGGCCCTTCGGCTCAAAAACAGTCCACACCGACCCTCCGAAGAGTAACCCACTCAGATCCATTTCCCTCTGACTGGTGAACCTAACACTGTGTAATTTAGCATAGTCAATTCACCTGACCTGCACATCTTTGGACTGTGGGAGGAAACCAGAGCACCCAGAGGAAACTCCACGCAGATAGTCACCCAGGCTGGAAATGAACCTGGGACCCTGGTGCTGTGAGGTAGCAGTGCTAACCACTGAGCACCGTGCCTTCCATTTTAACCTGCAGTGCCATGTGCTCTTTACACTATTTACATTCAAATCCTGCATCATAAGATGTATAAAAGTAGGCCATTCAGCCCATGTGGTATACTGTGCTAATGTAATCGTGGCTCATCTGATAATCCTCAACTCCACATTGCTGCCTTTGCACTACAACCCTTAATACCTTTAACCTCTCCACAACTCTTAACACTCCACATATTTGATCTGTATATTTCAATCTTGAATATACTTAATGCCAGCCTCCAAAGAAATTCCTTATCCTTCTTAAAATGTGTCCCCTCTTATTCGGAGATTATGTTGATCCAAGACTCTCCAACAAGAAAAAAAACATTTCCACATCCAACCTGTCAACGAAGCATCTTGTATGTTTCAATAAAGTTGTCTTTCATTCATCTAAATGCCAACAAGTACAGTACTCAATGTTGTCTCTTATCTCAAGAGAGTTGGAATATAAAAGCAGAGATGTGCTACTGAAACTTTATAAAGCTCTGGTTAGGCCCCATTTAGAGTAATGTGTCCAGTTCTGGGCCCCACACCTCAGGAAGGACATAATGGCACTGGAACGTGTCCAGCGGAGATTCACACGGATGATCCCTGGAATGGTAGGTCTAACATATGAGGAACGGCTGAGGATCCTGGGATTGTATTCATTGGAGTTTAGAAGATTAAGAGGAGACTTAATACAGACGTACAAGATAATACATGGCTTGGAAAGGGTGGGCGCTAGGAAATTGTTTCCATTAGGCAAGGAGACTAGGACCCGTGGACACAGCCTTAGAATTAGAGGGGGTCAATTCAGAACAGAAATGCGGAGACATTTCTTCAGCCAGAGAATGGTGGGCCTGTGGAATTCATTGCCACGGAGTGCAGTGGAGGCTGGGACGCTAAATGTCTTCAAGGCAGAGATTGATAGATTCTTGTTGTCTCGGGGAATTAAGGGCTACGGGGAGAATGCTGGTAAGTGGAGTTGAAATGCCCATCAGCCATGATTGAATGGCGGAGTGGACTCGATGGACCGAATGGCCTTACTTCCACTCCTGTGTCTTATGGACCTCTAAGACAGTTCCTCCATACCTGGTATCAGACTGGTTAGCCTTCTCTCTGGCCTCTAATGCCAATATATCTTTCCTTAAAGGGGTGCAAAACCGTTTACCATATTCCAGGTGGAGCCTGATTAATGCTTTGTTTGGTTTAAGCAAACGCTCACTACTTTCATACTCCATTTCCCTTGAAATGGGAGGTTAACATTCCATTGCCTTCTCTATTATCTGAACTTGCTAGTTGAGAGATTCATAAACAAACTAGCAGATCCCTTTGACTAGACTAGACTTACAGTGTGGAAACAGGCCCTTCGGCCCAACAAGTCCACACCGACCCGCCGAAGCGCAACCCACCCATACCCCTACATTTATCCCTTACCTAACACTACGGGCAATTTAGCTTGGCCAATTCACCTAACCCGCACATCTTTGGACTGTGGGAGGAAACCGGAGCACCCGGAGGAAACCCACGCAGACACGGGGAGAACGTGCAAACTCCACACAGTCAGTCGCCTGAGTCGGGAATTGAACCCGGGTCTACAGGCGCTGTGAGGCAGCAGTGCTAACCACTGTGCCACCGTGCCGCCCACTATGCCACCGTGCTCTGTAGCTTTCTTCATGTCTTCTTCATTTAAACAATATTCAGCTCTTTTATTCTTCCTGCTCAAGTGTATAACCTCACATTTTCTTACATCATAATCCATCACGTTTTTTTTTCCCATTTGCTAAACTCTGAAGACTCTCATCCTCACATCTTCACAATTATTTTAGTCTCATCTGCAAACTTGACTTTAGTACTTTCACTTTCCTTAGGCAAGTCATTCCTCGACATCCACGAGGGCTCCATTCCAGAGAACCACCACAAATGATGAAATTCATGACAGCGGAACTCATTAAAAATAGATCAAAATGGTTAAAAGCATTGCAGATATGAATTTTCCTTGATGTTGATTTTTATTTATTTATTTTTGGGTGTGGATGGGTGAATTCACAACTTATGATTTAATGAATAATGAGGATTTACTGTATGCTTTAAATAAGTGTTGCCCAAGCACTAACCACTGTGGCACTCCACTAATTATCCTGTTTAAAAACAAACAGGCTTTTGCCCCCACCTTGAGACCAAAAGGTGCAAGTCCCACCTGCTCCAGACACATCATAACGTGTCTGAACACATGATTAAAAGGGACCATAGGGGTGGGATCCAAGATGGCAGCGACCCAGCAAGTCTGAGTCTACAGTGCTCCTCCCAAGACTTGGGCAAAGTGGGTTACTCATTCCCACCACACTCACCAAATCATTTAAAATAGCTGTTTAATGTAATTAGTTGCTTAGTATTAAACTTAAACAATCTAATCTTCAGTAAAAATGACTAAAGGGAAGGGAGCCCGCAGCTCTCAGCAAGCAGGAACCCCTCCTCCACCCTCTCCAGCTGCAGCAGAGGTGTCTGCAGCCAGCCCGGGGGACTTATCTACAGTGGCAAGCCTTGTGGAAATCATCTCCAAACTGGATGCGAAAATCGACGATTTTATTGAAGAATCCCGAAGTCGATGGGACTCACACTCGGCCGTGCTGCAAAAGCACGACAGAGACATTAAGGAAATCAAACGCCGAGTCTGAGGGGCAAAGCTAACGGCCACGACCTCTGAAACTACAGTGCAATCGGCCATGGATCGGGTCCAGACTCTCGAACAGCGAGTCCAGACCTTAGAGAATCACACTGACCACCTCGATAATCGAGGTCATCGAAAAAAATATTCGTTCGCTGGGCCTTCCCGAACGGGAAGAGGAAGGCCAACTAACAGCATTCCTCGAATGGTGGCTTCCACAATTTTCAAATCTGGAGGTGGATCAGGCCGGGTAAGGGTAGAATGGGTGTACCAGGTTGCAATACGTGGGCCCGCCTCGGAACAGCACCCCTGCCAGTTCCTATTCTGACTGCAGAGCTATAAGGAGAGGCAGTTACTCCTAGAAGCCTCTAGAAATCTTGGAAAAGATCTCAAGCCATGATCTATAAAGGATCCAAGATCATGTTATTCCAGGACTTTTCCCCAGCTCTGGTCCAAAAGAGGAAGGCATTCGATGAGGCGAAGTAGTGTTTAAGGGACTTAAATATTCAGCACTCCTTACACTACTCAGCGATGCTACGCTTTAACCATGAAAGATCCGTGTATAACTTCAGATCGCCGGAAAAGGCTAAGGAATTTTTGGACTCTCTTAGATAAAGTGTAAGAGATAATGGATGCTGGTTTGCCTTCCCCCCCACTCCGGTTTATATCCCCCAAGGGAACAAGGGGGAAAATCTCCATTTAAATACTTTTTTTATTATTTAGAAATAGTTTTTTTATTATACTGTTGTGAGTGTATTAGAGAGTCTTTATTTTTGTGAATTTTATATGCTCTATGCTCGGGATGTTCTGGTAAGAGTTTCCCCTCCTGATGGGTCTCGGATTTGCCTGGACAATTATGGTTGATCAGTCGGTTAAGTGGTGCACCTGGAATGTCAAGGGGAGTAATTCGCCAGTCAAAAGGAAGAAAATATTATCAAATCTCAAGAAAGAAAAAGAGTTGATATAGCTCTCCTACAGGAGACACACCTGTTGGATAAAGAACACTTGAAATTACGACAGGGTGGATTTGATTAGGCCTTTTTATCTTTAAGCTCAAAAAGCAGGGGAGTTGTTCTTCTTATTCGGAAGAATTTCCCTTTCAAAATCCTAAATCAGATAAAAGACGAATCTGGACGATATATTCTGATTAAAGCCCTCATAAATGGAGAGGAATATGGGATTTTAAATTTGTATTGTCCCCCGGCACACCCCTTTAAATTTATAATGGAAGCCTTCTCAAAATTGATGGCTCTTGGTGCCCGTCATACAATTATAGGGAGAGACTTCAATTGTATTGTGGATCCGGAAATAGATAGGATTCCCAAGAGTACTGCAGGCGTATCTCCCAGATCTAGACAGTTGGTGGATTTGAACAAAGAATTAGGATTAGAAGATCCTAATTCACAGGGCAGAGATTTTTCTTTTTACTCCAATCCACATAAACGCCATACCAGAATTGATATGATTTTTGCCCCCTCAATTTTTTTAAATTCCATATCATCCTGTAAAATAGATAGTACAGTAATTTCCGATCAAGCTGCTGTATATATGGAAATCAAGGCGAGGAACAATGGGACATCCCCTCGGCATTGGCGTATGGACCCCTTCCTGATGAAAGATAGTGAGTTTGTAAAGTACTTCTCTTGAGAATTTAAAACGTTTTTAGAAATTAATTTAGGTACGGTTAGCAACCCATCAATGATGTGGGAGACCAAAGCTTACGCGCGAGGTTTGATAATATCCTACTCAGCGACCCAGAAAAAAATAAAGGGAGAACAACAGCGCCTGCTCGAAGCTCGCTTAAAAGCAGCTGAAACAGCATATGCTGACAGACCTTCTATTATCAAATTGCAAAGGATTACGGCCCTTAGGACAGCTCTAAACACCATGCTTACCCAAACGGCTAAGAGGGAAATATTATTTGCAAAACAAAGGTTATATGAATTTGGCGACAAACTGAGCATTTCTTGCAAAGAAAAGAAGGCCCCTCAAACTATCACGTCTATCAAGGAAAGTGGAAAGTACAGGTATTTTGACTCATGATCATAAAAGGATTAACGCAATCTTTAGAAAATTTTATTCCCATTTATATAAATCGCAGGATTGTGAAGACAGGACTAGGAGGATGCAATCATTTTTTAAAAATTTGACCTATCTGGACCTAACTCCGGAACAGGTATCGGTCTTAAATGCTCCCCTAATAGTCCAAGAAATACTTGACACAATCAGGCAACTTCAGAACAGTAAGGCACCTGGCCTTCAAGCTAAATTCTAAAGAATTTACAGGAATATTGGCTGGTCCACTTATGGACATGTATAACTATGCATACAGTCAGGGCTGTCTCCCGCCTTCGTTGAAAGAGGCAAATATCTCTCTTATCCTTGAAAAAGGAAAGGATCCAGAAGATTGGATGTCATACAGACCAATGTCCTGGCTAAATGTAGATTTTAAAATCCTTTCTAAAACATTCGCATTGAGACTAGAAAGGGTATTGCCACATATCATAAAGGAGGATCAGACAGGGTTTAAGGGCAGTAGTCAACCAATAATATTAGAAGGGTTTTGAATATGATTCAAGCCTGCCATCAGGGAAAGATACCAGGAGTAGTAATCTCATTAGATGCGGAAAAGACATTCGATCGGGTTGAATGGTCATATTTGTTTTACACGTTGGAAAGGTGTTTACCAAATGGGTCTTAACATTGTATAGTGATCCCATAGCAGTTGTGGTTACCAATGGATTAGGCTCGGATAGCTTCAGTGTGGGTAGGGGTTGTCATCAGGGATGTCCTCCCTCGCCATTGTGATTTACGCTAATAATTGAACTACTAGCAGAGGCTATACAGGCTGATCCTAATATAACGGCCCCGAGGATTGGTACAGGTAAACATAAAATTACCCTTTATGCAGATGATGTTCTTCTATTCCTCAGTAATCCTCTGGAGGTCCATACCTCATTTAATCCAAGTTATTAATACATTTAGCACATTCTCAGGCTATAAAATTAATTTCTCAAAATCGGAGGCTATGCCAATGGGTGGCCTTGCTATGATACCCCACTTAGTGGACGGACCCCACTTTCCCTTTCGGTGGTCCCTGGAGGGTTTCTTATATTTAGGCATATTTTTTGCCCCAGTATTTGGTCAGTTATACAAGGCTAACTTTGTGCATTTACTGGAAAGGATAAGGCAGGACCTCCAGCGATGGGGAGACTTTCCAATTTTCTGGCTGGGTAGAACAGCACTAATTAAAATGAATGCCCTGCCCCGTCTCCTATACCCTATGAGAATGCTTCCGGTGATGCTGCCGAGGCTGACACTACGTAAATTATATGTCTGGTTGGGTTCCTTTATCTGGAATCATAGACGGCCCCTCATTAAGCTGAAGAAGCTACCGCTTCCACAGGCAAGGGGAGGAATGGACTTAACTGATATTTCCTAAAATCTGGGAAGTTCCCTATTAAGTTACATTGCTGATTGGGTCTTGTCTGATCCGCAATCAATCCGGCTGCACATCGAGGCTTCTCAAGTAAAATGCCCACTTATTAACCTTTGTTTTCAGACAAGAGGAAAATCATTACGGATCACTGTAAAAACCCTCTAATACTAAACACAATTAAAGCTTGGAATATAATGCAGCAAAATGAGGGCAACTCACATAAAACATCCCCCTATGCACCAATAGTGGGAGCATGGGGACTTCAACCGGGGTTTATAGATGCCAGTTTTAAACTCTGGCGATCCGGGGTATCTCATGTCTAGGGGACCTATTTAAAGAAGGGGTCCTGATGTCTTTTGAACAGCTGCATCAGAAATTCGGATTACCTAATGGAGACCTCTTTCGATACTTCCAAATTCGAGATTATATACAGAAAAAGACTACGTTATTAGATAGTCTTTATAAATCAGATAGAGAATGTAGAGTGCTATGACCAATGGGGGTATCTTCCGTCAGTATTATTTATCATTTACTACATGATGAAGTATTGGGAGATATGGACAATCTGCTTAAAACATGGGATCAGGATTTGGGACTAGAAATCTCTACAGAAACACGGAATGAGATTTGGGAAAACGCCAGAAGAATCACCATCTGCAACAGAACTCAGGCTATCCAGCTGAAGATACTTCATAGGGCCCATATAGCACTGGATCGATTGCCAAAATTTAAGACAGGAGCATCTCCAATGTGTCCCAAATGTAAAATAGAGGTGGGCACTCTTGCACATTGCCTATGGACCTGTCATAAGATAATTAGATACTGGACTAAAGTAGCAAGTACCCTGACAGAAATTTTAGGAACGGAAGTTAAAGTGGATCCTGTATCTCTCCTTTTGGGCTTTTCGAACTTGCCCTCCCTGGATATGCACGGGAAGAGACTATTTTCTATTCTCTCTTTCTGTGCAAGGAAAAATATTTTGGTAAACTGGGTGGCTGAGGGCCCCCCTGGACTTTCAAATTGGCACAGATTAATTATGGAATGTATTCCCCTCGACTTCCTTACAAATATGATGTACCAAAAGACCGAATTATTTAAATAAATATGGCAGCGCTTCTTGAATTATATAAATACAGATATTTCGGCTATCCTAACAAGGGCTTTTATTTAATTGAGGTTACAAACCTGGCTGGTTCAGGGTCCCTTTAGAGAGGAATCTCGCACAAATACGGGTTTTGTTACATTTGGTGTTAATATTCCGAGCATGTATCTCACTACCCAATTTCTGTGTTATTCGTTGGTTTTCTTTTCTCTCTTATTTGAATGTAAGAGACAATTATAAACTCTGGTTAGTTGTAGGTTATATTAGTAGTTAAAATCTTCGAGGAGAAAGTGAGGTCTGCAGATGCTGGAGATCAGAGCTGAAAATGTGTTGCTGGAAAAGCACAGCAGGTCAGGCAGCATCCAAGGAACAGGAGATTCGACGTTTCGGGCATATGCCCGAAACGTCGAATCTTCTGTTCCTTGGATGCTGCCTGACCTGCTATATTAGTAGTTAGTTGAGTTTTGTTTTTTTTTCTTTCTCTGTATTTTTCTTATGTTAAATTTTGGTTATTATTTATTTAAGATTTAATTGTATATCAATGTTTGTACTTGAGAGTTTCGTTTATTTTTGTAAACTTGTAAAAATGTTAAATTTCTAATAAAAATATCTATAAAAAAGGATCATAATTCTGTAAGTTTTCAGATATTTGTGGGTAAGGATAACAGTGGATCTTGGATGAAGGTGTCAAATTTGGAGAAAGCCAACTATAACTGAATTAGGCAAGAATTGGAGAATGTGGAGTGGAGTGGCTGCTTGAGGGCAAAACCACATCTAAGATGTGGGAGTCTTTTGAAGAGCAGCTGATTAGGCATGTTCCTGTGAAAAAAGGGCACGAACACACTACCAGCAGAGGTGGAGGAAGCAGGTATGTTAGCAATATTTAAGGCACATCTTGATAGATGTGGACTGTAGACAACCAGAGGGTTAGAAACCACGCATGAACAATAAGTAGCAGATTTAAATAAGGGCTAGGAATTGGCTCAGGCTTGATGGGCCTCAGGGCCTGTGTTGTATTGTACAAAAATATCCATATTCCACAAAAGGGAAAAACCAACACGGTTATGATAATTAAATAAACTATTTCAAGAGATTATTGGTTTGACTTACATCATCATTTCTAGTAATTTATTCTCAGTTTCATTATCCTAGTCTCACTCGCCACTCTCCAGGGCCTTTCCCAAAACGGAGTGTAGTGTAGAACATCTGTACTACCTCAGCTTTCTACAGACTACTGCAGCAAACATTTTCTTAAATTCATAGCATGTGGCAGGAACTGGTTGGGCCAGCATTTATTGTCCATCCCTAGTTCCTCTTGAGAAGGTAATGGAGTAATGCTGTCTTGAACTACTGCAGTCCATGTGGTGTAGGCAAACTCAATAGGATGAAAGATATCTATAAACCTATGGGAGTGAGTTCAGGTGTATTTGATAACAAAGTCCTCTACAAGTGAACGGATGCCCTAGTGTACAAAATAGCTGTTGTTATCACACTCCTGTGCTGCAACAGTCCTGGACTGTGCACTAGCAACATACAAAAGCATTAGATAAATTCCACTACCAATGACTCTACCTCATTCTCTGGATTCAACAAGAGGGCCAAACAAATATTAACGTTAGGCTCAAAGCTATCACCACTAGCAGTCAGACAGAACACCTGCACATTCAACTAGGATGGACTGAGCATGGTGTCCTGATGACTAAAACAGTTACCCTGCCAGATCCCACTTTCACAATCCCAAAATAACCAGCATTTCAGGCAGGTCAAAGAAAATACCTGAACAGCATTCAAAAGTTCTCCTTTACGTATGGCAGCATGGATCAGGAGCAAAATGTTACCAGTAAATATGGCAATAAATTGTCCATCAAGCGGTATTATTCAGGTCCAAGAATCTTGATGTTTAACCAAAGCAGCAGAGAGGGAGAAGCAAATTCTGCACCCCAAATTCCACTAACTCATTGGATATCCTGCCAGTTCAGACCCTCTGCAGAAACTCATGACTGAGTAAATGGCATTCTCGAATTAAGGAGAGCTGCTAACATGTACAGATAGAATCTGACCAAGGGGCATGGTTCAACTGAAGCATTACTATCTCATTAACGTATTCCAAACCATTTGGACAAAGCCAAAAATTCCATTACATAACCCATGAAAGTATGCAAAAAACAGGCAGTTCAACATTCTTGCTAATAATGGATTATCTATTGGCACAGACATGGGAGTAAGAAGCAAGTGTAGGTTTCAAACATTGGCTCACAATTGGAGCAAGATTAGCCAAGGAAAAGTTGCACTCAATGGTCAACAACAACCCCACCTTCCCATATAACCACAGAAAGTGCAACACCAGGCCATTCACCTCTTTCCTGCTCACCATCTAAAGGGCCAAAACAGTCTTTCCAGGTGAAGCAGCATTTCATTTGTACCTCCTCCAGTCTGGTCTATTGCATTTGCTGCACCCAATGTGGTCTACTCTACATTGGAGAAACCAAATGCAGACTGGGTGGCTGCTTTACAGAACACCTGTGAGTCATGTGCATGACCCCCAACTTCCCTGTAGCCAGTCATTTTAACACAGCATTCTTGTCACGTGCACAATGTCTGCCCTCAGCAGTTTTACAATGCTCCAGCGAATCACATCAAGAACTGGAAGAACATCATACCTTCAGACTAGGCACTTTACAACCTTCTGGACTTAATATGGACTTCAACACCTTCAGATTGTGAACTCTCTATTCTTTTCCTTTCTTTTAGCTTTACTTGTTGGATTCTGTCACCATATCCTCTCTCTCCCATCCCCTCACTATCTGTCCTTCCAATTTGGCAGTTAGACACACCATTGTTCTATTGTTCTCATTCCTATCACTTAATCTGCAGCATCAACATCCTTTTGCCCCTAGCACTTCCACCCTCTATTGCATAAATGCTACCCCCTCCACACTTCATGTCAGCAGTTATCTAGACTTGAAACATTAGTTTCCTCACTCTCTCCACAGATGCTGCCTAAGCTGCTAAGTTTTCCAGCATTTCTTGTTTTCAGTGCTAATTCCAGCATCTGCATTAATTTGCTCTTGCAGAACTCAAGTACTTATACTTCAATGCCAAACGGGGGGGGGTCAAACAGGATTTGAAATAGTTTCTCACTTCACAGATTCTGCCAGACCAGAGTTTCTCCAGCACTTTTTGGTTTTAATTCAGAATTACATCTCGCACAGTGGTTTGCTTTTGACAACACATTGTGTTGAAGCTGCAATTTCATTAAAATCAGATAGGGAACTTATTCCATTACTTAAGGGGACTACACTGGGTTTTATTCCATGGATTACAAAGCCTTATAATACAGTAAAATTTGCAAGAACTGTTAGAACCACCGTACTGCAAATAAAACAGTCTGGCAATTCCAGGCAAAAACACTAAGATGGCAAAAGAAAAATACTGCGGACCCTGGAAATCTGAAATAGATTTAATATTCAACAAGCCAGGCAGCATCAGTGGAGAAAAAGTGAGCTAATGCTTCAGGTCCATTAATTTTGATCACAACTGTCTATCAATGACTCAAAAAAAGTTAGAATCAATTTTGACTTTCTGGTATCCCAGCTACAAGACTGGGTGTTGAGAAACAGAAGGGTGTATGACAAAATAAGCACATACGAAGGATCGGAATTAGAGGATGGGGGAGAAACATGTTTTCAAATTAGTGTAATGGACCAAACAAAAACTGGAACACATCAAGCCACATTCATTCACCAGAACAAAGGAGGACAAAAGAAAATTAGAAAGATAAAGCACAACTCTAGGAGAAATAAAAATAAGCTTTCATCACACATTTAAAAAAAGACAAATCATTTAAGTTGTAAAACTAAGCAGTGAAACAGGGATAATCTTCTTACCAAAATTAACTGATGGAACCTGTTTTATGATAAAACAATTTTTTTAAAACATCATTAGTCTCACTTAAAAACTTAAGGTTACAGTTTGTTGAATAAGGTGCAAATGAGTTTTTAAATGATTTACTGTCATTTGCTGAATCACCTTTTTGACCTCCACAGTAGTAGTGTTTATGCCTTTAAAACATTTAATGAAGAGTCATATAAACAAGGACAATTGACACTTTTTACTTCCTTGTTTGCAAGGAGAATTTTTTAAACGTGCTTAGCTATTTGGGCCTACATAAAGGCATACTATTGTTGGAATCCAGAGATCCTATGAGAACGAAATTAGAAGCCACACGACACCAGGTCATAGTCCAACAGGTTTATTTGAAATGAAGTTTTCAGAGCGCTGCTCCTTTGTCATAACTGACAATAGAGCAAACCAAAAGCTTGAGGTTTTAAATAAACCTGTTGGACTAGGACCTGGTGTCATATTGATTTCTGACTTTGTCCACCCCAGTCCAACACCAGCATCTCCACATCAGGAGAAAGATGTCCTCATCCCCAAGTCATTGGCTTTTTGTGGGCAGCTTTCTTCTACATTAATGCTAAGTTCTGATACTGCTAATGACTGCAAAATCCAAGCCTGAAACCAAGTCTGAAGAATTTCAAAACTTTTCCTCAAAGATCAGTTTTCCTGGTAACAAATGACAGCCTCCAATGAATGGTTTTGCAAAACACATTTGATATGAACTATAGAATTACGAGGCAAAGTTTAAAATACATGTGTAAGCAAATTTACTTACTAGCCTTGGAGCAACAGGCTGGGCGCTTGCTTCAGGGACACGAGCCCGCCCTCGGGCCCGAGAACGTGCTCTTCCACTCATTTTTGTCAATTCAATGTCCTACAGATTTTTTCCTGTCTGGGGAGGGAAAAGTAATGTAAACTCAAAATCCCCACGTCAGCATTAAGGTGTTAAAGATCTCAAGAGACATAGTTAGAGATCAGACAAATTTCTTGAAAGTCATTTGCTGGTTAGCATCCATGGCACAGCAAGATGTCAAGTTCTCACATTTACTCTCCAGCAAAAAGATCAGCTAACACTGTTGGGAGAAGGTGAGGAAGGCTGCTTTTCAGATGGGGCCAGTTTTGGAAGTTGGGCAGGTGGGCAAAGAATGGAGAGAGGAAGAGGAGGAATATAAATGAGGTCCAGCTCAGGGGTATGGGGGAGGCAGGCAAGAGGGTTAGGGGATGAAGGGGGAGGGGGAGAGAGAGAGAGAGAGGGCAGAGGACCATCTGGGAAAGTGAAGAGGGAAGAAAGCAAAGGAATACCTTGAAAAGTTTTGGGAATTATGGAAGAATCAAAAGGTCAACTTGTTTGGGGGAAGGGAGCCAAAAAAGACCAGTTATAGAAGGAGAGGTAAACATAAGACTTCTTTGGAGGGAAACTCGAGGGGCGTCTGAGGCCGCAACAATTCCATACATCCAGACCTTAAGCTCGCAACCTATAACAACCAAGAATCCCTTCCCGCGCAGGTGTCTTTGCCAACATCCTGGCGAAGTTATCATTAAACATGACGACCGTTCATCGCTCTCACCGTGAACTGACGACGGCGGCAACAGTGACGATCCTTCCCCCCTCCCGGAGCCGCCCCACGCGGCGACTAACCGCCTTCCCCCTGAACTTCCCAACACAGGCACGCGCTACTGCCGCATCACCGCAATCCTTCCGCACAGATCTCACAGTTGGTCCTTCAATTCACATTTGTAGCAATAATATATGTCTTAATGTATTTCCTTCGCACATACCTATAGTACCAAGTATAAATATTTTGATTTAATTATTATTTATCAATCTGGATCTATTTGACACGTGATCAGTGGAAGGATTTTTGTGTAGAGTTAGAGGAGTAGCGCGGTTTCACCAGGAGAGCGCTTGCGCAGTGTTAGGCGGGAAAACAGGTAGGTTTCAGCGCGTGGGCTCAAGAGAAGCGACGTTGATTCAGGAGAAAATTTTAAACTTATTGTTTATTTTGTCTCAATTGTGTTTTCATGTGAAGGAATTATTTATTCACCTGTCTTTTGAACTTGCGGGGATGGCATTCCCATGAGACAGCTGCCCTTGTCCTTCTAGATGGGAGTGGCCGTGGGTTTGGAAGGTGCTGTCTGAGGATCTTTGGTGAGTTTCTGCAGTGTATCTTGTAGATAGTACACACTGCTGTTACTGAGCGTTGGTGGGGAGGGATGAGATGCTTGTGGATGTGGATGTTGTTTGAGTTTTTTGAGTGTTGTTGGAGCTGCCCCCCATCCAGGCAATTAGGGAGTATTCCATCACCCTCCTGACTTGTGCGGTGTAGATGGTGGACAGGCTTTAGGGAGTCAGGAGGGGAGTTACTCTCTGCAAGATACCCAGTCTCTGACCTGCTCTTATAGCCATTGTGTTTATGTGGTGTGTCTGGTCAATAGTAGTCCCAAGGATGTTGATGCTATGTATTTTTATGTGAAGATATGCAAAGATAGTGTAAAATAAAGGATATTACTCTAAAGGACGTGCAAGAGCAGAGACGTGAGTGGTTATGTGCATACATTGTTAAAGGTGACAGGCTAGGTTGACAAAGTTGTTAAGGTGATGCGGAACTTGTACAAGGCACTAATTAGACCTCAGGTGCAGTAATGCATACTGAATGAAATGGTCATTTAGAGAGCCAGACATACACAATGGGCCAAATGGCCCCCCTCTGCACCAGAACAACTTTGATTTTAAGTTGCTGAAAATGTGTTGCTGCAAAAGTGCAGCAGGTCAGGCAGCATCCAAGGAGCAGGAGAATCGACGTTTCAGGCATAAGCCCTTCTTTAGGAATGAGGAAAGTGTGCCAAGTGGGCTGAGATAAAAGGTAGGGAGGAGGGGCATTGGAAATGCGATAGGTGGAAGGAGGTTAAGGTGAGGGTGATGGGCCAGAGAGGTCAGGAAGAAGATTGCAAGTTAGGAAGGTGGTGCTGAGTTCGAGGGTTGGGACTGAGACAAGGTGGGGTGAGGGGAAATGAGGAAACTGGAGAAGTCTGAGTTCATCCCTTGTGGTTGGAGGGTTCCTAGGTGGAAGATTTTAAGTAGTTAACTTATATTTTTTGGGATACTTTAAACCAAGGAACTGTGTAGAAGATGTTAGTTATTAAAAATTTACTGGAACTCATTGAGAGTTGAATCCAGAATGCTGCCTTACTTTTGAGGTGAGACAGCCTGTTAGACATCTCAACTCACTGTGACTGTCTTTTGATGGTTTATTTAAAATCAGGATCAGGAGTGCTCTGCATAGTAACAATTTCTTGATTAGTTCTTCAAGGAGTGGTTATAGCTTTGTATTTGGACAACACAGCAAAAACATTCAGCCTGTGACGGAAAAAGCACCTAAATCTCTTGGTGACTTTCTCTCTCGCCCTTCAAGAGTGGAGAAGTAAAAGAAAACGGCAAGTTCTTGTCGGTCTTCCTGACAGTAAGCTTGGTTGGTTTGATTGTTAGAGATCAAAGGAATATTCAGATTACTTTACACATTCTTGGTAAAGCATCTTCACTTCTACAAGTGGCAATTTCTGGGTTGTCCTGTGTAAGCACCATGGGTGGAATGTTCTAGTCTCCGAAGAGGCAAGATAGGAGGCACAATGGGTAATTAATTCAATAGGGAGGGTACACACCCAATCCCTATTCCTCTCGCCTCCACTGGTATTTTAGTTATTGATGGGAAATATTATTGACCTTTAGTCCAATATTAATTGATTTCATTTTATTGAGGGTGGGGTGGGGTTGATTCTCAATCAAAAGCACTCTGCCCTGAGTATCCCAACATCTCACAAAGATGTTGGGGGTACTGGATTATAAAAGCACTGCTGTCAGCTGTTCTGAGTTGAATCAAGGATAAAATGGGAAGCATTTCTACCTAGTTACAAGTTTAATGTGTGTTATGTTACTGGGGAACAGAACTGAGAAAGTCAATTTGAGTTCAGATTACGTGCTTCTTTGCAACTCACTGAATATTCCAGATAGAAGGCAGCAGGTCTCCATGGAGAGAAAAGGGTGACTTGAATTTGCAAGCTTCTACTAATGTTAAGGATGGAAGACTGTCTTTAGACAAATATGATGTGGAGGTGCTGGTGTTGGACTGGGGTGGACAAAGTTAAAAATCTCACAACGCCAGGTTATGGTCCAACAGGCTTATTTGGAAATACTAGCTTTCGGAGCGCTGCTTCTTCTAGTTACCTGATGAAGTTGCACTCTGAAAGCTAGTATTTCCAAATAAGTCTGTTGGATTATAACCTGGTGTTGTGATTTTTAACTCCAGACAAATACACACATCTTTTGACATTCTGTGGATTTCAGATGTTTTGTTTGGCATGACTGGGGAAGAAGAAGCACCACGATAGGTTTTACTGCTGATGTTGGATTTAAAGAATTCTCCAAAAACTACAGATATCACCTGAGAACAGTCACTTGATGTTACTTCTCCATGTACCAAGGTCACAAATCTATTGTAAGATAGGAATAAAGATGGACTGTCAGCTAAAAGGACTGCATTTCCATCGAGTGTATGATGGCTGATGAGTATAAATTGGGGAATGTTCCATTTTGTGATTTAAAGTATATAGTGCTGACAAACATAAATAATATTTGGTCAATTGTGTTTCTAATCACTTGTTTCAGTAAGTGTTTAAAAATGTGAAACTTGCTGTGTCATTCTTTCAGTTTCCAGTCCTGCAACTGGATGGTGGCTCAGTGGTTAGCACTGGTGCTGTGAAGCACCAGTGTTCCAGAATTGGTTCCAGCCTCAGGCGACTGTCTGTTTGCACATTCTCCCTGTGTCTGTGTGGGTTTCATCTGGGTGCTCTGGTTTCCTCCCACAGTCCAAAGATGTGCAAGTCAGGTGAATTGGCCATGTTAAATTGCCCATAGGTGCATTAGTAAGAGGGAAATGTATCTGGAAGGGTTACTGTTTGGAGGGTCGGTGTGGACTGGTTGGGCCGAAAGGCCTGTTTCCACACTGTAGGGAATCGAATCCAAACTGGAAGTTCTAAACTCTATGAATTATAGACTCCATGGGGATCATACAACAACTCTATTTAAGGAGATTTGGACAAACCCATTTGAACAGGAAACATGTAAATAGATACAAGGACTGGACAGAAGAAGGCTTTGCTCAAGATACCATGTGGTATTTGGACCTCTACATGAAGGATGGGCTGTACTTGAATTGGAGGGTCATTCCTATCCTGGGTGGGAGGTTTGCTAGAGCTCTTTGGGAGGGTTTGAAGTAGATTGGCAGGGGGGCAGGAACTGGAGCAATGGATCAGATGGAGTTGGTAGTGAATAGCCAGATATAGCATGAAGAGAGCCTGTGAGGAGGGATTGGCACTTGATAGGGTAAAGTCAGTGTGATGGATTGAAATGTGCCAATTTTGATGCATGAAGTATCAGAAATAAGGGTGATGAACTTAGAGCATGGATCAGGACTTGGAACTATGATGGTATGGCCATTGTGGAGACTTGGATATCACAGGGACAGGAATGGTGGTTGTTGGATGTTCCAGGATTTAGATGTTTCGAAAGGAATAGTGGGGGAAGGAAAAAGAGGTGGAGGAGTGACATTGCTAATTCGGGATAGTATAACAGCTGCAGAAAGGGAGGTCATTGAGGAGGATTTGTCCATAGTCAGTATAGGTGGAGCAGTTTTTGTCAGGTCATAGAGATGTACAGCACGGAAACAGACCCATCGGTCCAACTCGTCCATGCTGACCAGATATTCCGTCCCAATCTAGTCCCACCTGCCAACACCTGGCCCATATCCCTCCAAACCCTTCCTATTCATATACCCATCCAGATGCCTTTTAAATGTCGCAACTGTACCAGCCTCTACCACTTCCACTAGCAGCTCATTCCATACACGTACCATCCTCTGTGTGAAAAAGTTGCCCCTTAGGTCTCTTTTATTATCTTGCCCCTCTCACACTAAACCTATGTCCTCTAGTTCTGGACTCCCCTCACCCCAGGGAAAAGACTGTCTATTTACCCTATCCATGTCCCTCATGATTTTATAAACCTCTATAAGGTCACCCTCTCAGACTCTGATGCTCCAGAGAAAACAGCCCCAGTCTATTCAACCTCTTCCCTGCAGCTCAAATCCTCCAACCCTAGCAACATCCTTGGAAATATTTCCTGAACACTTTCAAGTTTCACAACATCTTTCTGATAGGGAGGAGACCAGAATTGCACACAATATTCCAACGATGGCCTAACCAATGTCCTGCACAGCCGCAACATGACCTCCCAACTCCTGTACTCAATACTCTGGCCAATAAAGGAAAGCATACCTAACACCACCTTCACTATCCTATCTACCTGCAAATCCACTTTCAAAGTGCTATGAACCTGCACGCCAAGGTCTCTTTGTTCAGCAACATTCCGTATGACCTTGCCATTAATTGTATAAGTCCTGCTAAGATTTGCTTTCCCAAAATGGAACACCTCGCATTTATCTAAATTAAACTCCATCTGCCACTTCTCAGCTCATTGGCCCATCTGATCCAGATCCTGTTGTAATCTGAGGTAATCTTCTTCGCTGTCCACTACACCTCCAATTTTGGTGTCATCTGCAAACTTACTAAGTATACCTCTTATGCTCACATCCTATATATAATATTCTAATATGACGAAAAGTGTGTTCAGGAAGGGTTCCTGATTCAGTATGTAGAAAGGCTGACTAGAGGAGAGGTCATTGGATTTGGTGCTTGGCAATGAACCAGGCCAGGTGTCTCGTCTCTTGGGAGAGCATTTCGGTGATGCTGATCACTACACCTTGACGTTTACTGTACTCCTGGAGAGATATAGGAGCAGATGGTATGGAAGGCACGGTGGTACAGTGGTTAGCACTGCTGCCTCACAGCGCCAGGGACCTGGGTTCAATTCCCACCTCAGGCGACTGACTGTGTGGAGTTTGCACGTTCTCCCCGTGTCTGCGTGGGTTTCCTCCGGGTGCTCCGGTTTCCTCCCACAGTCCAAAGATGTGCGGGTCAGGTGAATTGGCCATGCTAAATTGCCCGTAGTGTTAGGTAAGGGGTAAATGTAGGGGTATGGGTGGGTTGCGCTTCGGCGGGTCAGTGTGGACTTGTTGGGCCGAAGGGCCTGTTTCCACACTGTAAGTAATCTAATCTAATCTAATCATGGAAAAGTATCTAATTAAGGGAAGAGGAATTAGAATATTTTTAGGCAGGAACTGGGTCACCTAAATTGGGAAAAAATGTTCTCCGGTAAATGTGACAAAGGTGGAGGTTGTTTAGGAAGCACTTGCTGATAGTGCTGGATAGGTTTGTCCTACTGAGGCAAGGAAGGAATGGTAGATTGAAGGAACCTTTGGCGACAAGGGATGTTACTTAAGGTTGAGGAGGCAAGGATCAGATAGGGCTTTAGAGGGTTACAAGGTAGCCATGAAGGAACTGAAGAATGGACTTAGGAGGGTGAGAAGGAGGCATGAAAAAGTTTTAGCAGGTAGGATTAAGGAAAACCCTAAGGCATTCCACACTTGAGGAACAAGAGGATAGCCAGAGTGAGGGCAGGGCTGATCAGGGATAATGGAGGGAATTTGCCTGGAATTAGAGGAGGTAGGAGAGGTCCTTATTGAATACTTTGCTTCAGTATTCACTACTGAGAGGTACTTTGATTTTCTGAGGATAATGTGAAACAGGCTGATATGCTTGAAAAGGTTGATGTTAAGAAGGATGTGGTGAAAAGTTTGAAAATCATAAGAATAGATAAATCCCCTGGGCCAGATGGGATATACCTTGGGTTGCTATAGGAAGTGACAGAAGAGACTGCTGTGCCTTTGGCAATGACCTTTGCATCCTCACTGTTCACTGGATTAGTACCAGATGATTGGAGACTGGCAAATGTTATTCCCTTGTTTAACAGACCAATCAATCTCACGTCTACGGTGGGTAAAGTATTGGAGTGGATCCTGAGAGATAGGATTGATGATCACTTGAAAAGCCGTAGTTTTGATTAGAGATAGTCTGTACGGCTTTGAGAGGGATATGTCTCTCAAACCTTATTGAATTTTTTGAGGATGTGACGAAACACATTGGAAGTAGAGAAGTGGATGTGGCGGACAGGGATTTTAGCAAGGTGTTTGATAATGTTCCCCATAGTAGACTCATTCAGAACATAAGGAGGCATGGGATACAGAGAAATTTGGCTTTCTGGATACAAAATTGGCTGGCCCATAGAACAGAGTGGTAGTAAATTGAAAGTATTCAGCCTAGAGCTCAGCGACCAGTGGTGTTACGCAGTGATCTGTTCTGGGACCTCTGCTCTTTGTAAACTTTTATAAATGACTTGGATGAAGAAGTGGAAGGGTGGGTTAGTAAGTTTGCTGATTACACGAAGGTTGGTGGAGTGGTAGATGGTGTGGAAGGCTGTTGTAGAATGCAATGGGATACTGACTGGATGCAGAACTGGGCTGATAAGTGGCAGATGGAGTTCAACTGGGGAAGTGATTCTCTTTGGGAGGTCGAATTTGAATGCCGAATACAGGGTTAAAGGCAGGATTCTTGGCAGTGTGGAGGAACAGCACTGAAAATGTGTTGCTGGAAAAGCGCAGCAGGTCAGGCAGCATCCAAGGAACAGGAAATTCGACGTTTCTGGCATAAGCCCTTCATCAGAATTCCTGTTCCTTGGATGCTGCCTGACCTGCTGCGCTTTTCCAGCAACACATTTTCAGCTCTGATCTCCAGCATCTGCAGACCTCACTTTCTCCTCCAGTGTGGAGGAACAGAAGGATCTTGGGGCCCATGTCCATAGATCCCTCAGTTATCACCCAAGTTGATAGGATTGTCAAGAAGGTATATGATGTGTTGGCTTTCATTAGCAGGGGATTGCGTTTCAGAGCCATAAGGTTATGCTGCAGCTCTATAGAGCCCTGGTTAGACCAAGCTTGTAATATTGTATTTGGTTCTGATCACCTCATTTTGGAAGGATGTAGAAGCTTTAGAGAGGGTGCAGAGGAAATATCCAAGATGCTGCCTGGATTGGAGGGCAGGTCTTGTGAAGAAAGATTGAGGGAGTTAGGACTTTTCTCATTGGAGTGAAGAAGGATGAGTGATGACTTAAGAGGTATACAAGATGATGAAGCATGGATAGACAGGATAGCCCCCCAGAGATGTTTTCTCAGGACGGAAATGTGTATCATGGAGGGACATAATTTTAAGGTGATTGGAGGGAGTTTATAGGGAGATGTCAGAGGTAGGTTCTTTACACAGCGGTGGGTGCGTGGAATGCAGTGGTAGTAGAGTCATACATTCAGGACATTCAAGCAACTCTTGGATAGGCGCATGGAAGATTGTACAATGAAGGGTATTAGGCTAGTGTGATCTTAGAGAAAGATAAAAGGTCAGCACAACATCAAGGGCTGAGGGGTCTGTGCTGTTATGTTATATAGAGAAGCCAGCACTTGCATAGGTGAGGCTGGATTAAGTAGTCTTCTATTAAATTATCTATGATTCTATTATCTTTTGAATTTGTGAGCGCTCGAGTGTCTTATTTTAAAATAAAGATTTGAGCTCACACTAAGATTTAAAGTTTCTCATTAATGAAGTAGCACTCCAGACACCAATCCAATCAGCATTATATGGACCTGTGAATGGTTGAGTGCCCAACATGCTAGTTGTATCAATATACCAAGCAAACACCCATATCTGTTTATTTGCTGTAATCACAGGGCTACCACTGGAATGACACAGACACCACTTCAGCTTACACCGGTCTCTCTTGGATCAAACATGTTTTCTTTTATAGTTGAGTAATTTATTATATTAGATTGAAGTGGTCCTTTTGTGTCGTCAATCCACTATTTAAAATTAAAGCAAAAAAAATTAACATTTTTATCATACTGTACCATTTCATTCACCATTTTCCTTTCCCATTCTCTCCAACACATTTCAAGATTCAGCAAGGGGGTAAGAATACAGAACATAATCTGACACACAGGATCTGATGAAGCTAATTAAAATGTCCTGCATACTTCTGCCACTGGTACATCAAGAATTAATGACTCCTGTCATTATAGCTATTGGTTTCTCTTTGTTCTCCCTGCCAGATGGAGATGGCTGATACCAATTTGAAATCCTGGTCAGCAATTCACCCTCCACTAGCTGAATAAGAAACAAGTTAGTCTTTGATTGTATTTGGCCAAATACCTTGGAACCTCTTTTGACCATGGGAACATGAAAATGTTTTTACACAATGAGTTGTGAACTGGAAATGCATTACCTGAATGGACAGTGGAAGTAGACTCATTGGGGACTTAAAAGGAAGTTGAACAAATAATTAAACAGATTTTTCAAAAATTCACAACTGTATGAATGAGCAGAGGGTGAGTGTAATTGAATTGCTCTTTCAAAGAATTAGCACAAGTACAATGGGCTGAATGGTTTCCTTTTGTACTGAGCCAGAGTGAAAAGGAATTTCCCAAATTCCTTCCTCAATTATTCTTAGAATCTTTTACCCCTCACTGTCAATCAGATTGCTATATGGGAGTTATGGCAAACCAGGTTAGGAGAGTTGTTTGTATCAAGCTTTACAGTGGAAGATACTTTTAACATTCCAGTAGTACTAAAGAAATCAGGGGAGGAATTCAGCAGTGTCTTTTCACTGTCCACTGCACTTCCAATTTTGTTGTTATCTGCAGGCTTACTGACCATATCTCGTGTATTCACATCCAAATAATTTATATAAGTGACAAAAAACAGCCCTTGTGCAATAGAATCTCTTTCCAAGGTTAGAGCAATATTGAGGACTTTGCTTCCCTACAGCCAGTTTGAATGTTTGACATTAGCTCTGCTACAATATCCAACTTCAGCAGCAATACTCTTTTCTGTGGGGAACACATAGTTTTTCCTGTTGCTCATGTCTCTTATTCTCATTCTGTCTAGCATCTTTGTCTAATTTGGAAGCAGTCCATCTAAAGGTAAGAGGATTTCTAGTAGTTGATATGGATTCAGCACGTTCAAATTTAAGGTCAGAAGACAGTAGTGGACTATTTTAGTTTGAATATGTAATTCTGTAAATTTACTGAAATATTTTTAAAATTGATACAACACAACTTTACAGTGAACTTTATTAAGCATAACATATTTACATGGTGCAAATTGTAAACCAGAGTCAGAACAAATGATCAAACTGTTAATGAATGAACAGTATCTGCAACATTTTGCTTTTAACAGTTAATGTGTGTGTATAAAATAATTCTAATGCAAAATGTTTTGATCTGATTCACAGTCAACTTCACAGGTGGCAGTTAGTCAGTTCGGCACATTGAGCACAGCCCCGAGGCTCAGTACTGTAATTTCTCACTGTTCCTTATGCCATTGTTGAGATGCCATTCCAAGGAGGATCCATTTGTAAAGTTTCTGTCCTTCAATTCCTGGGTCATATGATATAATCAATGAAAAGTCATTTCATGCCATCCCACCGTTCATACTGTGCTCAGCAGACAAGGTTGTTTCAATTTGGAAAGAAAGAAAGTGACTTTTCTTGTGCTTTTTAGTTGTTGAGTTGGTGTTTCCTGGAAACACTTCCTCGCTAGCAATGAACCCAGTTCCTTTCCTGGCTTTTCTCTTTGCGTTCTTCTTTTCCCGTTTGTGAGCTGCAGCCATGTTAGCAATCACCTAAAGAGGCAAACACTTTCATTTTCCTCTTTAAAACTTCTGACATCAACCTATCTCAAAGTCAGCTGTGAGATACCAATTTTTAACATTTTGCAGCAAATGTGAAAATAAGGTACAGAACAATAAGTAGCTAACATCCAAGTTCATTAAATATTCTTCAAGTACTTTGAAGAATATTCTTCAAATGTTTTGTAAGATATGCATAGATTAATTTGTTTTCTGCATGGATGGGGAACAGAGGGAGGAAGTGCATGAAATGGGAGTTTCAGTCAATAAGAGAACTTTTTCAACCTGTTTTAAAATCTTTAAGCTAAAGCCATTAGGACATTTGTGCATGCACAACGTGTTTGCCCTGAGAGGTGCTGTTCTTTACGCAGCCCCAAACCTACCTTCTGTATCATTTCTTGTAGCCACATGAAGAGCTGCTGAAGCTGCTAATTCTCCAAAAGAATAAGCAGCCAAAAAGTATGGGCATAAATATTAAAACTATATTGGTTACCAGGCATGTTTACTAAAAGTATAATAGCAATACATTTCTCTCCATTCTAATTTGAATTTTACTTTGAAAAGATAAGAAAGCTTTGATAAGTAAATCTACAGGTACATCTGTAGCAATGTTATATCGTCAGATTAACAAAATGGCTTTCCAAAAAGTCTATTTTTGGCAGCTTTGTTTTAAATGTTAATTGCAATATGGTAATAGCATGACACACACTTGATTAACTATTTACAATTTTATTTCTACCTCAAACTAGAGAGAAGTTAGAAAAAATATTTCCACAATGATATTTTGGTGTAATTCATATTATAACTGTGATTTTGTGTGAATAAAACTCAACTCATCTAGACATCCCTTGGCTCACTAATGTTGTAAATTATCTTGACTGTTCCTTTGGCACAGTGATCATCAAAATATTCAGCCTTATTCCAGCATCCAGTCTTTATTAACTGATACCAACAATCAAATGGAAACTAACTCTGCTTTTGGCCTTGTGCCAAGCTCTGTAACTTACCATTTCTTTAACTGCATTTTGCTGCTCACTCACAGAATTAGTAAACTCGTCTATGCTTTCTGTTTTGATGCCACAAGTTTCTGGTGATCTGTACTCGTTAGCAATTTCAAGTTTTCCCTGAAAACACATGAACATAAATATTTAAGGATATTTAACTTGCATTTGGTGTGGTTCAAACTGCTTTCTTAAATCTACTACAAATATAAAATATTTGATAAAGTAAGCCCCTTTTACAAATGTGAGCATCACTGGCTAGGTCAGTAATTATTGCTCATGCTTAGTTGTCCCTTGAAAATGGGGTGAGCTGCCTTCTTGGACTGCTGCAGCCCATGTGTTGTAGGTAGACACACAATGCCTTTCGGGAAGGAATTTCAGGACTTCATCCCAGTGACAGTGAAGGAACAGTGATATATTTCCAAGTCAGGATGGTGAGTGGCTTGGAGGGGAACTTGCAGAGGGTAGTGCTCCATGTATCTGCTGTCCTTGGCCTTCGAGCTGAAAGTGGGTGTAGGTTTGGAAGGTGTTGTCTACACAACCTTGTTGAGTTACTGCAGTGCATCTTGTAGACTGAGCATCCGTGGTGGAAAAAGCGAATGCTTGTGGATCACGTGCCACTTAAATAGGCTGCTTCATCCTGAATGGTGTTGATCTTATCAAGTATTGACTATGTCACACTTAGTCAAATGTAGCCTTCATATCAAAGGTGGTCACTTTCACCTCCCCTTTGGAGTACAACTCTTATTTACTTTTAACTTGTGCTTATTAGCCCAATATCTCTTCCTGAGAATTTATTAGAACTCTTTTGAAGGTTAGGATGACTGACAACCTTGAACGTTTTCAGCTGATCAGAGTGAGCACGGATATGTAAAGGTAAGTCAGGCAGAGTAAATCTGATTAAATATTTTCAAGAAGCAACCAAGGCACAGAAAGGGGAAGTGTCTACAGATGTTAATTTATTCTGACTTTCTGAAGGCATTTGATAAAGTTCTTCAGAAAAGAATGTTGGCTAAAATAGAAACTTGTCGAATTCAGGAAAGGTTATTGACCTGGTTCGGTTACTGGTTTTGTGGAAGTAGTCAGAGCTGAGACACTGGGAAGGACAACACAAGGATTTATGTTGGGGACTCAACCGCTCACTTCATGTACCCACAACTTAGATGATGAAATAGAAACTTAATTTTCAGGTTTGTTCATGTAATACAGTAAGCATTAAGTGGAAGCATAAAATTACTCTGACTTGCTGGCTTACAGAAGGGTGGACTGGTGATAAATGGATTTCAATATAGAAAGGTATGATTCCATCTGCTTTGAATCTTAATCAGATGTAACAGAGGAGGCCTGAAGAGACTTGGGGATTCCAAATAAGATCTTTTGAAGTCTCAAAAGATGATACAGAAGGTAATCAAATATTTTAAGAAAGTCTAGTCTTTTAGATATAATGAGATTGGAGTCATATTTCAGCGACACAAACACCTGGAGTTTTTGGGAGAAATAATAGGCAATGCACATTATGAAAGATATAACTGTCTTTGGAAGAAACAGTGCAGATTCAACAGAATACCTGGATCCAAAAGGTTAAAATTACCAGGAACAAACTGCAGTCTCTGTAATTTAGAAAATTAAAGTGATTTTGATGGAGGTTTTCAATATAATAATGGGAACTGATAGAGTTTCTTTGAAATAATGATCTTTACTGTCCATTTGAAAAGGCAGGTGAGGCCTTAGTTTAAGCCATCATCCAAGACATAGCAGTTCTGACAGCACAGCATAATGCAGTACTAGACCATGCTTCACAAGATTGGGTCGAGGAGTCATCCTGCTCACTGAAAGCTGTTCAAACTTTTTGGAGTATTCCCAGCATTTTAAACTTTCATCCAGTCATGGCTTCTGTTTCTTGACAACATGAAGCTTCTGGTATTCATGGAAAGTTACCAGTCTTCACTTGGAGCAAGACCTTGAAAAGCAAAACAGCAGAAACCCCATCCTGGGAATGGTCTCCAAGCTTAGATTCTCCCTTGGCACATCCAGGTAACAATTTAAAACATCCCTAATTTACTTTAGTGCATTAATGGTCACTAACAGTTAATGTAACAAAAGAATAATGCTAGAAACTCCCAGTAGGTCAAGCAGCACCTGGACACCGAAGATTGTCAACTTAATGCTTCAGATCAAAGACGTTTTGGCAGAATCCCTCTTGGAGATTAGCAAAGAAATATTTTGTTGCACCACATATAAGCAATTAATTAGCAACCCATAGTGGATTCATAACAACTGGAGGATAACAACAGTTTCAATCCTACCTCAGATAACAGCCGAGCTTCTCTATTATAGAGTAGAAAGAAAGGTGTAAACTTAGTACTTGAATTTACTGATGTCCGAAACTCAAACAGGACAGGGTCCAAACAGTCATCCCATTCCGTCTGCTTGGAGTTTACTGTATTTCTAATTGCTGCTTTTAATATTTCATTGGTTCTGTCATCTAGTCCAGTGTGCTGAAAGTGTTCAGCAGGAGTCACTTTGTGATTAATGTTCCATCTTTCAAAAAGGTTTTTGCTGACCTATGATAAGTAAATAAAGCAAATGTTTAGAATATAAGGCTAGAGAAGCACTGATTCTACCCCAGCGCTATAAAAATTTCAGACAAAAAAATCATACAATTCCTACAAGTGTGGAAGCAGGTCATTCAGCCCATTGATTTCACACCAACCCTCTGAACAGCATCCCACCCAGCCTCATGTGCCTATACTGTTGCTGAGTTCCTGCTGCTGTGAGGCAGCAGTGCTAATCACTGAGCCCATCTTGTCGTCCTAATGGGCCCAGAATATTTCAACATGAAAAGAACTGTTCCAATAAACATGTACAAAACTGCCTGATGAGAAATCAGACCATTTTCTTCTAGGAATCTGTAATCCTCTTCTAGTATTGGAAAACAACTAATCAAATTAATGTTGTAATTTCAAATTCCTGATCTGTGGAATATACACAAGTGTCGAGGCAAATTTCCACATGGGTACAGGGGAGGGGAGAAAGAATGTAACAAACCTGACATGCAGGGGGCTCTTCCAATTATGAGGGTAAAGAAGATCTATTAGACATAGGAAGACAAGGAACCCATTCAGCCCCTTAATCCTGTACAACCAGTGAATGAGATCACAGCTGATCTGTGACTTAACTCCATTTACCCATCTTTGCTCCATTTCCCTTAGTCTGTTCGGTAAAATACATTGATCATCATTTTTAAATAAAAACAAACAAAATTCTGGGGAAACTGACTGTTTTGCAGCATCTCTGGAGAGATAAGAGTTAATGTTTCACATGTAGTGTCCCTTTTTCAGAAGACCAGGTTGGACAGATTTCTGATAAACTAGTGAATTAGGGATTGAGGGGAAGACAGGAAAATAGAACTGAGGCCACAATCAGTTCATCCATGATCTTACAAAATTGCGGAGAAGGTTCTGTTTCCTGATCCTGATTTTTCTGTTTGAACATAACAGAACTTTATCCAGCTGGAAACCAGACCATGTCATCCATTGGAATTAAGAGCATAACAGTCACACTGTCTATCACATGGTTGGGGAAAGAGAAGGAAGTAGTCTACTTTGTTGAGCAACAAGTATGTTGACTGAAGGCATGATTTAACCTATCTTGACTTTCCAGTTTAATTCCAGTGTCTATGTAAACATGCAGACAGAAACAACAACCATATGAAAGGACACATTACCTCATCACAAAATACTCTGCTTTCATTGGAGAATATGTCTTTTGAAGCCCCAAACCTGTATCAAATAAATAACATTTCATGAAGCAAATAATTGCTCAATGTGGGGATAAAGAGATCAAATAGCACTGGTGTTCAAGACAAGCTCGAGATTTAGAAGCAAGCTCAACAGAATGGTGACTTGCTTCTGCTGCTGCCATTATGGTTATGGCCCATCAGCATCAACTACCTCAAAACAGCCATGAGGAAGATGGCATAAATAAACTGTCAATGTTACCAATTTCTAAAAATGTTAAATAGAACATTGGAATAGCAAGAAAAACAAAGTATTCTTTAAGGTGCAATTTGAAAACTAATATAATGGAATAACTGGGAATAGCATAGGATTAACCAGGTGGTCCTTGCACACAGTCTGTTTTTGAGACTTCTTGAGATCCTGAAAATAGCCATGAAACCTGGGTGCTGAGATGTCGACACAGCCTCATCCTATAAGTTTTAGGAGAAGAAACAGGAATACCTCCATTCAGCACCTCGAGCTCTCTGTCTGTCATTCAAGACGATCATAGATGATCTACTCCATGCCCTGCCTGAACCCCATCCTTCAATTAATTTAGTGTCCAGTAATCTATCCATTTCAATACAGACTAAGTTCAAAAATGAAACATCTACCTCAGCCTTCAGTAGAGAATTCCAATGGTGCATAATCCACTTGAAGACATTGTACTTAAACTCAATTCAACATAGCTGCCCCTCATCGGTGATCCTGCATTCCAGCGAGGGGAGGATGGGAGAAACAACCTCTACAGGGTCTACCATATTTCAACCCTTCCTAAATGTTATGGATTTTGATGAAATTACCCACCATTCTAAACAGTTGGGAACATCAACTCCATCTCTCATTGAACAGCCCCATCACCCCTGTATTTCTTGGGGTCTGGAAGATTTCAAAAGAACTTCATGCCAAATCTGAATAAATCCTAAAATGAGAATTATAAGATCTGCATTTGCTGTTAGTGTTATGTGAAAAGCAGTGGGCCTTTATTCCCAGCTCTGGGGGACACATCTCAGACACTGGATCAAGAGTAAACTTTCACCCATCCCCAACTACAATGAGAAGTTTACTCACCTCAAGAAAAACAAATAACTTATGTTACATTGAGAACATAAGACAAAGCAGACAGATTAACATATTTTGAGGAAAATACCTGTAAAAAGTGGCAGCCAATCCCTTGGCTACTGACAAAGCATCTTTCTTCTGTATTGGAATTGCTTCAACCCACTTTGTGAAGTAGTCACTAACCATCAGTACATAGGTATTTCCGCAGGTGGTTTCTGGGAACGGACCTGTGAGGACAGTGAGGCAGAATCATAAAATTGTTACAGTGCAGAACGAGGCCATTTGGCCTATTGTGCCTGCACTAGCTCATTTAATGGGCATCATTACCTAGTGCCAATCGGCTTTCTTTCCATATCCCTACATGCTATTTCTATCCAAACAGTTACCCAATACCACTTTCAATATCTGAATTGAACCCGTCTCTACCACATTTGCAAGCAGAACATTCCATGCCCTAACAACTTGCGATGCCAAGCCATGTTTCTCCTAACTTCAGCCTTGCTTCTTTTTCAGATCACTTTAAATCTGTGCCCTCTACTTTTTGCTCCTTTTATGAGTGGAAACAGCTCCTTCCTATCTATTCTATTTAGCCTGTTCAAGATGTTGAAAGCCTCTATCAAATAAATCTCCTCTCAGCCACCTTCTCTCCAAGGAGAACAGTCCCAACTTCTTCCGGTCTATGGTCATCACCGAAGTTTGTCATCCCTGGAACCATTCTGTTAAATGCACTTTGTCCAACGTGTTCACATCTTTCCTATAAGGGGACGCTCATAACTGTACATAATACTCTGGCTGAGGTCTAACAAGTGTCTCATACAAGTTCAACATCACCTCTTGCTCTTGTACTCCATCAGTTTACTTACAGAAAGCAAACATTAGGGAACAATTCACAACTGAAGAGCTGCCTCACCAATGAGATTGAAGCTGAGAATTTCCCACGGTCTGGTAACTTTGAAGGGTGGGAGTTTACGGTTCACGTTCTTGTAGTGTTCTGCATGCTGGCAGGTCTCACACATTTTAATCTACAGTTCCAACACACAAATCAGAATTGGTGCTTTAGGAAAATCACTTCTCAAAAAATCAAAAATTAAAACTATCACTTTAGGGAAAACCTTGCACAAAGTTATGTTCAGAGATTGGAGAAGGTAAAATTAGTCTTTGAAGAGATAAGCGTTTGGATTAATTTGATCAGATTCATGAATAAATAAGGAGAAAGTGTTTTAATTGACATAGGAGCTGGTATTTAGAGGACATAATATTTGGGATAATTACCAAAAGAAGCAGTGGGGGTTGGGGTTTGGAGGGGTGTAGTAGCTGCTAAGATCTTCAACATGGAGGTATGATATAGAACACACTGCCTGAAAGTGGGGTGGAAGCACATTCAACAGGAACTTTCAAAAGGAAATTGGATAAATACTTGAAAGGAAGAACATTTGCATGATCATAAGGTAAATGAAAAAGGACGTGAAATTGAGGAGCAAAGAACCTAAAAGTGACTTTCAGAAAAGAGAATGGCAGTATGTTGGCTATTTGATCCGAGCTGAAAGGCTGCAGAGATCTCTCCTACAAGTAAAGTGCAGGACAGTAGAAAGAGGATAGGCCTGGAATGACAAACATCACAGAGTAGTTACAGATGAGTGACAATGGATGTTTGAAAATGGCACAAGACAGTTGAAAATTGCATATCATGACAGCAGATCCCCGACATAGATTGAATGGGGTAGATGGCTCTTTCAAATATTTGGCAAAGGCATGATGGGCCAAATAGCCTTTTTCTGAGCTGCAAAGTTCTGTTGCAAAAACTTAATTTTAAAGAAAAGAAATTGGCGATTACGGGTTATTTTGTGCATTTTTTGCTTACCCAGTCAACAACATCCTTTACAATCCCCAACCAATAATATCGGCTTTGAATTCTGTGCACGGTCTTTTTCTGGCCCAAGTGGCAGCCAATATCAGAGAAATGGCATTCCAGGAATATCTGTCGTCGCTTCTCACGATCTGCCACCACTTCTCTCTTCTCGTCCTTCTTTGGCCCCACATAGTACAAACAACCACCTTAAAATGACACCATATACGTCACTACAAAAGATTGCACACCAACCAATAATACAGCTAAGCATTAATCTGCGATAGGTCTTTGATCAGGGATCACTAAACATTTTATGTTATTGACACTATTTCAAATTTTTTTCACAAATAATGTTACAATGAAATGTCAAAGATTCCCCTCCATTCCCAGCAGCTTATGAAATTGTCTACACAACACTCCTAAGCTTCTGCTCTGAAAGAACTTTTCTTTAGACCCATTCATTTGACACATTTCATTTTCCTGAAGTGAATCAAGTAATTCATCTTTTTTCCTAATGTACAATAGTTGAAGGGCTGAATAGCTGACTGTTGTCCATGTTTGTGTCCAGATCACAATTTTCCCCAACAACTGCAATAAATTACTTAAATATGATTTCCCTTTGGCACAGCCTAATTACCTTGAACTTATCCAAGTGTCTTGTTATAACATCTTCAAGAATAGCTTCTAACGTTGTCCCTATGACTGGAATGTATATGTAGTTCTGGTTGCCACACTATACGAAGGACAAGATTGCATGGGAGAGGTGCAGAGGAGATTCATCAGGATGTCGTCTGAGATGAAAAGTCTCAGTTACAAGGAGAGACTGGACAGGCTGGGTTTCTTCTTTCCTGGAGCAGAGGAGGATGAGCTGGAGCAGGGCTTGAGAAGGTGATCTAATTTTGAGAGGCATAGAGAGAGGAGATTGTGAGAATCTCTTTCCCATGGCAGACGTGTAGAGGGGATCTAAGGAAATTGTTTTTCACAGAGGATGATAGATTATGGAACACGCTCTCTGAGAGGGTGGTGGAGGCATGTACTCTCACAACATTTAAGAAACCTCTGGATGAGCACTTAAACTGCAAGTGTATCGCATGCTACAGATTAAGTACAAGTGAATGGGATTAGTATAGTTTGATGTTTGTTAGACATGGTGGGCTGAAGAGCCTGTTTCTGTGACTGTACACTGTGACCCAAAGTATCAGAGAAGTGGAAGCTTCACTCAGTGGTCTGAACAAGATAATTAGGATAAACATGAAATTGTTTGCATCACATGAATGCTGCAACTCAGAAGAGAGAAAGTACTGGAAATACTCAGAACCTGAAACATTAATACTGTTGCTCTCCCTGTAGATGCTGCCAGAATTGTCTGCATCTCTGGCATACACCTGAGCTGCTGGAGGAGGTGGTATGAAAGTGGCTGCTCAGAGTAAACTGGAAATACACCCAGAGTGTGGTGAGGATTTGGAATCCACAATCTGAGTGTTGTTGAGCCGAATATTTTGGATGGATTTAAAGAGGAGCTGAACATAAGTTACAAGGAGAAAGGAACTGAAGGATAAATTGATTGGAGTAAGATGAAGTGGAAATGGAAGGATGTTAATGTGTAGCACAAGCTAAAACCAGAAGGGCCAAATGGTCGTCTGTTTGGGAGCAGTCACTGATTGCGTAAGGGTTTAACTGTTCACTTATCATGGGGGGGGGGGGGGGGGGGCGAGAGAGAGATTAACACAGAGCTATCAAACATCAAAACAAGAGACAGAAACACTTAGTTCTCATCAACAAAGCGTAGACCAGAAAACCAGTGAAAATGAAAAGATGCTTTCATCAGAACGAATTTTATTTCAAATGATTTGAATTTATCCCTCAACCCTGTACCTGACCCCTCCCTTGGGAGGATCCCTGGAGGGAACCCCCATCAGCCTTCCATTGAGACACCACTGGATTAACCCCCCCACCCTGAAGGAGTCTGCCCCACACAGACCAGGGGAATCCCCATCCCCATCCCCATCCCCATCCCACCTCTGAGAAACCCCGCTGAGGCAGCTACACTGAGGGGAACATCCCTCTCCCCCCACCCTGAGGGGACACATTCCGCCCCTCACCATCACCCTGAGGGTCACACAGTCTTCCCGTCGCCGCCCACCCCCCGGACAGTGACCCTCTCCCGGGTTGTCTCTCACCTTCCAGCTGGAATTTCTGTGCATACCGTTTCAGGTTCTTCTTCTTGGCCGGGCAGAAGGTGGAGGGGAAGCGGCCATCGGACAGGTACCGCTGGATGTCCCCAAACTTACTGCCCGGCTCGGCCATGGCGACTCCGGCCTGGAGGGGGCGGACCCCTGCTCAACTCCCCGCCCTCCAGCGGAGCCCGGAACACTTTCCGAGCGGACCGGAAACACCCGGATGGGTTTCGCCGTCGCACACGCCGGAAGTGGGTGAGGAATCGTCACCTGCGCAACGGGGTAGCCGGTGTGACTAGACTTGCATTCCTGTAGCGCCTTTCACATCTGAAAATGTGTTGCTGGAAAAGTGCAGTAGGTCAGGCTGCATCCAAGGAGCAGGAGAATCTGAAGAAGGGCTTATGCCCGGAATGTCGACTCTCCTGCTCCTTGGATGCTGCCTGACCTGCTGCGCTTTTCCAGCAACACACTCTCCACTCTGATCTCCAGCATCTGCACTCCTCACTTTCTCTTAGCGCCTTTCACATCCTCAGGGTGATGTCTGTATTGTACACAGCAAGATCCCAGGCATTAAATTGTAATAATCAATCACCTGTTTCTGTGATAAATGGTTAAGGGGTAAAAATTGGTCTCAGGAACCTGGGCTTACCAACCTGTCAGTATTGTCCTGGACTCTCCATTTCTTGGACACCGATATAAGAACGTTCAAGAACATAAGAAATTATAATAGGCAATTTGGCCCATCAATCCCATTCTGTCATTGAGAGACTGCAGCTGATCTGCCACAGATCTCAACCTCTTTTTCACGCCAGCTCAACCCTCTGGTATCTGTGCTAACTCATTGCAAGAGCAATCCAGCTGCTCTCAGCCAGTCCTCTCCACCCAGAGAGTTACTAACAAATTATTTGATAAACAAGATTCCCAGCCCAGAATCATCACTGGAGTATCAGCAGCACAAGGATTGCAAACCACAGGTGATCTTCCATTCACCAGGTTTAACTGCAATAACGGAATGATACTCAACCTGAAGGATTCCACTTGCCTGAAAACACTTGTGAATTTGGGTTGATCTTCATTAGATAAAGAGGTGTTTAAAAATGTGAAAGGAAAGAATAAGTAAGGAGAAACTCAGATTTACTGCAAAGAACTCTTGCAAAAGAACATAATTTTTAAAACTCAGCACATTATAGTGAATGTATTGCGTGAAAGGACAGTGGGAGCAGATTCATAGGAACTTATAACCACATACAGAGAGATTCCATTCAGCTCATCATGTCTACTCTAACTGAAAAAAAACAGCCACCCATTCAAATCCTACTTTATAGCATCTGCTCCATAGCCTTGCAAGTTCCAGTGCATCAGGAGCTGATCTACATTCCCTTTAAATGAGTTGAGGCTTGCTGCCCCAATCACCAAACTAGGCAGCAACTTCCAGACACCAGTCACCCTCTGGATGAAACTGTGTTCCTTCTAACCCTTTAACCAATTGCCTTAAATCTCTGTGTCCCCAGGCAAGGGACCTCTCCACCCGGGGAAACCGATCTTCCCTGTGTTATATTCCAAGCTGATTTTATTTCTCCACAAGTCAGCTGTTGGACTGAAATCTGCCTTGATAGATCGAGGTGGTCTTTAACCAAAATACACATGCAATAAAACAGAAGTTTATTACACAAAAGAAATGGAGATTAAATAGAAAATTCAATTTTTTTTACAAATAACACAAATTTAAAAGTTTTCAAAATACACAATAAAGTATAACCCTAAAAGCCTTCCTTTAAATTACTCACACCAGAGATAATTCCTTTCTGTTTCATATCTGTAAGGCTTACTTTAACTGTGACTTCAATGTCCCGATCTGAAAATCTGATAGCCTCCAACTGGAGCCTTCAACTGAGCTTGGACTTTCACAACTTCAAATTACCCCTCCAGAGTTGTAATCAAATATTCTGCTCTGGTCCTTTTTAAAAGCACTTCTTAAAATGAGTTAACTTCTTTCTTAACAGTGTTGAACTACCTCTCTTTCTCAGGATCAACTGTTTTATATATTCAGCTTCAGCCAAAACTTTGCAAACTGCCCCAAAGCAAAACTAAAAAGCTTTTCTCTCCACGTTGTGTGTTTCTCCTAGGCGCAAAAAATTCAGAATCTTCTATCTGAAAGCCGAATACACAATACTATCCATATTGTGCACCTACACTTTCACAATGCAAACAAATTCTTATTAGCCTCCCCAAATTATGTCTCAGACAAAATAAGAATCATAGCTACAGAAATATTTTTAATTCCTTCAGACAGAGAAAGCCCATGTCACTAGTTCAAACTTCAAAAGTCAAAAATGTACAATATATGATCAGACCTTTCTCCAAAGAAGAATTAAAATGAGTCTTTAACAGGTATTCTCATTACTCAAGAATTGTCTTAACATTATTTCTATGTCACATCAGCAAAAGTAACATGTTGACATTAAACATAGTGAGTTACACAGCGACCTTATTTCATACTAATTCATGGGCCCTACATCACTCTGTGCCCTTCACGTCTTTTCAATAAACGATCCCCTATAACATCGTCTTTTCCAGGCACGTGAATAAGTTTCAAATTACACGGTTGGAAAATTACACAAATTGATCTGTGACAGATTGTGAGTGTCCAATTCATTGAACTGAAATAGTTGTCAGTTTTTGTGCTGAAATGTTCCTAAGATGATCAAAGGATTGTGGTCCATATAACTTAATAGTTTCTTCAACATTGTTCATGTAAATCTCAAAATGATGGAGAGCTATCACAAGATTCATTTTCCTCCTTTACCGCTGCATAGCTGACTGGCTGGTTGATGTCCATCTTGCCATCAAACAGCCCCTACACCAAGGTCACTGGCATTAATGGTTTGAATGGCCTTATAATTCGGCATGGCTAAAACGGGCATGTTATCACATCTTTCAAGTTTTCAAAAGCACTTTGACACTCATGTCTAATCAACTCTCTGCCTTTTTTTGAACAAATATCTATTAAAGGTGTAATTCTGGTCCTGAAGTTCACAATAAACCTACTATAAAATGCACTCATGCCGTGTTTCATCCTCAGCACAGGAAATCCAAAATAGCCCATTCTCTCACTTCTCTAGAGGCTACTTGGTATTGGACTACAATGTGGCCCAAATAAGTCCCTTTTGCCTTGGCAAATTCACTTTTCACCAGTTTTACAACCAAATTAACTTTTTATAGCCAATTAATCGATTCAGTCAGGTGGTATAAATGTTGTCCTAAAGTTTGGCTAAAAATAACCATTACACAGTCCTTTAATTAGTTTGTTGGTTAATTATTGAAACAATATTGGTACATATTCCATTCCCAATGGCATGATTTTACATTGATAAAGTCCATCTGGTGTTACGAAAGCTGATATTTCTTGAGCTCAATTAGTCAACCAAATTTGCAAGTATCATTTTTGTGACAAATTGTGAATGTCCAATTCATTCAATGCAGTCTTCCAGTCTCAGAAGAGGATAGAAGACTGTTTTTTGTTACAATATTGACTTTGTGATAATCAATACAAAATCTTTGTGATCCATTCAGTTTGGCATCATTCAGTAGGTGAGGTTGAGCTATGACTTCAATCACTTATATCATTGTCCATCACATACTTAATCTTTTCCATCACTTGAGCTAATCTGAGTATATCGAACAGTGTAGTTTTATAGGTAGTGCATCTCTCACATTATCAGGAGCAGACAAATGATCTTTCCGTGCATATTTATGCTGTAATAGCCTTCGAGAGTCACCTCAATAGCATCAGATTTGATCCTTTAAGCATGTTTCTAATCTGATTATCAGAGGATCAAATTTTGACTTTTAATTTTCTGATTCGTTATCTCATTATTCTGATATTTCTATTTCACTCTATTTCTTTCACCAAATAAAATACACTTTTCTCCTCACTATCCTTCTGTCACAATTTATTTTCATGAAATCAACATGGCACACTTTCTGAATCATGAATTATATAATTCACATTATTGTGTTTCTTTTTGATTTGATAAGGTCCAGTTGAACATGCCTTATTTGTTCCCCAAGACTAACACTTTGCCTCCTGTGACAAAATTTTTAACCTTGACCTGTTCATCTGGTATAGCTTTTGTTGTGATTAGCACCCTTGAAATGTTGTCTAGCCAACCCTCATATTCTAGTCAGATTCTCTCTGAAACAGGGTTGGAAGCGTAGTCACAGAGGTTCATCTCTTTAATAAATTTAAGCGGTCATCTTCCGCGTCCATGTATTACTTCAAAAGAACTAAATCCATTGTTTTCATCCGAGTGCCCCTAAAGATAAATAGCAATGTTGGAATTCCTTTATCCCATTCATTATGAGATTCTTGCCAATAAACTCTAATCATGGTCTTCAAAGTTTGATGCTATTGTTCCAGAGCATCTTAATATGGTGGGTGGTAAACAGAAGATGAATGTTATCGCCTTATCTTCTCCATGGATATCCAGTCTCTATATACCTCCACCCTCCATCATGAAGGCCTCAAAGCCCTCCGCTTCTTCCTTTCCTACCGACCCAACCAGTACCCTTCCACTGACATCCTCCTTCGACTGACTGAACTGGTCCTCACTCTGAACAACTTCTCTTTCCAATCCCCCCAATTCCTCCAAACCAAAGGAGTTGCCATGGGCACCCGCATGGGCCCCAGCTATGTCTGCCTATTCGTAGGATATGTGGAACAATCCATCTTCCGCAGCTACACTGGCACCACCCCCCACCTTTTCCTCCGCTACATTGATGACTGTATCACCGTTACCTCGTGCTCCCACGAGGAGGTTGAACAGTTCATCCACTTCACTAACACCTTCCATCCCGACCTCAAATTTACCTGGACCGTCTCAGACTCCTCCCTCCCCTTCCTATTCCTCTCCATTTCTATCTCGGCGACCGACTCAACACAGACATTTACTATAAACCAACCAACTCCCACAGCTACCTAGACTACACCTCCTCCCACCCTGCCCCCTGTAAAAACGCCATCCCATATTCCCAATTCCTTCGCCTCCGCCGCATCTGCTCCCAGGAGGACCAGTTCCAATACCGTACAGCCCAGATAGCCTCCTTCTTCAAAGAGCGCAATTTCCCCTCACATGTGGTTGACGATGCTCTACACCACATCTCCTCCATTTCCTAATCCTCCGCCCTGGAGCCCCGCCCTTCCAATTGCCACCAGGACAGAACCCCACTGGTCCTCACCTACCACCCCACCAACCTCCAGATATATCGTATCATCCTTTGTCATTTCAGCCACCTCCAAACAGACCCCACCACCAAGGATATATTTCCCTTCCCTCCCCTCCCCTCCCCTATCAGCGTTCCGGAAAGACCACTCCCTCCGTGACTCCCTCGTCAGGTCCACACCCCCCACCAACCCAACCTCCACTCCCGGCACCTTCCCCTGCAACCGCAAGAAATGCAAAACTTGCGCCCACACCTCTCCCCTCACTTCGCTCCAAGGCCCCAAGGGATCCTTCCATATCCGCCACAAATTCACCTGCACCTCCACACACATCATTTACTGCATCCGCTGCACCCGATGTGGCCTCCTGTACATTGGGGAGACAGGCCACCTACTTGCAGAATGTTTCAGAGAACACCTCTGGGACACCGCAACAACCAATCCAACCTCTTCCCCCCCCCCCCGTGGCTGAACACTTTAACTCTCCCTCCCACTCCACCAAGGACATGCAAGTCCTTGGCCTGCTCCATCGCCAGACCATGGCAACGCGACGCCTGGAGGAAGAGTGCCTCATCTTCTGCCTAGGAACCCTCCAACCACAAGGGATGAATGCAGATTTCTTCAGCTTCCTTATTTTCCCTCCCCCCTCCTTATCTCAGTCCCAACCCTCAGACTCAGCACCGCCTTCTTGACCTGCAATCTTCTTCCCGACCTCTCCGCCCCACCTCCTCTCCGGCCTGTCACCCTCACCTTAACCTCCTTCCACCTATCGCATTCCCAACGCCCCTCCCCCCTACCTTTTATCTTAGCCTGCTTGGCACACCTTCCTCATTCCTGAAGAAGGGCTTATGCCCGAAATGTCGATTCACCTGCTTCTTGGATGCTGCCTGACCTGCTGCACTTTTCCAGCAATACATTTTTCAGAAGATATATGTTGTTTTATTCCCACTTAGTCATTAGTTGTTTGAGTATTTATGACGTATTCCTTGATCAGATAACATTCTTTGGACATACCATAGCTTGCAAATCTTTGAACTAACTTTTACACTACCGTATATAGTAATTTTCTGCACCCAGAAATCTTTCAGAAACAGCCATAATTATTAGAAAACCCTGGATTTAGGCAGGGCTGTACACAATGTATTAAGACCCTGCCAAACTGTTTTTCAGAAGTTAGTATTAGAACTAAAGGTGCAGGTTTAATTGAAAATTGAAGTTTCCCTACTACTTGGTATGGCTGGCTAAATTTGATTACACCTTTATGTCATCCTGGCCAATAAAATGTTTTAATATTTTAGTATGTGTTTTCTCAACATCCAAATTGGAATATGTGAAACAATTGTAAAATATTTTTTACGAACCACCATTGGTCCATTACAATGGACCATTGCCCATTCCTCTTGACTGGTATTTGAGGTAGTTGCTGTTTTCTCACTAATACTTTGTTTTTCAAGTCATGACACTCAGGTATTGTTTGTGATTCATTTTCTGAGTCAGCCGTTTCATATAACTGTCAATTCCAAATCTGTTTGTTGTATTTCTATTAAAGAAGATTAGCTAAACATGGCAGCCTCATTCATTTTACCTTTATTCTGTTATATTAAATTTTCAAAAACTGTATCAAATAACTGAATTTCAAAACCAACTCCCTGTTTCAGACTCCTTTAGTTCCTGTCTAATTCTACAGGCCCGAGATCTAGGCACAACAGAATTAGTAGTAATCAGGACGTTCCTCTTGTAACATTCTTTGGTTGTTCTGCTGCTCTTGGTGAAGCCAATATTCTTGAACCTGCCAGTTCATTCCTCAAAATAAAAGAAATTCCTTTTTTTAGGAATTCACTTTACTACTCCTAATACAACTTTTCCATTCAGCAAGTCACTCTATAATCAACTCTGTATAATGTTTTTTCTTAATTTCCATCTATACCTTTCATTAAATTTTTCTTTTTCTTCAATCCCCTCTAGAAAACAAATAGCACCACCAGCTAGCATCACTGATTGACTTCTTGTCGTCCTAAATTTTAGCTGATAAATGTCAGACTCAAGTTCATAAGCATTGAGTATTGCCCCTTTAATAAACTCTGCAGATTGGGTTTACAACTGTTACATGGTAAGAGTTGTACTTGTCAAAACCCTGCAGAGACTGTAACCCTTTACTTTTCTTTATTTTTCACTGGGGACTGTTTTGGGAAAAGGACTATGTTACAGAAAGGACCAAGAAAGGAGTTGCTGTGCTTTTGTAAAGCATGTAACTGAAACTCATTGTTGGTGATGTTTACACTGCTGTTTTATTCAAGCAGCAGGGCAAGATATGGATAGATGGTTCAACTCTGGAGGTCTGTGTAGACAGTGAGTTTTGGCTGGTAACAGGTTGCTGATTGGTTTGTGGAATTGTGATCAGTTATGGATAAAGGCCAGCTTGACAACTATCTGATTGGCTCCCACACAGTTGAACAGCTTGTGGATGTGAATGATAATGGCAGAAGCTTTTGGATTGCTGCCGGAGCAGATGACATGCCTCTCTCTCCAATAAACACCTAAAGCCTGAATAAAGCCTGTTTATTTTGTCCTACCAATTGCTGTAAACTTACTGAGACTTTATAATTTGTGAATCAATTGTTCTGTGTCTCCTGCAAATAAGTAAAATAACTGAAGGATTTGAGAAATTGAAGGAACTCCTCCATCCAATCCTGAGGACTTGTGCCATTGAACTGCTTCCTCAGTTTTTTATACCTTCCACTTTTTTGTGTGTGTCTGTGTGAAGGGGGTTTCAGAATGGAGTTTAGGTTTTTACTAGTAGAGTTATCAGTTGACATTTCACTGTCGTTTCCGTCTTTAGAATCTGAATATATGTAATAAATAGTAATTCTTGTTAAGTACACAGTCACTTTGTCCGTACTTTCTGTTAAGCTGGGTATCTTTTACAAGTAATTGAAGGATTTTTGTGGGGTTAGATAAAATCTTTAACTTCTGTGATGAAGACAGGAATATTGGGGCTTGATTTCCAGTGGTCTACTCCAGTGAGGTGCAACAATATTTTAACATTAAAGCTCAAACCTCTTCTGGCTACTTCACCAGTCCTGCTACCTGAGGTAAATACATTTTGACACTGTCCTCCATAAATTTAGGTACAAATAATAGATTCTTGATTATATCAAATTCCTCACTGGAATCACAATAACCTCTGAACTACTACCTCCTTCATCCTTCCTTATTCTAAGCTTTACTTTAGCAAGTTCATGTTGTATAAAGTTCTCTTTGCAGTTAAAATTTAAAAAAATGCTATATTCCTTTTCACTTCTCTCTGCTTTGTTTTTCATTAATTTCCATTATCCTCCATTTTTCCTTCCTTTCCATTTTAAGTTTTCTTAACTCTGTGTCTCTTACGCTGTGTTGGTACTTTCATTTCTAACTATATTTTAGCTAATTCCAGTCATGACATCTTGATTTCAGGTCTCCTTTCTTCCAGTTATAAATGTTGGATAATCACTGAAAACACTTCATTTGAAAAATATCCTGCTTTTATTTCTACCTTCAATGTATCACCAATTCTCAGCTTAGCTTTAGTCAAAGGTTTTAAATAATTCTTTTTATATCTTCCACTTCGAGAACTGAGCAATGTTCAAAGCCACATTCAAATTCCATACCTTGGAACTTGACCACAATATAGCAGCTTTATGTCCAGAACTGCCATCCACTCATTACTTTTAAAAAGAAAGATATAGACCTATCTGAATTCCAGCAAATTCAAAAATCCAACCAAGAGTTCCCAACAGTTATGACCCAGCTGATGTTATTACTGAGTGAATCAAATTCCAGTCTGAAACCTGGCCTGGTAGATCACATTCTATTTTGGTTTTAATCACATGATCTTTCTCTGGAACACAAACACGAAATGCTGCAGATTCAGGTTTAAACAATAAAACAGAAGTTTATTACACAAAAGAAATGAAGATTAAAAAAAGAACACACTACTTACATATATCACAATTTTAGCGATTTTGGAACAGTGAGGTATAATCCACATTCATCCCTAAAACCTTTCTTTACAGTACTCACACCAGAGAGAATTTATTTCTATTTCATATCTTTACGGTTTTATTTAACAGGGGCTTCAATGCCCTGTCTCTTGAGCCTCATCCTGCAGTCTTCTTACAATTGAGTTTAGACATTCTCAGTTTGAAATGACTCATCTAAGGTTTTAAACAAACAGTTCTGGTCTCGAACTTTTAAACTAAACTCCTTAAATGGCGATAACGTCTTCCTGAGCAGTTCTCAACAATCTCCCTTTCTCAAGAGTAACATATTCAGCTTCAGCCAAGACTTCTGCGAACTGCCTCAAATTTAAACCAAAATGCTTTTTACTCCATGTTATGTTTCCCCAAGTCCCCAAAAAATTTCCAGAACCTTCTATTTGAGACCTAATGCACTATGCTGTTTAATTTGTTCTCTTGTATTCTTTCTCAAATTAAACCAATTCCTATTATTCTCTTGGAACTATGTCTCACAGATATTTTAAAATAAAGAAATCATCATGGTTACAGAAATACTTAGAATTTAATCATAAAACCATCTTCAGGCACACAGAAGACACATATACCACTAGTCCAACACTCAAAAATCCATAATAAACCATATTAAAATATATATTAATCACATCTGCCCACTCTAACCAAGCCCCTCATTATTTTGTACCCCTCAATTAAGTCACCTCTCAGACTCTGTTCTCAGGAAAACAACCCATTAAATATCCAATCTGTTCTCATGGATACCATTTTCAAGTCCTTGTGACATTCTTGTAAATTTCTCTGTACACCTCCTACAGCAATCACAATTCTCCTGTAATTCAGGCAGTGCACAAAACTCCAGGTGTGGTATAATGATTTGTTTATACAATTCCACCATTACATCCCTGCTTTTGTATTCGATAACTTGCTTTTTGAAGGAAAACATCCCATATTCCATCAATACCAGTTTACTCAGCTGCCCTGCCACCTGTGAACATGTACTCCCTAGCTTCTAACTTAATTGCATAATGTGCAGTTTTCTTTTGAGATGTTAAAGGGTTAATTTGTTCTGAGAGTCTGGAAGAAACTGGATGTCCAGGGCGTGTTTCTCTGTCTTGCAGACAGAATGTAAAAACTTACATAACCATCTCCTGCAATTCAGAATCAATTTAAATAACCATCTCCTGCAGTTAAGAAAAACATTAAATAACCATCTCCTGCAGTTAAGAATCTAATGACACCTTACAGTTAAGAAACAATGTAAATCAGATCCTGCAGTTAAAGAATGATTTAATCACATTGTTTCTGGAAATAATCAAATCACGACATTGTGTCTTTGGTAGCATCGGACTGTGCTGTAAAATCCTATATAAAGGAGGACTGTTCCCTTGTTCAGAGAGATCTCTTGACACGGCTCCACAAGCCCCGCGAAGAGTGTTCAAGGTTCCTCCAAAAGCTTGTACTTGCTTAATAAATTTTGGTTTCACAGAAAGTGGAGTATTGCAGTTGCATTAAGTGTGTAAGAATCTCAAGGAAAAAGAACCCAACAGTTTGACCTCCCCAGCCTCTGCAACAAAATCAGAAATTGCTGGATAAACTCAGCTGGTCTGGCAGCATCTGTGGAGACAATGCGGAGTTAATATTTCAGGTCCAATGATCCTCCTTCAGCACTTCCCAAACCTGTCTTGAACTCCATTTGCCACTTTTCCACACATTTGGCCAAACCATTGCTATCTTTCTGATGTTTAAAGCCAAGACTTTTTAGCAACAAAATATATTCATATTGAGTGTTACTGGCTGGGCCAATGTTTTGACCCATCCCTAGTTGCCCTTCATAAGGTGGTGGTGAGCTGCCTTCTTCAGCCTCTGTACCCCTTGGGGGTGTAGGTATACTCAGACCTGTTAGAAAGGGAGTTTCAGGATTTTGATCCAGCTACGCTGTCCATATTTTTCCATATCAGGATGGTGAGTCAATTGGAGGGAAACTGGCAGGGGATAGTTTTCTCATGTACGTGTTGCCATTGTCCTTCAGGAGCGTAATGGTTGTGGGTTTGAAGGTGCTGTTGGAGGAGCTTTAGCAAGTAGTGTATCCTGTAGCTGGTACACACTGCTGCCACTGTATATTAGTGATGGAGGGAGGGAATATTAAAGATGGTGGAGTTAACTGGATGTTTGTGGATGTGGTGCTCATCAAGCGGGGGCTGCTTTATCCTCAATGGTGTCAAACTTCTTGTGTTGTTGGAGCTGCCTCCATCCAGGCAAGTGGAGAGTATGCCATCACACTTCTGACTTGTGCCTTGTAACACTGCCATAGTCCTAATGGAGCTGAAAATGTGTTCCTGGAAAAGCGAAGCTGGTCAGGCAGCATCCAAGAAGCAGGAGAGTCGACGTTTTGGGCATGAGCCCTTCTTCATGCCCAAAACATCGACTCTCCTGCTCCTTGGATGCTGCCTGGCCTGCTGCGCATTTTCAGCTCAGATCTCCAGCACCTGCAGTCCTCACATTCTCCATAGTCCTAATGGACCAGAGGGCTGCTCTCTGAGCAGGGGGAGAGAGAGAGAGAGAGTGAGACGGCTGCTGGTGGTTTAAGCTGAGGGTCAGTATGCCACAGGTGAGCGGAGTCCTCATGGTAACCTCAGCCAGTGTAGAACTGAACCCACACTGAGTAGCTAGATCTATGATGAACCACTGGACTCAGAACATTGATTCAGCTTTCTCTCTCCCCACAGATGCTGCCAGACTTACCGAGTTTCTCCAACAATTTCTGTTTCTGTCACAAACCAGCGTCCAGCAACTGACCCCAACCCTCTGAGCTTCATGGAAGGTGCTTGAAGGGGGAAGAGAGGGGGCTACTTGGGCAGCCTTCCACAGAGCAAGTAAACACAGGAAGGGCCGAATGGCAGTGTGCTGGCCTTTCAGGATGAATGAACCTGAGGAGAGCGAAGGGGGGGGGAGGGGGGTCTGAGTCCCGGCCTCACCCCGAGCCCCCTCCTCACCTTCCAGCCTGAAGTTAGCGGCGAGTCTCCGGACGCTCCTCCGCTGCAGGGGGCCCAGGGCCCGGGAGTAGGCCCCCCGGGACAGGTATTTATAAACGTCTCCGTACCGCTCCCTGCCCCCCGGCGGAGCCTCCGTCTGGGTACACACGCTGCGCTTTCCATCCGACATGGCGGCGGGAGGCCGGGGGACGGACGGACGGACACCGCCTGCCCTCTTTCCCCCCCCCCCCCCCCGGAACCTTTGTGCGGACTCCCGCCGGAACCCGTTTGGTGCTGCACCTCCGTGTTGTTTATCTGGTTGTCGGGCCGTCCCCGGGGTGTGATTGGAGCTCGGGCGGGCGGGCGGGTGGATGGAGGGTGCGGGCGGGAGGCCCGGGCCCGGGCCCGGGCCCGGGCCCTCCCCACGGGGGGCCTTCTTTTCCTGCCGCTGTTTTTACACCGACAACATCTTCCTGGAAGATTTCAGGCTCCACGTCCGCTCGACGGAGCCACAACTGGAATCTGTAAGAAATAAAATAAATAATATTACGATTAACATCATTCACGACCAGAAAAATTGTGAAAAGGGGGAATGTCCCGGCGGGGGCTAGCACGGGAGCGATGGGCCGAATGCGCCCCCGTCTACACCATCGAGACTAACTATTACTCACTCACAGTTTGTGGGATAGACCTGACCCAGTTTACTCCCAGGGAGATCCCAGTGTGACCCTGTCCCACTGCAGCTCCAGCACTTTCTGAATTTATTTTTGTTTGTTTCCAGCCCCACGGTTCTCTATTATTTCAGAATCTGATTGAGGTGTTGGTTGAGGGATTGCTACTGTACAGGATCAGGGAGAATCCTGAGCCCCTTCCCCCAAAGTGTCAGCTTTGGGTTTCCACACACAACCCTCACCAAATACACAAAGCGGTTGCTCAGACTTACAGATTACTTACAGTGTGGAAACAGGCCCTTCGGCCCAACAAGTCCACACCGACCCGCCGAAGCGCAACCCACCCATACCCCTACATTACCCCTTACCTAACACTACGGGCAATTTAGCATGGTCAGTTCACCTGACCCGCACATCTTTGGACTGTGGGAGGAAACCGGAGCACCCGGAGGAAACCCACGCAGACACGGGGAGAACGTGCAAACTCCACACACAGTCGCCTGAGTCGGGAATTGAACCCGGGTCTCTGGCGCTGTGAGGTAGCAGTGCTAACCACTGCCACCCACCAGCCCGAGCTACACCCCACTTCAGCTGGTTCACCCTTGGTGTGGGCTGCTGGCAGTGACTCTGAGGTCTGGGGTGAATTCCATGTTGTAAAATTTCAAACATGTTCAAAGGGACTTCACGGAACATTGCCAGGTAAAATTTGTCCTGATTCCACAGAAGAGGTGACCAATAGCTTGGTCAAAGAGTTAGTTGCTCAGTAGGAATGAAAGATGATGAGGTTGACGGAGGTAATGACTGTGCTCGGGGTCCTGGGCATTGGAAGTCACACCTGCCAATGTTTAAAGTTAGAATGAGCAAAAGGTCAGAATTCAAAGGAGGCAAAGATCAATATCTCAGTGGGTATGGGGGTTAGAAACAGTGAGATAGGCAAAATGTTTTGTGGCAAATGCAGTTTCTGTTAAGAGATGAAACTCCTATTCTGTGTATAGGTTTGCTTGCTGAGCTGGAAGGTTCATTTTCAGACGTTTCGTTACCACACTAGGTAACATTTTCAGTGAGCCTCCAAATGAAGCACTTGTGGTGTAGCCTGTTTTCTATTACATGTTTGGGTTTCCTTGGGTTGGTGATGTCATTTCCTGTGGTGACATGATTTCCTATGGTGATGTCATTTCCTGTTCTTTCTCTTGAGGGTAATAAATGGGATCCAAGTCAATGTGTTTGCTGGTAGAGTTCTGGTTGGAATGCCATGCTTTGAAGAATTCTCGTGCATGTCTCTGTTTGGCTTGTCCTAGGATGAATGTGTTGTCCCAGTCGAAATGATGTCCTTCCTTATCTGAATGCAAGGATACTAAGGAGAGATGGTCATGTCGTTTTGTGGCTAGTTGATGTTCATGTATCCTGGTGGCTAGCTTTCTGCCTGTCCAATCTAGTGTTTGTTACAGTTCTTGCACGGTATTTTGTAGATGACACTAGTTTTGCTTGTTGTCTGTATATGATCTTTCAAGTTCATTAGCTGCTGTTTTAGTGTGTTGGTGGGTTTGTGGGCTACCATGATGACGAGGGGTCTGAGTAGTCTGGCAGTCATTTCTGAGATGTCTTTGATATAGGGGAGAGCGGCTAGGGTTTCTGGATGCGTTTTGTCTGTTTGTTTGGGTTTGTTGCTCAGAAATCGGCGGACTGTTCATTGGGTACCCGTTCTTATTGAATACACTGTATAGGTGATTTACCTCTGCTCTGCGTAGTTCCTCTGTGCTGCAGTGTGTGGTGGATCATTGAAATAATGTTCTGATGCAGCTTCGTTTGTGCATGTTGGGATGATTGCTTCTGCAGTTTAATATTTGGTCCGTATGTGTTGTTTTCCTGGAGACGCTGGTTTGAAGTCCCCCATTGGCTGTTCGCTCTACTGTGACATCTAGGAATGGCAGTTTGTTGTTGTTTTCCTCCTCTCTAGTGAATTTTATGCCAGTAAGGGTATTATTGATGGTCTTGAAGGTTTCCTCTAATTTGTTTCCTTTGGTGATGACAAAGGTGTCATCCACGTAGCAGACCCAAAGTTTGGTTGGATGGATGACAGAGCTGTTTGTTCGAGTCTCTGCATTACTGTCTTTGCTAACAACCCTGATATTGGAGATCCCATGGGTATTCCGTTGGTTTGTCTGTAGGTTTTGTTGTTGAAGGTGGAGTGGGTGGTAAGGCGTAGGAAACTAGCTTGATGGTATTGTTCTTGCTGATGCAATTGGTGGTGTTTGGTGTATGTGTCTTTGGGTCTTCTAATAATGTAGTCAGTGTTTCCATGGCCAGATTGATGTTGATGGATGTGAATAGGGCTGTTACATTAAAGGAGACCATTATTTCAACCTCTTCTATTTTGGTGTCTTTGATGGTCTTCAGGAATTCTTGGGTGGAGTGGATGGAGTGGCGTGAGCCTTCTACTAAGTGTTTTAGTCTTTGGTGTAGCTCCTTGGCCAGCCTGTAAGTTGGTGTTCCAGGTAGTGAGACTATGGGTCTGAGGGGAGCTCCTGGGTTTATGATCTTTAATTAGTCCATAGAAGTGTGGTGTGTTGGATCCGTCTGGTTTCATTTTTTTGGAAGTCAGTCTTATTTAATGATAGACCCGACCCCACAACTAGAGAACTGAATCGCAGTCCTACTCAAAAGAAAATTTAGAAATTTGGAGAAACAAATAAGACCAACTTCCAAAAAATGAAACCAGACAGATCCAACACATCATGCTTCTACAGATTACCCAAAATTCACAAACCAGGAGCTCCCCTCAGACCCATAGTCTCACTACCTGGAACACCAACTTACAGACTGGCCAAGGAGCTACACCAAAGACTAAAACACTTAGTAGAAGGTTCACGCCACTCCATCCACTCCACCCAAGAATTCCTGAAGACCATCAAAGACACCAAAATAGAAGAGGTTGAAATAATGGTCTCCTTTAATGTAACAGCCCTATTCACATCCATCAACATCAATCTGGCCAAGGAAACACTGACTACATTATTGGAAGACCCAAAGACACATACACCAAACACCACCAATTGCATCAGCAAGGACAATACCATCAAGCTAGTTTCCTACGCCTTACCACCCACTCCACCTTCAACAACAAAACCTACAGACAAACCAACGGAATACCCACGGGATCTCCAATATCAGGGTTGTTAGCAGAGACAGTAATGCAGAGACTCGAACAAACGGCTTTGCCAACCATCCAACCAAACTTTGGGTCCGCTACGTGGATGACACCTTTGTCATCACCAAATGAAACAAATTAGAGGAAACCTTCAAGACCATCAATAATACCCTTACTGGCATAAAATTCACTAGAGAGGAGGAAAACAACAACAAACTGCCATTCCTAGATGTCACAGTAGAGCGAACAGCCAACAAACCAGCGTCTCCAGGAAAACAACACATACGGACCAAATATTAAACTGCAGAAGCAATCATCCCAAAATCCACAAACGAAGCTGCATCAGAACATTATTTCAATGATTCACCACACACTGCAGCACAGAGGAACTACGCAGAGCGGAGGAAAATCGCCTATGCAGTGTGTTCAAAAAGAACGGGTACCCAATGAACACCGATTTCTGAGCAACAAACCCAAACAAGCAGACAAAACGCATCCAGAAACCCTCACCACTCCCCTATATCAAAGACATCTCTGAAATGACTGCCAGGCTACTCAGACCTCTTGGCAACACGGTAGCCCACAAACCCACCAACACACTAAAACAGCAGCTAATGAACTTGAAAGACCCTATACAGACAACAAGCAAACCTAATGCCATCTACAAAATACCTTGCAATAAATATAACACTATATGGACAAAGAGACAGAAAACTAGCTACCAGGATAATTGAACATCAACTCGCCACAAAACGACATGACCCTCTCTCACTAGTATCCTCACATACGGATGAGGAAGGACACCAGTTCGACTGGGACAACACATCCAGGACAAGACAAACAGTGACCTGCACGAGAAATCCTAGAAGCATGGCATTCCAACTGGAACTCTATCAACAAACACATTGACTTGGATCCCATTTATCACCCCCTGAGAAAAAGAACAGAAAATGACATTGCCAACCCAAGGAAACCCAAACATGTAAATAGAAAACGGCCTACACCACCAGTACATAATTCGGAGGCTCACTGAAGATGTTACCTAGTATGGTGATGAAACGTCTGAAAATGAACCTTCCAGCTCAGCGAGCAAACCTACATCCAAAACCTCAACCTGAGCTACAAATCTTCTCAAAACATGAAACTCCTGTTTTTACATCCAAGTAGATCATTGACCACTCCAACACATTGACCCCAGGGACACTGCCGCAGTCAAGCCTTTCACTATTCTGCAGCAAGTTATAAATTGGGTTCTTTCAGTGACTCAACATTTGCTCATTTCAGATTTTAAGAAGCAAGGGATGCAAGACCGAAGAACAATTCAGAAAGGTTCAAGCTAAGGTAAAACTGACAAACCAACAGTACCAGCCTATGTGTGCTGTACACCATTATACTCACGGTCACACTCAATAATACCCAGACTCTGAATTTAACTTTCAAGTTGACCACTTCTTACTCATGCTGTTCAGTGACAGCAGAAAATGTGATGGTGGATTTCCTGCAGAGCTTAGAGTTAGATAGTTAGTCTAACAGTTGTGTAATCAATGCTGTCACAGTTAGAGAGTCAATGCTGAGGGAGTGCTACACTATTGTAGCTTCACGAGGTTGAAAGTCTCTGGTCCCTGGGGTTAGGGCTGAGTGGGGAAGAGTTTTGTGAGATTTGGGTGGACAGGTGACCTCACAGAGAGAAATAACAGATGGATTATTCATAGAATCTTACTTTAAACTGAAAGTGTAGAACCAAGAGATTTGGGAGGAATTTAGTGAAAGGTAACTTTAGGGCCATTGTAATTGTGATTTGTGAAATATGGTTAAATACCCATAAAGATGATTGGAAACAAAACACCTTGAATTGTTTGATGCAGCCATTAAGGATGTTTATATTTCCATGACTGGTGAATAATTTTATTTCTTGGGATGTGGGTGGCACTGGCAAGACTAGCAATTGTTGCTCTAATTACTGCTTGAGTGCCTTTTCTGTGTGATTATAACACCCGTGTTATTGCAACATTGCGTGTCAAAATGTCCACAAGATGGCTGTGAGCAAACAATAAAGCTATTTGATTAGCGCTATTGGGACCCATATCTCTGGACCAGCAGGCCTAGGTTCAAGTCCCACCTGCTCTAAAGGTGGGTCCGACCATCTCTGCACAGGCTTAATTAAAATAATCAATAACTATTTGATAACCATCAAATCACACTAAGTGATTTTGTCTCCTGCAGATTGATGAAGAAGTTCAGAGAAGAAAGTTGCTCCATCAGGAAAGTTTGGAGAGAAGAAGCATTATTTCTGCATGTTACAAGCCACTGAATCCTGCAGTCTATGTTTTACAGGTAGGAACTGGTCTCTGTTGATTCACTGAACAGCATTAGATTCACCATAAAAGGCGTTAGTGAGATTGTACCATGAATGTTGAGTATGGTTTTGGTCACCTTATTAAAGAATGACTTTCTTTGTATTGGAAACAATCCAGCAAAGATCCACTGGCTGATTCCTGGAATGAAGGACTGGGTTTGGGGAATGGTTAAATAGGTTTTGGTGGAGGGATTGTGATGAGGTTAGCAGCTAGACCTCAGAAAGAGTGTTTCCTAACAGGGGCCGTTACTCTGGTCCAATCATGGAGCCCTGACTGACACAAACAGGGACATGTCAGAGATGCTGATACTCTGGTCACTGACTCTGAATGAGGCAGTTTTAAAGTTAAGGACTGTTTATGTATAAATAAAGGGCGACTAGGTGATGGGAGCTATTTCAGTGGCAAAGGGAGTAATGCATGATCCTGAAGAAACTCATTTGCAATAGTCATCTTTGAGTCGGGGTAAGCATTTCTTGCATCATTTGTTGGGAAGTTTGATTGATTTGACTCTGCTGTCGAGGGCAGGGCCCAGTACGTGGGAAGAATGTGTTCATTTTTCTGGGCAAATGACATTGCGGCAGATGAAAAACAACAAGTAAGTCTTCTGACAGCTTGTGGAGTTGCAGCGTTTTTGACTATTAGGAGCCAAACGTTCCTGAGCTACCACATACCAAAATGTTTCAAGAGTTGATGGATTTAGTTAAGCATTATAATAACCCCAAGCCGCCTCTAATTCTGGCATGCGATCAGTTTTACACAGCAGTTCGAGAACCAGGGGAATCCATATCAGGATTTTTGACGAGGTTAAGACACCTGGCAGAGGCGTGTAACTTTAGTTTAACCCTTAATGAGATGCTGACACACTGTTTGGTATGTGGGACTAATGATGTCACCATGCAAAAGTGCCTACTAGTTGAAGCCCAATTGGATTTCGAACAGGCACTACAACTGGCTTTGTCATTAGAAATGTGACAATTGGAGCAAATGAGTTACAGGGTACGCTGATGGAAGTGGACACCCTCCTAGTCCGACTGAACTTGGGGAAGACCACTTGAGTGAAAGCATTGCATTGCCTCACTCGGGCATATCCTAGGTCAGCCCACAGCAAAACCCAAAACAAAGCCAAGCCTCAGCTAAACAGTTAACATTTCCCTCAGGAGCCTGGCCGGCAAACCAGTGCAGTTGCTGCCAGGATGTGGACTCAGTTCAGCCCAGTGGGACTCATTTGCTGTCTTGAGTAAGAGAACTCCTAGGCTGATATCCAGGCTCATACCTTGGGAATCCACCTATATCTAGTTTGAAACACACATCAAAATCAGAATCAGTCAAGATAAAACATCTGGTTTAATGGTCACCTGGTTCTAATGGAGGCTGATTTCAGTGTGGCTGTTTCAGTGAACGCAGAACCAGTCTTGAACAAAATTCACTCTGGATTCCAGCATTTAACTTTGCTCGAGTCCGCAGCTAGACTGAGAACCTGTACCGGGCAACCTTTACAGATTAAAGGTGCAACTTCAGTTCCGGTTTTTAATGAGAAGCAGCTGATTCAGTTCCCACCGAGTGTAATACAGGGCTTGGGTCCGGGCTTGATGGGGTGAAGTTGCGAGTTGATTATATTTGACGATGGGACCATTGCACATTGAGTTGCAGGGAAAGCACTGACAGAGTTGCCACTGAGGAGGAGACTCTGCACCAGGTTAAATCTGATCTTATAGATAACTAGATACTATTCCTGATAGTCTGGGAACATAGGGTTCATTGTCAGAAAAATTAGAGCCAGACCATTCAGAGGGAAACTTAGAAAACATTTCTTCACTAAAGACAGGGGAAGAAAGGTGAAATGCCAGTGCTGGACACCAGCTTCAGCCAAGTGAGAGAGAGAGTTTGGTGTAGGAATCACAGGAGAGGCCCTGTATGGGTAAGAAGCTTGTTTTTATTTTGAAGAAGAACGGTGGTGTTCTCTGCAGTGTCTTGATAAATACTTGTTCTTCAATCAACATCATCAAAATCAGATTATCTTGTCGTTATCCCAGTGCTGTTTTGGGAGTTTTCTGTGTACATATTGGCTGCTGTGATTCTCACATTGTTCACTGATTATGGTTCAGAAATGTGCTCAAAGAGTCTTCGGGATTGTCCTGAGGTTATGAAAGGAATGATGACGTGTAGTCTGGCTTTCTTCACCTGTGATCGAAGAGTTGATATGCTATTAACTCTCAGTAACCACATGTTCATGGGTCAAACAGCAGGGGTATCTGATGTTTATGGTGACCAGCACATTCTGTGGTCAGTCTTGTATTAATGAAGTTGGTGCAGTGTGAAAAACAATGCCGTGGTTTGTTTTTTCCCAGGAATCCTTCCTTGCTCCGGAATTCCATGAAATAGTTGCCTACTGCAGAAGTGAGGATGCTGACTTTGAAGGATTGCTGGACCGCATTCACTCACTGCCAGGTCTGTCTTTAAAGGTTTTGTTCAAGCGCAAAAATGTAGGATTCAATGTTTTATACGAATATACAGATAAACAGGGTCGTTAAATATTTCAGCAGGAATTTAGTCTAGCTTGAGGAAAATTGAGGTGTGAAATGACACTTTAACAGTCACAGCAGACCAGTACCCCATGTCCTGGGTGAGTGATGTTGTGCTGTCACATGTTTGTATAGTCTGTACAGCTTGTGTAACTTGCTGCCTGAGTCTTACAAATTCTTATGTTCTTTTAAGGATCGATTAGAAAAATGAAACAAAGTGACCTCATGAAATCTAGAAATTACAAAACAAGTCCTTTTTCAGTTGCACAAACTCTTGTTAGACTGCTGCTGAATTCCAGGGCACAATTCTGGGACTAAACCTTGGAAATTAGGGTGGTTTGATCAGGTTTCTCAAAATATTGAAAACCTGGCTTTTATTGGTAGAGGAATTGAGTTCCAGAGTCCTGAGGTCATGTTGCAGTTGTATAAGACTCTGGTGCGGCCGCATCTGGAGTATTGTGTGCAGTTTTGGTCGCCATACTATAGGAAGGATGTGGAGGCACTGGAACAGGTGCAGAGGAGGTTTACCAGGATGTTGCCCGGCATGGTAGGAAGATTGTATGAGGAAAGGCTGAGGCACTTGGGGCTGTTTTCATTGGAGAAAAGAAGGTTATGGGGTGACTTGATAGAGGTGTACAAGATGATTAGGGTTTAGATAGGGTTGACAATGAGAACCTTTTTCCATGTATGGAGTCAGATATTACGAGGGGGCATAGCTTTAAATTAAGGGGTGGTAGGTATAGGACAGATGTTAGGGGTAGATTCTTTACTCAGCGAGTCGTGAGTTCATGGAATGCCCTGCCAGTAGCAGTGGTGGACTCTCCCTCTTTATGGGCATTTCAAAGAGCATTGGATAGGCATATGGAGGATAGTGGGCTAGTGTAGGTTAGGTAGGCTTGGATCTGCGCAACATCGAGGGCCGAAGGGCCTGTACTGCGCTGTATTTTTCTATGTTCTATAACTAGATACTATTCCTGATAGTCAGTCTAGGATTCATTGTCAGAAAAATTTGAGCCAGACCATTCTGAAGGAAACTTCGAAAACATTTCTCCACCAAAGAATAGTAAAAGTTTGGAACTTCCTTTCATATGAGGCAATTAATGCTCAAGCAGTGGTTTACTTCTAAGAGAGGGTAGATTGTGATGAGCTCGGTGTATTAAAGGATGCTGGGCAAAGTATATAAAGTTAATTGCTGGACAAGCATGATCTCATTGGTTGGTGGAACAGGCTAAGGCTAAATGACTTCCGCTTGTTCCAATTTTCCATCGATTCCTATGTGTCTCTGAGAACATTAGGAACAAACTTAGTGCAGAATAAATTATTCTCGAGAAATAAATGTTGTTGCTAGTTAGAAAAATAATATGTAATCCTCCATAGTCTTTACTCCAACTCAACAAGGTTCTGTAATCTTTAAAACTAATAGAAGGTTTTATGAAACAGTCAACAGCTGAGTGATGATAAAATAACTGGTACTAAGGGCAGCCTAGACGGAGTGTGGAGTGTGTAATCCACAGGGATTCCTGACTGAATCTCCAGTGGTTTCCAGGCAGCATGCTCCCTGGAGCATCTCACCGTATGGGTGAAGGCAGAGGGACAGAATTGATCAATAAACAAATCAATTTTTATTTAAGGAGCTTCATTCTGTGTCACCCTAAACACCTCCCCTCGCAGAATTCTAACACATCTTCCTCATAAAAGTATTGGAGTGGGGAGTCAGTTGAAAATTTCAAAACAGAGGTTGAGAGATTTTTATTGATAGTTAAGGATATTACAGAAATAGGATAAGATATAATCCAGAGATCAGCCATGATCTAATTGAATGATGAGACAGGTTTTCAGGAGCTGAATAGTTTCCTTATTTATCTGTGTTCTTATTGCGTTTGAGTTGGTTTACAGATTAAATGTTTTAATGTATACAAACGGTTTATTGAATGTTCCTTCCTTCTGTCTTCCCATCCTTCCTTCTAGCTGAGAGAGTCTATTCAATCCCACTATTCACTGAGCAATTCTGTGGTCAGTTGATTCGAGAGCTGGAGAATTTTGAACAGTCTGAAATGCCAAAAGGCAGACCCAACACCATGAACAACTATGGGGTAAGATGTGAAGACGGGTTTGGTGAACTCGCTTGGTTAGGTGTCAAGTGTGTGTTTTGGAATAACGCTAACTATACGGGTTCAATCCCCCTTCTGGCAGATGTACACTGGGACCTGTCTATTCACCTGCTCCATGCTTGATGCAGAGTGGCATTCTCGAGCTATAGATCCAATTGTGTCTCTCTGTTGGAGACAGATGACTCATGGTTAATGATGTGCCTATTCAAGTTGCAGTCACAGACACTGTCACCCCCCCCCCCCCCCCCCCCCCCCCCCCCCCGGCCAACTCCCCACTCACATACTGCCATGCCATCACAGGCAGGAAAACCAGGGCTTTATAGGCAACTTCCTGGGTCTGAGCTTATAAACTGTTACAAATTTTGACAGAATCCCTGACAATGTTCTCTGCAGCCAGTGAAACTACTTAAAGTCATGTGTGTGCTTGAAAGTGAGAGAGAGAGACTGACAGATCAGAGAGGGGTGGAGAAACTGACAGAAGAGAGAGATCTCCGAGATGGAATATAAGAAGAAACCACACGATTTTAAATAGGAACTCAATTCACAGAGCATTCACAAAGCAAATGATACTGGTTCCAGTGACAGCAATCTATCCAGTTATTGAATCATTGGCTCTGTTACTCCTCACCCTGTAAACCTTCCAATGAAGACACAATCTAGAGAATTAGCAACATGGAAGCCAGTCATAGAGATGTACAGCACAGAAACAGACCCTTCAGTCCAACCCATCCATGCCAACCAGATATCCCAACCCAATCTAGTCCCACCTGCCAGCACCTGGCCCGTATCCCTCCAAACCCTTCCTATTCATATACCCATCCAAATGCCTCTTATATGTTGCAATTGTACCAGCCTCCACCACTTCCTCTGGCAGCTCATTCCATACACGTATCACCCTCAGCGTGAAAAAAATTTGCCCCATTGGTCTCTTTTATATTTTTCCCCTCTCATCCTAAACCTATGCCGTCTAGTTCTGGACTCCCTTTCCAGGGAAAAGACTTAGTCTATTTATCCTATCCATGCCCCTCATAACTTTATAAACCTCTATAAGGTCACCCCTCAGCCTCCGACGCTCCAGGGAAAACAGCCCCAGCCTGTTCAGCCTCTCCCTGTAGCTCAAATCATCCAACCCTGGCAACATCCTTGGAAATGTTTTCTGAACCCTTTCAAGTTACACAACATCTTTCCAGTAGGAAGGAGACCAGAATTGCACGCAGTATTCCAACAGTGGCCTAACCAATGTCCTGTACAGCTGTAAAATGACCTTCCAACTCCTGTACTCAGTACTCTGACCAATAAAGGAAAGCATACCAAATGCCTTCTTCACTATCCTATCTACCTGCGACTCCACTTTCAAGGAGCTATGAACCTGTACTCCCAAGATCTCTTTGTTCAGCAACACTCCTAGGACCTTACCATTAAGTGTATAAATCCTGCTAAGATTTGCTTTCCCAAAATGCAGCACCTTGCATTTATCTGAATTAAACTCCATCTGCCACTTCTCAGCCCATTGGCCCATCTGGTCAAGATCTTGTTGTAATCTGAGGTAACCCTCTTTTCTGTCCACTACACCTTCAATTTTGGTGTCATCTGCAAACTTACTAACTGTACCTCTTATGCTCGCATCCAAATCATTTATGTAAATGACAAAAAGTAGAGGACCCAGCACTGATCTTTGTGACACTCCACTGGTCACAGGCCTCCAGTCTGAAAAACAACCCTCCACCACCACCCTCTGTCTTCTACCTTTGAGCCAGTTCTGTATCCAAATGGCTAGTTTTTAGATTAGACTTACAGTGTGGAAACAGGCCCTTCGGCCCAACAAGTCCACACCGACCCGCCGAAGCGCAACCCACCCATACCCCTACATTTACCCCTTACCTAACACTACGGGCAGTTTAGCTTGGCCAATTCACCTAACCCGCACATCTTTGTGACTGTGGGAGGAAACCGGAGCACCCGGAGGAAACCCACGCAGACACGGGGAGAACGTGCAAACTCCACACAGTCAGTCGCCTGAGTCGGGAATTGAACCCGGGTCTACAGGCGCTGTGAGGCAGCAGTGCTAACCACTGTGCCACCGTGCCGCCCACCAATTCTCCCTTTATTCCATGAGATCTAACCTTGCTAATCAGTCTCCCATGGGGAACCTTGTCGAACACCTTACTGACGTCCATATAGATTGCATCTACTGCTCTGCCCTCATCAATCTTCTTTGTTACTTCAAAAAACTCAATCAAGTTTGTGAGACATGATTTCCCACACACAAAGCCATGTTGACTATCTCGAATCAGTCCTTGCCTTTCCTAATACATATACATCCTGTCCCTCAGGATTCCCTCCAACAACTAGTCCACCACCAAGGTCAGGCTCACCGGTCTATAGTTCCCTGGCTTGTCTTTAATGTCATGGTGATGCTTCACTTGAGCTCTCTCCCAAACAACAGAGTCTTGACTCTCACCTGAAAAGGTATTACCGATGGACCTGGTGTGTCAGATATTCATACCAAACCTGGGGTTTGAATGAATTTGCAATGGCTAACACCTGCTGGTATTGATACTGGGGTAAATCATACGATGATTTTTTTTTATTTCAGTCTGATTTGGACGTTTTAGATTTGAACTAATTTCTGCTTATTGTCCAAATACATGCTGACTGTGTACTGCACAGATTAAAACATTTCCATCATCTGATCAAGGTACTTTTAAATGAACTTGGATTTGATGAAACTTTTATTACACCGCTGCGTGAGGATTATCTTCAGCCAATCACATCACTTCTTTACCCAGACTATGGAGGTTGCAAGTTGGACAGTCACAAAGCATTTGTTGTGAAATATGCTGTAAATCAAGACCGGGATCTGTGCTTCCATTACGACAATGCTGAAGTCACTCTCAATGTGTCACTTGGGAAAGACTTTGGTGAAGGGAATCTCAGCTTTGGAGACATGAGACAGGTACTGTAGAAATTCTTGTTAACTTTAAGCAAACACTTAGTCCATCATACTTCCCTCACACTTATTGGATGTGACTCCATTTCCTTCCTTCCTCCAGTACCAGTCACCTTTAACCAGTAACTGTGGCATCCCTCAACTATGGCTGACTTGGTGCCTCTCTGAGCTCAGAGTCAAGGTGCTGTGGCTTCTGATTCCACTTCCGGAATTTTAGAACAAAGTCCAGACTGAGATACACTAAACGTGCTGTGGGTCAGTGCTGAGGGAGTGCCGCACTGTCTGAGGATCAGTGCTGAGGGTGTGCCGCACTGTCAGAGGGTCAGTACTGAGGGAGTGGGCACTGTCGGAGGGTCAGTGCTGAGGGAGTGGGCACTGTCGGAGGGTCAGTGCTGAGGGTGTGCCGCACTGTCGGAGGGTCAGTGCTGAGGGTGTGCCGCACTGTCGGAGGGTCAGTACTGAGGGTGTGCCGCACTGTCAGAGGGTCAGTACACGGTGAATCGTAAAAAATTTTAAAAAGTTGCAGGAACATCTTGGGGCTTCAAGTACAGAAATCTTTCTCAGTGGCAAGATAAGTTAAGAAGGCTTTCAAGCAACAGCATATGGGCACCATGACTTTAATAATGAAGGCGTAAAGGGTAAAAGCAAGTAGGTTTTAGTAAACTTTTTATAAAACACTGAGGCCTCAGTTGTAGTATTGTCTTTAACGTGAACACCACATTTTAGGACAAGTGTCATGACCTTGGAGAGGCTGCAGAGGCATTTTCTTAAAAGAGGCTGAAATACTTTAATGACATTGAGAGACTGGAGAAACTGGGGATTTGCTTTCCTTGGAACAGCGAAGGGCCTTATGATATTGAATAGAGCTGTTCAAGATCAAGGCAGGTTTGAGAAGCCATTTTCATGAACAGAAGGACAAGTAACTACAAGACACAGTTCATGGTAATTTGGACAGAAATAGGCAGCATGAGGAAAGACATTTCTAAACCATGTGTTGTGTTCGCATGTCCATTGATCAAAAAGGTGAATGGAATATTTAATCATTGACTTCAAAAGGAAATCAGAGAAATATTTGAAATGATAGAAAATTACAGGGGCCTTGCTGTGCTAAATGTGGCACTGCATTTTAGAAAATTATAACAAAGACTACACTTGGAAGTGTTGGTTGTAAAAGGATTTGAATGGTGTGATGTAAATTCTTGTATCTATTGAGCAAAATGTTCTTGTTGCTTTCAACCTGGATCCCATCTAAAGGTGTGCCATATTTGTTACGGATATTTTCAAATCAACCCTGTAGCTCAGTGATTAGCACTGCTGCCTCACAGCGCCAGGGACCCAGGTTCGATTCCAGCCTCGGGTGACTGTGTCTGTGTGAACTTGCATATTCTCCCCATGTCTGTTTGCTCCCACAATCCAAGGATGTGCAGGTTAAGTGAATTGGCCATGTTTTATTGCCCATAGTGTTCAGGGATGTGTAGGTTAGGTGCATTAGTCAGGGGTAAATGTAGAGTAATAGGGTAGGGGTGGGTTACTCTTCAGAGGGTCAGTGTGGACTTGTTGGGCCAAATGGCCTGTTTCCACATTTTGAGCTGTGGGACATGAACCCAGGTCTCCTGGCTCAGAGTTAGGGACATTACAACTGAGCCAAAAGATCCCTATTCAGGAATGTTACAGCCACATTGGGCAACAAAAAAATACACTATTTCGTAACAAATAACCAATACCGTTGCCATTTCCAACTGTCTCACTGTGAATAAACCCACAGCACACAGATTGCAGTGGTTCAACAAGGCAGCTCACCCCCACCTTCTCAAGGGGCAACTAGGGACAGGCAATAAACACTGATCCAACCAGTGATACCCACATCCCATGAAGAAAAATGTTCCAGGCATTGAACCCTAAATCACCAACAAAGAACAAAGAGCCACCTCACATTTCTCAATGGGAACAAGATAAAGTCATTCAGTATTTTCCATTCATGAATTATTGTATGGCACAAAACCAACCAATCAAAATATATTTCTCTATCTCCTGTCCATGGATCAAGACCTAACCAACATAGTGATTTCATAAATTTAAAAAGAAATTGCTGGAAAAGCTCAGCAGGTCTGGCAGCGCATGTGGAGAGAAATCAGAATTAACGTTTCTGGTCGCATGACCCTTCCATTGGACCCAGCTCTTATTTCTCTGTAACTGCTGAGCTTTTCCAGCAATTTCTGTTGTTGGTATTTCAGTGAATATGGTTATACCGAGAGAAATGACCCTTCATCTGAATTTGGCTTTTTAGGTTGGATTTTATATATTGATTTCAAATTCCCAACTAGCTACAATGGGATTTACAATCAGCCGTTGGAGTATATCCCTCATGGGAGAAAGTGAGGTCTGCAGATGCTGGAGATCAGAGCTGAAAATGTGTTGCTGGAAAAGCACAGCAGGTCAGGCAGCATCCAAAGAGCAGGAGAGTCGACGTTTCAGGCATGAGCCCTTCTTCAGGAATTCTTCTGTAGAAGGGCTCATGTCCAAAACGTCAATTCCCCTGCTTTTTGGATGCTGCCTGACCTGCTGTGCTTTTCCAGAAACACATTTTCAGCGTATATCCCTCATACCCAATCACTGTCCTGGCATTTATGAAAGGACAGACTGGGTCTCACTTTAACACGCAACTGGAGGACAGTGCCTCCAGCAGTGAAGCACTCCCTCAAGGCTTGCAGATTCCCAAGTCTCTGGAATGGAGCATGAAACCACAATCCTTTTGCTCTCGCTGTACCAGGCGTGCTATCGCGCATATCTGAGTGACTTTCCAACCATCAAAATCATTGTGACATTGCTTTTTTTGTAAACTACCAGCAATAAAACACTGGTTAACCAATTAAATATTTACATGCAAAGCCCACTCAGAACATAGAACATTCCAGTGCAGTACAGGCCCTTCGGCCCTCGATGTTGTGCTGACCTGTGGAACCAAGCTGAAGCCCATTTAGCCTACACTATTCCATTCTCGTCCATATGCCTGTCCAATGACCATTTAAGTGCCTGTAAAGTCGGCGAGTCTACAACTGTTGTAGGCAGTATGTTCCACACCCCTACTACTCTGAGTCAAAAAACTACCTCCGATATCTGTCCTATATCTATCACCCCTCAATTTGAATCTATGCCCAATCGTGTTATCCATCACCATCTGAGGAAAAAGGCTGTCACTGTCCACCCTATCTAACCCTCTGATTGTCTTATATGTCTCTATTAAGTCACCTCTCAACCTTCTTCTCTTTAATGAAAACAGCCTCAAGTCCCTTAACCTTTCCTCGTAAGACCTTCCCTCCATACCAGGCAATATCCTAGTAAATCTCCTCTGCACCCTTTCCAAAGCTTCTACATCCTTCCTATAATACGGTGACCAGAACTGCAGACAATGCTCCAGTTGCGGCCGCACTAGAGTTTTGTACTGCTGCAGCATGACCTCACGGTTCCAAACTCAATCCTTCTACCAATAAAAGCTAACACCGTATTCTTAATAACCCTATCAACCTGGGTGGCAACTTTCAAGTATCTGGACACCGAGATCTCTGTGCTCATTTACACTATCAAGAATCTTACCATGAGCCCAGTACTTTGCATTTCTGTTACTCCTTCCAAAGTGAATCACCTCACACTTGTCCGCATTAAACTCCACTTGCCACCTCTCAGCCCAGCTCTGCAGCTTATCAATGTCTCTCTGTAACCTACAACATCCTTCATCACTATCCACAACTCTACTGACCTTAGTGTCATCCGCAAATTTACTAGCCTATCCTTCTACGCCCTCATCCAGGTCGTTTATAAAAATGACAAACAGCAGTGGACCTAAAACAGATCCTTGCGGCACACCACTAGTAACTGAATACCAGGATGAACATATCCCATCGACTGCCACCCTCTGTCTTCTTTTAGCTAGCCAATTTCTGATCCAAACTGCTAAATCACCTTCAATCCCATACCCCTCTGTATTTTGTGCAATAGCCTACCGTGGGGAACCTTATCAAACACCTTACTGCAATCCATATATATCACATCAATCACTTTAACCTCATCAACCTGTTTTGTCACCTTCTCAAAGAACTCAATAAGTTTGTGAGGCATAACCTATCCTTCATGAAACTGTGTTGACCATCCCGAATCAACTTATTCCTCTCCAGATGATTATAAATCCTGATTTGGAGATGCCGGTGTTGGACTGGGGTGTACAAAGTTAAAAATCACACAATACCAGGTTATAGTCCTACAGGTTTAATTGGAAGCACACTAGCTTTCGGAGCGTTGCTCCTTCATCAGATGGTACCCTAACCCTAACCCAAACCCACTACCACCCGATGAAGGAGCGTCGCTACAAAAGCTAGTGTGCTTCCAATTAAACCTGTTGGATTAAAACCTGGTGATGTGTGATTTTCAACATTATAAATCCTATCTCGTATAACCTTTTCCAACACTTTACCCACAACTGAAGTAAGGCTCACTCGTCTATAATTACCAGAATTGTCTTTACTCCCCTTCTTGAACAAGGGAACAACATTTGCTATCCTCCAGTCTTCTGGCACCATTCCTGTAGACCATGATGACATAAAGATCAAAGCCAAAGGCTCTGCAATCTCCTCCTTGGCTTTCTGGAGAATCCCAGGATAAATCCCACCTTGCCCAGGGGCTTTATCTATTTTTTTATACTCTGCAGAATTTCTAACACCTCCATCTTGTGAACCTCAATCCCATCTAATCTAGTAGCCTATATCTCAGTATTCTCCTCAACTACACTCTTTTTCTAGTGTGAATACTGACGAAAAATATTCATTTAGCGCTTCTCCTATCTCCTTGGACTCCATGCACAGCTTCCCATTACTATCCTGATTGGTCCTAGTCATTCTCTTATCCCTTATATACCTATAGAAAGCTTTAGGGTTTTCCCTGATCCTATCCACCAACAACTTCTCATGTCCCCTCCTGGCTCGTCTTAGCTCTCTCTTTAGGTCTTTCCTGACTACCTTGTAACTCTCAACCACCCTAACTGAGTCCTTACATCTCATCCTAACGTAAGTCGTCTTCATCTGCTTGACAAGAAATTCACTTCCTTAGTAAACCACGGCTCTTGCGTTCGACAGCCTCCTCCCTGCCTGACAGGTACAGACTTATCAAGGACACACAGTAGCTGTTCCTTGAATAAACTTCACATTTCTATTGTGTCCATCCCCTGCAGTTTCCTTCCCCATCCTATGCATCCTAAACTTTGTCTCATCACATCGTAATTGCCTTTTCCCCAGCTGTAGCTCTTGCTCTCCGGTGTACACCTATTCCTTTCCATCACTAAAGTAAACATAACTAAATTGTAGTCACTATCACCAAAATGTTACAAATACATTAAGGCTAACTCGGGAGAGAATAGGACCCTTCAAAGATCAGCAAGACAGCCTTTGTGTGGAGCCGCAGGAGATGGGGGAGATACTAAACAAGTATTTTGCATCAATATTTACTGTGGAAAAGGACATAGAACGTATAGAATTTAGGGAAATAGATGGTGACATCGTGAAAAATGTCCCTATTACAGAGGAGAAAGTGCTGGATGTCTTGAAATGCATAAAAGTGGATAAACCCCCAGAACCTGATCAAGTATACCCTAGAACTCTGTGGGAAGCTAGGGAAGTGATTGTTGGATATTTGCTGAGATATTTGTATCATTGATAGTCACAGGTGAGGTGCCGGAAGACTGGAGATTGGCAAACGTGGTGCCACTGTTTAATAAAGGTGGTAAGGACAAGCCAGGGAATGAATGAGCAGTGAGCCTGATGTCAGTGGTGGGCAAGTTGTTGGAGGGAATCCTGAGGGACAGGATGTATGTGTATTTGGAAAGGCAAGGACTGATTAGGGATAGTCAACATGGCTTTGAGCATGGGAAATCATGTCTCACAAACTTGACTGAGTTTTTTGAAGAAGTAACAAAGAGGATTGAGGAACGCAGAGCGGTAGATGTGATCTATATGGACGTCAGTAAGTCGTTCAACAAGGTTCCCCTTGGGAGACTGATTAGCAAGGTGAGATCTCATGGAATACAGGGAGAACTAGCCATTTGGATACAGAACTGACTCAAAGGTAGAAGACAGAGAGTGGTGGTGGAGGGTTGTTTTTCAGACTGGAGGTCTGTGACCAGTGGAGTGCCACAAGGATTGGTGCTGGGTCCTCTACTTTTAATCATTTATGTAAATGATTTGGCTGTGAGCATAAGAGGTACAGTTAGTAAGTTTGCAAATGAATCCAAGATTGGAGTGTAGTGGACAACGAAGAGGGTTACCTCAGATTACAACGGGATCTTGATCAGATGGGCCAATGGGCTGAGAAGTGGCAGATGGAGTTTAATTTAGATAAGTGCAAGGTGCTGCATTGTAGGAAAGCAAATCTTGCAGGACTTATACACTTAATGGTAAGGTCCTGGGGAGTGTTGCTGAACAAAGAGATCTTGGGAGTACAGGTTCATAGCTCCTTGAAAGTGGAGTCGCAGGTAGATAGGATAGTGAAGAAGACGTTTGGTATGCTTTCCTTTATTGGTCAGAGTATTGAGTACAGGAGTTGGGAGGTCATGTTGCAGCTGTACAGGACATTGGTTAGGACACTGTTGGAATATTGCGTGCAGTTCTGGTCTCCTTCCTATCAGAAAGATGTTGTGAAACTTGAAAGGGTTCAGAAAAGATTTACAAGGATATTGCCAGGGTTGGAGGTTTTGAGCTATCGGGAGAGGCTGAACAAGCTGGGGCTGTTTTGCTTGGAGAATTGGAGGCTGAGGGGTGACCTTATAGAGGTTTACAAAACCATGAAAGTAATGGATAGGGTAAACAGGCAAAGTCTTTTTCCCTGGGATAGGTGAGTCCAGAACTAGAGGACATAGGTTTAGGGTGAAAGGGGAAAGATATAAAAGAGACCTAAGGAGCAACTTTTTCACGCAGAGGGTGGTGTGTGTATGGAATGAGCTGCCAGAGGATGTGGTGGAGGCTGGTACAATTGCAACATTTAAGAGGCATTTGAATGGTATATGAATAGGAAGGTTTGGAGGGATAAGGCCGGGTGCTGGCAGGTGGGACTAGATTGGGTTGGGATATCTGGTCGGCATGGACGGGTTGGACTGAAGGGTCCGTTTCCATGCTGTACACTTTTATGACTCTATGCTCACCTACCTCCAAATTTAACGCCTGGCCGGTTCATTACCCAGTACCAAATCTAATGTGGCCTCACCCTTGTTGGCCTGTCCACATACTGTGTCAGGAAACTCTCCTACACACATTGGACAAAAACTGACCCAATTAAAGTACTTATTCCTAGTCAATATTTGGGAAGTTGAAGTCCCCCATAACAACCACCCTGTCACTCTTGCTCCTATCGAGAATAATCTTTTCTATCCTTGCCTCGACATCTCTGGAACTATTTGGAGGCCTATAGAAAACTCCCAGCAGGCTGACCTCTCCTTTCCTGTTTCTCATCTGCGCCTATACTACCTCAGCTGACAAGTCTTCAAACGTCCTTTCTGTAGCCGTAATAATGTCCTCGATTAACAGAATTTGCATGTTTACTCTATCCATCGCTTTCATGGTTTTGTAAACCTCTATAAGGTCACCCCTCAGTCTCCGATTCTCCAAGCAAAACAGTCCCAGCTTGTTCAGCCTCTTCCGATAGCTCAAATCCTCCAACCCTGGCAATATCCTTGTAAATCTCCGCCTTTTACCATCGTCTCTATTCTTCCTGAAATATCAAAAACCTGGAATCTGCAATAATCCTGCTCTACCCATATTTCTGAAATGGCCACAACATCGAAATCCCAAGTACCAATCCATATTGCAAGTTCACCCACCTTATTCCGGATGCTCCTGGTGATGAAATAGATACACTTCAAATCAACTTCTTGCTTGCCAGTGCTCTCTTGTGACCCTGAAACCTATTTCTGACCTCACTACGCTCAATCTTCTCTAGACTCAATCTACAATTTCAGTTCCCATCTCCTGCTGCATTCGTTTAAACCCACCTGAATAGCGTTAGCAAATATTCCCCCCCCCCCCCCCCAACAGGATATTGGAACTTTTCTGGTTCAGGTGAAGACCATCCTGTTTGAAAAGGTCCCACCTCCCCCAGAGCTCTAATTAGCCATGAATTCAAAACCCTCCCTCCTGCACCACCCATAGCCACATATTCAACTCCTCTCTCTCCCTATTTCTCACCTCACTAGCACATGACACGGGTAACAAACCAGAAATAACAACTCTGTTCTAGCCTTAAGCTTCCACTGTAGCTCCCTGAATTTCTGCCTTAAATCCCCATCTCTCTTCCTACCTATGTCGTTGGTTCCTGTGTGGACCACGACTTGGGGCTGCTCCCCCTCCCCCTCAAAGATACCAGAAACACTATTAGAAACATCACGACCCTGGCACTTGGGAGGCAACACGTCAATTGTGAGTCTGTCTCGTTTCCACAAAACCTCCTGTCTGTTCCCCTAACTATGGAGTCCCTGATGACTAATGCTCTGCTCCTCACCCCCCTTCCCTTCTGAGCAACAGGGACAGACTCTGTGCCAAAGATCTGTGGCCCATTGCTTACTCCTGGTAAATCGTTCCCCCCCCCCCCCCCCCCCAGCAGTATCCAAAATGGTATACTTGTTGTTGAGGGAAATGGCCATGGGGATCCTTGCACTCACTGCCTGCCGGTTCCCTTTCCGTCCCATGACGGTAACCCATCTACCTTCTTCTTGCACCTGAGTTTACTCCCTGTAACTCTTCTCAATAACCCCCTCTGCCTCCCGAATAATCCGAAGTTCATCCAGCTCCTTCTCCAGTTCCCTAACGCGGTTTTTGAGGAGCTGGAATTGGGCGCACTTCCTACACATGCAGTCAGCAGGGACACTACTGGTGACCCTTACCCCCCACATTCTGCAGGAGGAACATTCAACTGCCCTAACCTCCATTCCCACTGTTCTAAATTCACAACAAGCCTACTGAAAACTAAAAGAGAGGGAAAAAAAGAAGACGGGCACTGCTGTTCAGAAGAAGAAAAGACTCTTAGGGCCATAGTCACAGGGGATTCTATTGTGAGGGGAGTAGATACACGCTTCTGTGGGCAAAAACGGGACTCCCGGGTGGTATGTTGCCTCCCAGGTGCTCGGGTCAGGGATGTCACCGATCTGCTGCAGAGCACTCTAAAAGGGGAGGGTGAACAGCCAATTGTCTTGGTGCATATAGGCACCAACATTATAAACAGAGATGAGGTCCTGAAAGAAGAATTAAGGGAGCTAGGAGAGAAGTTAAAGAGGAGGACCTCAAAGGTAGTGATCTCAGGATTACTACCTGTGCCATGAGCTAGCCAGCGTAGAAATGAAAAATATAAGCAGGATGAACACGTGGCTTGGGAGATGGTGTAGGAGGGAGGGGTTCAGATTGTTGGACATTGGGACGGGTTCTGGGGAAGGTGAGACTATTACAAAATGGACGGTCTATGTCTGAACCAGACTGGAACCAATGTCCTTGGGAGAGGTTTTGCTACTGCTGTTGGGGAGGTTTTAAACTAATGTGGCAGGGGGCTGGGAACCAGAAGGGAAAACAAGTAGGTAGCAAGGTGGAGACTGGAGACTGTAAGAATTATGAAGATAGCAGTAATAAAGGGAAGAGTAGGCAGAGAGCAGATAAGCACAAAAGAACTGGTGGCCTGAAATGCATCTACTTTAATGCAAGGAGTATAGTGGGTAAGGCAGGTAAACTTAGGGCTTGGATTGGTGCCTGGGAGTATGACGTTATTGCAATCACAGAGACTTGGTTGAAGGAAGGGCATGATTGGCAACAAAATGTTCCAGGATGTAGATGCTTCAGACAGGACAGGGAGGGAAGTGAAAGGGATGGTGGAGTTGCATTGCTGGTCAGGGATGATATCACAGCTGTGCTAAAGGAGGACACTATGGAGGGCTTTAGTAGTGAGGCACTATGGGTGGAGCTGAGAAATAAGAAAGGTGCAGTTACATTGTTGGGGCTGTATTACAGCCCTCCCAACAGTGAGCGTGAGGTAGAAGAACAAATAGGTAAACAGATTATGGAAAGATGTAGAGGCAATATGGTAGTGGTGATGGGAGATTTTAATTTTCCCAACATTGACTGGGATACAGTTCGTGTCAGAGGTCTGGATGGGGTAGAATTTGTAAGAAGTGTCCAGGAGAGTTTTCTGGAGCAGTATGTCAATACTCCGACGAGGTAAGGGGCCATATTGGACCTGGTACTGGGGAACGAGCCAGGACAGGTGGTAGAAGTTGTAGTGGGGGATTTCTTTGGGAACAGTGACCACAATTCTGTAAGTTTTAGAATACTCTTAGACAAAGATGTGCGTGGTCTGAAGAGAAGAGTACTAAACTGGGCCGAGGCCAATTATATCAAAATTAGGCAGGAGCTGGGAAATGTGGATTGGACACAGCTATTTGAAGGGAAGTCCACATTTGATATGTGGGAGGCTTTCAAAGATAGGTTAAAGATAGTGCAGGATAGTCATGTCCTTCGAAGGCAAAAGATAGGAAAGGCAAGATTTGTGAATCATGGATCAGGAGAAATTGTACGACTAGCCAAGAGGAAAAGGGAAGCGTACATAAGGTCCAGGCAGCTAAGAACAGAAGGGGTCCTGGAGGAATATCGGAAGAGTAGGACCAGTCTTAAATGAGGAATCAAGCGGACTAAAAGGGGCCATGAAATAGCTTTAGCAAGGAGAATTAAGGAGAATCCCAAAGCATTTTATTCTTGTATAAGAAGCAAGCGGGTAACTAGAGAAAGGATTGGTCACTAAAGGATAATGAAGGAAGGCTGTGTGTCGAACCTGAGAGAATGGGTGAGATTCTGAATGATTACTTTGCATCAGTGTTCACTGAGGAAAGGAACATGATGAATCTTGAAATTAGAGATAGAAGTTTGATTTACTCTGGATCACGTTGACATAAGTAGGGAAGATGTGTTGGGTATGCTCGAGGTTATTAAGGTGGACAAATCCCCAGGACCGGATGGGATCTATCCCAGGTTGCTGAGGGAGGCGAGAGAGGAAATAGCTGGGGTCCTGACAGATATCTTTGTGACATCCTCAAACATAGGTGAGGTGCTGGGAGGACTGGAGGGTTGCTCATGTTGTCCCCCTGTACAAGAAGGGTAGTAGGGATATTCCGGGTAACTACAGACCAGTGAGCCTGATGTCAGTGGTGAGAAAGTTGCTGGAGAAGGAACTGAGGGATAGGATCTATTTATATTTAGAAAAGAATGGGCTTATCAGCAACATGGTTTTGTGTGGGGGAGATCGTGCCTTACCAACTTAATAGAGTTCTTTGAGGAAAAGACCAGGTTGATCATAGAAGGAAGGGCTGTTAATGTCATTTAGATTAGATTACTTATAGTGTGGAAACAGGCCCTTTGGCCCAACAAGTCCACGCCAAAGCGCGACCCACCCAGACCCATTCCCCTACACCTAACAGTACGGGCAATTTAGCAAGGCGAATTCACCTAACCTGCACATTTTTGGATTGTGGGAGGGAACCCACGCAGACACGGGGAGAATATGCAAACTCCACCCAGAGTCGCCTGAGGCAGGAATTGAACCCGGGTCTCTGGCGCTGTGCCACCGTGCCACCCATATACATGGACTTTAGTAAGGCATTTGATAAGGTTCCCCATGGTAGGCTATGGAAAAGTGAGGTCACATGGTGTGCAGGGTGTTCTAGCTAGGTGGATAAAGAACTGGTTGAGCAACAGGAGACAGAGAGTAGTAGTTGAAGGGAGTTTCTCGAAATGGAGAAAGGTGACCAGTGGTGTCCCACAGGGATCAGTGTTGGTGCCACTGTTGTTTGTGATGTACATATGTGATCTGGAAGAAGGCACTGTTGGTCTGATGACACAAAGTTTGCAGATGACACGAAGATTGGTGGAGTAGCAGAAAGCATAGGAGACTGTCAGAGAATACAGGAGGGTATAGATAGACTGGAGAGTTGGGCAGAAAAGTGGCAGATGGATTTCAATCCAGACAAATGTGAAGTGATGCATTTAGGCAAGTCTAATCCTCAAGCAAATTATACCATGAACAGAAGAGCCTTGGGAAAAGTTGATGAGCAGAGAGATCTGGGAGTGCAGGTCCATTGTACCCTGAAGGTGGCTGCACAGGTGGATAGGGTGGTCAAAGAAGGCACATGGTACGCTTGCCTTCATCGGACAGGGTATTGAGTATAATAGCTGGGAGGTCATGTTAAAGTTATACAAGACATTGGTTCGGCTGCATTTAGAATACTGAATATGGTTCTGGTCGCCACATTATCAAAAGGATGTGGACACTTTGGAGTGGGTGCAGAGAAGGTTTATGAGGATGGTACTTGCCTTGTATGGAAGGTGCTAGCTCTGAAGAGAGGTTGAGTGGATTAGATTTGTTTTCATTAGAAAAAAGGAGATTGAGGGGGGACCAGATTGAGGTTTACAAAATCATGAAGGGTATAGACAGGGTAGATAGAGAGAAGCTTTTTCCCAGGGTAAAGGATTCAATAATGAGAGGTCACGATTTCAAGGTGAGAGGTGGAAAGTTTAAGGGGGATACACGCAGAAAGTACCTCACACAGAGGGTGGTGGGCATTTGGAACACGTTGCCAGCAGAGGTGGTAGAGGCAGGCACAGTAGATTCATTTAAGGTGCGTCTGGACAAATGCATGAGTAGATGGGGAGCAGAGGGATACAGATGCTTTAGACAGTAGATTTGGATCGGCTCAGGCTGGGAGGGCCGAAGGGCCTGTTCCTGAGCTGTAAATTTTCTTTGTTCTTATCAGTGCGGTGCATAGAACCTTTTTTTTTTGGTGGAAGACGATGGGTGGGAGACACTTCCTGAATAGTGTTTCGGGTAAAGCAACCACCCAAATATAAAGCTTCACTCACTCAGCAGTCCCGTGTCTGCTCCTATTCAGCATGTGAGGTAAGTTTTCACACTTACCCCTACCTCCCCTCGGGCCTCTGATTCTCGCTGTCGCTCCTCCCACTGCAACTGCTGTGAATGAAGCAATGCAAACTATCAAAGGTGAGAAGGAGCTGGGGAGAGATGGATGGGACTAAATCAGATGGAGTTGAAAGGGGAAATAAAGCACTGTATCCCCTGCGGTGTCCACCTCTCTGTGAATGTTTCGAGACCATTGATGGACACTGTGTGTTCCCTCCCCAGGGGACCATTGTAATCATGGAACCCACCATGTTCTGACTTGGGCTAGAGTGTTACCAGCATTTAACCTGATCCTATTTAGATTTCTACTTACTTCAACACAAACAATCTACAAAAAGTCGAGTAATTTCAGTTGAGTCACTTCTTAGTCTTCAAAACTCTAGGCAGATACAAGACCCAACTGTCTACCTTGTGTCATACCATAACCTGCTTATTTCAGGTATTTATTGAGTAAATAAATTGAGTTATCTGAACTGCTTCAACATATTTACATCTTGCCTTAAGTCATGGGATGAGTTATGTGTGCAATATCTGTGTACTCCTGTTGTGATGTCACCAATGCCCTGTAAAAATCTGAAGCACTACCTCCCAACCTTTGTATCCAATTAACAATCTATTAGCTTTCCTGAAGACTTGCTGCAGTTGCAGACTAACCTGTGTGATTCATGCACACAGACACCCAGATCCCTTTGCATCTCAGAACTCTGCAACTCTAACCATTTAGATTAAATGCTTCCTTTCTATTCTCCCTGCCAAAATGGACAATATCCCAGTATTTCATTTGCCAGAGACTTGCTGACCCTCTTCACCTATTCATTGCAGCCTCTGGTCTCCTCTTCCTGACTGATTTTCCTACCTGTCTTTGTATCATCATCAGATTTATCTACCATAACTTCCTTGTTGTAATGTATTTATTGTGTGCATTCTGAAATAGTCCCTTAAATATCTGCCACCAAATGTCTATTGACCAGTCCCTTAACCAGTTCACTTTAGTTAACTCTTGTTTCATGCCCTCATAACTGCTGTTAATTATGTTTAAAGTTACTGTTCTTGGATCCACTGTCTCTCCATCAAGCTGAGTGTAAAAATTAATTATTTTATGATTACTGTTTTGTAGACTGCCTTCACTAAGATCACTAATTCTATCACATTACACAATTCAATGTCTGGTATAATCTGCTCGGCTCCAAATTGCTGTTCTCAGAAACTGTACCAAAATATTCTTTGATCTCCTCATTTCGACTACTTTTGCCTGTCTTGATTTATCTGTCTCCATGTAGGTTAACGTCTCCTGTGATTATCACCTGACCTTTCTGACAAGCACCCATTATTTCTTCCTTTATACGTTGTCCTTCATCTCACAATCAGTTTAGCTATGATTTTAATGAATGGTGGAGCAGGATTAACGGGCTGAATGGTCTCCTGTTCTTCTGTGATGGATTACTCTCCACATGCTGAAATGAATGGAGCTGCAACAGCACTCCAGTAGCTCAGCATCAGTCCGGACAAAGCAATACTTGATCCACTCCCTCCACGACTGATGCACAGTGTTGGCAGTGTGTACCATCTACAAGATACACTGCAGCAACTTAAAAGTTTCTTTGACAGCACCTTCTAAACCCATGACCTCTACTATCTAGATTAAGTGCAGCAATACGTGGCAGCACCGCCACTGATAGACCCCTCTCCAAACCACTCACCATCCTGACTTGGAAACATATCGCCCTCCCTTCACTGTCACTGGGTCAAAATCCTGGAATTCTCTTCCTAACAGAATTGTAAATGTTTATACATTAAATGGACTGAAGCTGTTCAGGAAGGTAGCTCACTACTACTCTCTGGAGGGCAATTAGGGATGGGCAATAAATTCTGGCCTTACTGACAACTCTTGCATCTAATAGACAGGGAAAGTGTAAAAGACGTTGCTGTTATCTAAACATTGCTTTAATCTGTCTCTGCACCTTCTGGTCCCAGATTCCAACAGATGAGAGAGAGTGTGTGGAGATACAGCACAGACTGAGTTATGGATTGCTGCACCGAGGCCAGCACTGTCATGGAGCTCTGCCCATCTCCTCAGGTGAACGCTGGAACCTCATCATATGGATGCGGTCATCTCCAGTTCGTAATGAACTCTGCCCAATGTGTAACAAGAAGCCAGAGTTAATGGAGGCAACTGGATTTGGGGATGGTTTCACTTCTGAGCTATCGGAAGTCTGGCAGGAGCATCAAGAGAAAGTGAATGTCTGCACCTTGAGTTAGTAAATTGTTAGCAGTGTGAGGTTTGTTCCTGCTCTCCTCAACAGTGAGGTTCAGCCTTTGGCTGATTCATAGTCATTGCCAGAGAAAGAAACTCATATAATTGATCAATTGTACAAAATATTCATCTCATTTCTTTATTTCAAGCAGCATCTGTCAATTTTCCTGTAATATTTGTGTGGGTGTGTGTCTGTGTTTGTATGGGTGTGTGTGTGTGTGGGTACGTGTCTGTGTCTGTATAGGTGTGTGTGTGGATGTGGGTGTGTGTCTGTGTTTGTATGGGTGTGTGTGTGTGTGGGTGTGTGTCTGTGTCTGTATAGGTGTGTGTGTGCCTGTATGGGTGTGTGTGGATGTGGGTGTGTGTCTGTGTCTGTATGTGTGTGTGTCTGTATGGGTGTGTGTGTGTGTAGTTTAAGGATATGTGTCTCCACAATGTTTTATTTCTTGCAATTCTGAATTGAGGGAGTTTGTTGCTTTCCTCTCCTGTCAACACTCAATTTGTCAGACTTTTGGTGGGTGAGATAATTGATTGTGGCTGATTTACCATTCCCCTGCAAAGGTGATGGGACAATGTCCACTTCTCTCTGACACCTGGATTTCACTGTTAGGATATTAATAAAAGGTAAAACTAGTTTGGAGTACAGGAGGTGGACAGGAATTAGATACCAGATAAGTGAAGTAAATCACAAATCACAAGGTACTCAATCTAGTGAGGTAATCTCATGTTCCCACTGGGATTTTGGTTTCCTCCGGGGATGACCTTGTTAAATATCCAGGCAAATTGTCATTGTGCAAATGTAAAATCATTTCGAAATTATTGTTTGCATTTTCTAACATCTGATGAAGATTGTTAGAGCTGTAAATGCAATACTTCACAATGTCATGGTTCTGGGACTAGATTGCAAGTTGTGAAATTGGCGTCAATAAATCTGATTTAATAAAAGGATTTCTGTGAAACGTGATTGATCAGAGCTTCACTCCCTACAAGTTCCCCTCCCAGTCAGTCACCGTCCTGACTTGGAAATATATCACTGTTCCTTCACCCCCTGCAAGTTCCCCTCCCAGCCAGTCACCATCCTGACTTGGAAATATATCACTGTTCCTTCACCCCCTGCAAGTTCCCCTCCCAGCCAGTCACCATCCTGACTTGGAAGTATATCACTGTTCCTTTAGCATCAGTAGGTCAAAATCCTGGAGCTCCCTTCCCCCATGGCATTGTGGGGGACAATGACAGCCCACCCCACACCTTCTCCAGGACAGCAGGGATGGGCAGTAATTGCTGGCTCAGTTGGTGGCACCCACATTCCATAAATGAATAATAAGGGGAAAAATCCAGGGAATCCTTTTGCCTGCGTTATTTATTGATGCAGCATATTTAATTGGCTCATGTATAACCGTCTGGGAATTCCCACCTCACTGGTTAGTGTGTGGAGCTGCAGAAGGCAAGACACAAGGCAGATTTAGACATGCTGTTTGTAAAACAGCTCTGATCTGAGAGGCTTCGCAAACTGTTTTATCCTCCACAACATCTGGCTAATGTAAACAGCTTTAACTAAAAGGGGAGAGTCCTTTTTAACTTCGCCCTGCAAGGGACTTCTGTTCTGTGCTAAACTGAAAGAAAATGGCAGAGATTCACGCCCACGTATCTCATCCCATTGCCTCAGACTCTTGCTGCAGCTACTATTACTGATGTAGTTTGAACACTCTTAAAATGATCACTGCAGCTCCTTCCCATTGACTGGATGTAGTCATTATCCCATGACCTTCACTGCCCTCATGTAGATTACCTCCTGGTAGCAGCACACTGAACACACAGGCCCGGGAGGCAGCTGGGATAAAGATAGTTTGTGAGTGTGGCTGAGTGGGCTTGGCAATAGTTTTTGCTGCTTCACATCAAAGTTTTCATTTCAAAAAATAAGGCTTCCTTCTTGTTAAGGACAAGTAACAGTTGTATCATCAAAGGTGGTGATGGCGTAGTGGCATTGTCACTGGACTGTTAATCCAGAGATCCAGGTAATGTCCTGGGGACCAGATGTGAATCCCACCACAGCAGATGGGGGAATTTGAATTCAATAAAAATCTAGTCTCGAGATGACCACGAATCGAATAGGGTGGCACGGTGGCTCAGTGGTTAGTGCTGCTGCCTCACAGCACCAGGGACCCAGTTTCGATTCCAGCCTGGACGACTATCTGTGTGGAGTTTGCTCCGGTTTCCTCCCACAGTCCAAAGGTGCACAGGCTAGGTGAATTGGCCATGCTAAATTGCCTGTAGTGTTCAGGGATGTGTAGGTTAGATGCATTGGTCAGGGGTAAATAGGGGAGGGGAATGGGTTTGGGTGGGATACACTTTGCAGGATTGGTGTAGACCTGTTGAGCGGAATTGCCTGTTTCCACACTGTAGGGATTCCATGATTCTATGATTAATGCACCAACACAGCAGCACAGTTGGTCGCATCTTGTGTCCATTGAGGTTAATCACCAGCAACTGGATAGAGATATGGATGGAGCATTAGGTTTTACGTATATTTCACTTTTACTTGTAGACATCAGTACTGGATCAGCACAAATTTATTCCAGCTCTTGCCAGTATAAGTTTGTACTGTCACATTTAGAATTGATGCTGTCTGGAAAACTTGCTGCACTAAATAAAGCTCCTCATCTCTGGAACTGACAGAGAGCCATCATTGACAGGAAGCCCCGTACAGTGTGTCTACTTACAGACCAGAATGGACAGAAAACTGTTCACTGCTCACCTGAGATCCATGTCAAAGGTGCTCCGAGCCCTCGACACGGAGTGGTTCTGTGCTGACGATGCCACACTAACATTCCACACTGAGGAACAGCTGCTGCAGTAAATGAACAGATTCTTTCTCACGCTGAGAAAGGGTTTGGTTTGACCATCAGCTTCAGGAAGGCGAAGGTCATGCCTCAGGATGTTACCATTGTCAATGCTGACAGATGACATAATGTGACCCTGGAGGGTGTCGATAGTTTCACATCGCTCCACAATCACCAGCAATCTGTCACTTGACACACTGAAAGCTCACTCCCATCACAAACACTGCAGCTGCTGTGCCTGAGCTGTGTGTGTGTGTGTGTGAGAGAGTGAGAGTATGGGTGTGTGAGAGAGTGTGTGAGAGAGTAACAACAACAGAGACTGCAGAGAACATGACACAGAGAGTTTACCAAACCTGCTTCCTCAGTGCACTCCTATACAGTGCTGAGACCTAGACAGTATCTGTTCAGCAGGAGAAAAGGCTGAACAGTTTCAGAGGACAGCACTCAGTACAGTACAGGAACAGACCCCTAGGCCCACCAAGCCTGTGCCATAACATGACATTTCTAAACTAAAAAGTGTTTGCCTCTACACAGTCCCTATCCCTCTATTCCTTACCTATTCATATAGCTGTCAAATACCTCTTAAATGTTGCCTGTGTATCTACTATTAACCCATTTGGCAGTGCATTCCAGGCACTTACCACACTGTAAAAAAAACTGCCTCTTACCTCTCCTTTAAATTTTCCTCCTTTTCCTTTAAACCTATGTTCCCCAGTAATTGATATTTCCATCCTGGGAAAAAGACACCCATGCCTCTCAATTTTGTAAAATTCTATCAGGTTTCCCCTCCACCTCCACCGTTCAAGTGAAAACAAACCAAGTTTGTCCAATGTCTCCTCGTAGCTAATACCCTCCAAATCAGGCAATATCCTGGTACGCCATTTCTGTACCTTCCAAGTCCTTTTGGCAGTGTGGCAATCCGAACTGTACACAATATTCCAAATGTAGCCTAATTAAAATTCTATACAGCTGCAATATGACTTGCCAATTGTTATACTCTAGATGAAGGCAAACATGCCACATGCTTTCTTGACCACCATATCTCCTTGTGTTGCTACTTTCAGGGACCTATATGCTGGATCCTTTTGCATGTTAATGTTTCTAAAGTTTCTGCCATTTACTGTGTTCTTCCCATCTGATTGGAAGTTGCAAAATGCATCACCGCGCATTGTTCAGATTAAGTTCCATTTGCCACTTCACCTCTCCCAAGTCTCCAGCCTGTCGATGTCTTACATCTTCAGGCAATCCTCCTCACTATCTTCAGCTCCCCCAATCTGTTGTTCACAAATTTACTAATCAAACTATCTACCAGTTCATTAATATGTATTACATACAACAGGGGTCCCAGCAATGTGGAACATCATTGGTCATATCTACAGTCAGAAAAACACCGTTTCAGTGCTACTCTCACCATGTGACTTCATCTTCTGTATCAGTAGACGAGAGAGACTTATCAAAGACCTTGCTAAAGTTCATTGAGACAACATCCTCCACCCTGCCCTCAATCATCTTTGTCATTTCCTCAAATATTCGATCAAGTTTGTGAGACATGACCTTCCCTTCTCAAAGCCATGCTGCTGCCTATCAATAATAAGTCCATATTTTTTCCAAATGTGAGTAAATTCTATCCCTAAGAATTTTTTCCAATAATTTCCCTACCACTGATGTAAGGCCTGTAATTTCCTGGATTATCCCTGTTGTGCCTCTTAAACAAAGGAACAACTTTGGCTAGTCTCCAGTCTGACCAGAGTGGATACAAAGATTTCATACAAGGCCCCAGTAATTTCCTCCCTCAGTATTCTGGGATAGATCCCATCAGGTCCTTAACACTTTTCAAAACACCCAACACTACCTCCTTTTATATATTGACATGTCCTTTGATATTCTCGGATTCCTCTCGACTCACCATCCATCATGTCCTTCTCCTTTGTGAATACTGATGCATTGTATTTGTTAAAGACCTCACCCACTGCCTCTGGCTCCATGCATAAATTCCCTCCTTCGTCCTTTAGCGAACCTACCTTTTCCCTAGCTACCCGGTTTCGTCTTATATATGTATAAAATGCCTTGGGTTTTTCCTTAATTCAGTTTGCCATGGGCATTTCACGGCTCCTTATAGCCCTCCTAACTCCTTGTTTACGTTCCTTCCTGCTTTATATTCTCTATCTTCAGTTTCCTAAACCTTACTTATGCCTCCTTCTCCTTTCTGACTAAACTCTTTATTTCTCTTGTCATCTCTTGTTCCCAAATCCTGCCATCCTCATCTAACGAGCTAATGGACAGTGATAGGTTATGGTATTTCAGCAGTGGGGGTTTGGATTTTTATTCCTATCCAGAATGTCATGGTAAATTGACTAAAATAAATCTGTTCTTTTGAAAAAATACATACACTTCCTGCCTTCGCTTTAGTCCTCCCAATCGTGTTTACATTTTTATTGTATTTAGTGGAAGTGCAACATCACCTTCACTGTCTCGGACATATCCTCAAAGGTCCTGGATCGTGATATTTCTACCAGCGCACACTTAATGCTAAACCAATGACATCTGTGCTGGCTCACTCACAGATATCGCAGAATCCCCACGGTGTAAAAGCAGATATTCAAACTACTGAGTCCACATCAAGCCTCTGAACAGCATCCCACATTGCTATCCTATACATGTAACTCTGCACTTCCCATTTCCAACCCATCTAACCTGCACATCTTTGAACTGTGGGAGGAAATCCACACAGACATGGGGAGAATGTGCAAATTCCACACAGTCACCTGAGGCTGGAAATGAACCTGTGTCCTTAGTGCAGTGAAGTAGCAGTGGTAACCACTAGCCATGGGGCCACCACCTCCTTCACCCCCCACGCCGTGCCCTGTTTCAGGGATATGGTAAGAGAGCTATGAAGGTGATGGACACTGACAGCTGGGAGACAGTCACTTTCATCTGTGACCTCTGGAGGATGCGATTTTCAGGAAATGATTAGATTACTTACAGTGTGGAAACAGGCCCTTCGGCCCAACAAGTCCACACCGACCCACTGAAGCGCAACCCACCCATACCCCTACATATACCCCTTACCTAACACTACGGGCAATTTAGCATGGCCAATTCACCTGACCCACACATCTTTGGACTGTGGGAGGAAACCGGAGCACCCGGAGGAAACCTACGCAGACACGGGGAGAACGTGCAAACTCCACACAGTCAGTCGCCTGAGTCGGGAATTGAACCCGGGTCTCTGGCGCTGTGAGGCAGCAGTCCTAACCACTGTGCCACCGTGCCGCCCAAATGAGCAGAAATCAAAATAAATACAAAAACTGCTGGAAAATCAGCATTTCTGGCAATATATGTGGAGAGAGAACCAGAGTTAATGTTTTGAATCCAATATGATGTTTCCGCAGAAGTGGAAAAGCTGATCTGTCTGTGAAAAGGAATGTGAAAATAGCTCATCAAATGTTGCTGCCTCATCACACTGTCTTTAAAAACATCTGTGACTGAACCACCTCATAGTGGAGCTGTTAGCATACACCAAACAGGGTTTAACCCAGAATTAACAACAATGTCTGTCAGGGATGGAATGACAAGGATGTGAAATATGTTCTTGCTTTTTGTGTGATTTTACTGGAGACTGATTGATAGTTTCAGATATTCCAACAAGAGTTCTCAACTAGCACCATTGGGCTGGAATGGGGAATTGGGTATTATTTTAAATGTTTTATGTCATTTAATGGATTTATAAGTTAGTAACTTCCTAAAAAAGTCAAATATTTTGTATGATGATGTAATTGGTCACTGCAAGAATATTAGAAACAGTGGCCAAGTGATATTTGATCAGCTCACCTGGAAATTATCAAACCAAAGTTGGGGAATGGTCTTCCTACAGAAATTATTCTATTTATTATTTATTTGGTTGTTTTAAAGAAAATCTTTTAATCATTCTGAGCTCTGAAGATTGTTGAAATTGACATCATTTTGGGAGCAAGGAACTTTCTGCAGCGGGTCCGGTTTCCGGACGAACAGGAATCAGTGTCACACACACAGCCCGGTCACCGGAAATGCTCGGGGGAGGGGGCGGGTGCGGGATACAACCTGAAGAACGGACAGTGAGGTAAAAACAACTGGCGCTAGGGAAATGCACAACATCGACCGGGGACTCGGGGGCAAGGCGGGAACTGCACCCACCCCCCCCCCCCCCGTTTTATAAAATAACCCCCGACAGTGCGGCACTCCCTCAGCACTGACCCTCCGACAGTGCGGCACACCCTCAGCACTGACCCTCCGACAGTGCGGCGCTCCCTCGGCACTGACCCTCCGACAGTGCGGTGCTCCCTCAGCACTGACCCTCCGACAGTGCGGCACTCCCTCAGCACTGACCCTCCAACAGTGCGGCACTCCCTCAGCACTGACCCTCCGACAGTGCCCACTCCCTCAGCACTGACCCTCCGACAGTGCGGCACTCCCTCAGCACTGACCCTCCGACAGTGCCCACTCCCTCAGCACTGACCCTCCGACAGTGCCCACTCCCTCAGCACTGACCCTCCGACAGTGCGGCACTCCCTCGGCACTGACCCTCCGACAGTGCGGCACTCCCTCGGTGCTGCTTGAAGATGGCTGTAATTGCTGTAATGTGGGAAATACAGCAGCTGTTTATAAAATACAAGTTGCCAGAACAACAATGTGAGTGATCCGAGTAGTTGTTGTAGTGAACTACAACATTCCAGCGCAGTACAGGCCCTTTGGCCCTCGATGTTGTGCTGACCCCCATCTGTCCACCACTATCCCATTACCATCCGTATGTTTATCCAATGACCATTTAAATGCCCTGAAAGTTGGCGAATCTCCTCCTGCTGCAGGCAGCGTGTTCCAAACCCCTACCACTCTCTGAGTAAAGAAACTACCTCTGACATGTGTCCTAAATCTATCACCCCTCAGTTTAAAGCAATGCCCCTCGCGCTCGCCGTCACCATACTTGGAAATACTAGCTCATGGCTGATCTGATCATTCTCAACTCCACGTTCCTGCCTTTTCCCATAAATCCCGATTCCCTTCATGATTAAAATTTGTCTATCTCATCCTTGAATATCCTTAATGTTGACCTTGCTCTGTACCTGCTGTGTAGTACAGGCCTTTCGGCCCTTGATGTTGCACCAACTGTGGAACTAATCTGAACCCCAACTGACCTACACTATTCCATTACCATCCATATGTTTATCCAATTACCATTTAAATGCCCTGAAGGTTGGTGACTCTACTGCTGTTGCAGTCAGTACAAGCAGAAGTAAGGCACACCCTAACCTCTCTCTGAGTAAAGAACTTACCTCTGACATCTGTCCTATATCTATCATCCCTCAATTTAAAGCTATGCCCCCCTCGTGCTCGTTGCCACCATTCTTGGAAAAAGGCTCTCCCTGTCCACCCTATCTAACCCTCTGATTATCTTGTATGTCTATTAAGTCACCTTTAGAGTGGTGCTGGAAAAGCACAGCAGGTCAGGCAGCATCCAAGGAGCAGAGAAATCAACCTTTTGGGTAAAAGCCCTTCATCAGGAAATTCCTGCTCCTCGGATGCTGCTTGACTTGCTGTGCTTTTCCAGCACCACTCTAATCTCCAGCATCTCCACTTCTGTCTATTAAATCACCTCTCAACCTTCTTATTTCGAGGAAGAACTTCCTCAAGTACCTCAGCCTTTCCTCGTAAGACCTTCCCTCTATACCAGGCAACATCCTGGTAAATCTCCTCCGCACCCTTTCCAAAGCTTCCACATCCTCCTTATAATGCGGTGAGCAGAACTGTACACAATACTCCAAGTGCGGCCGCACCAGAGTTTTGTACAGCTGTAGCATAACCTCGTGGCTCCAAAAGTCAATCCTACCAATAAAAATTAACACACCGTATGCCTTCTTAACAACCCTATCAACCTGGGTGGCGACTTTCAGGGATCTATGCACATGAACATTGAGATGTCTCTGTTCATCTACACTACCAAGAATCTTTCCATTAGCCCAGTCCTCTGTGTATTTCTGTTGCTCCTTCCAAACGGAATCACCTCACACTTTTCCGCATTAAACTTGATTTGCCACCTCTCAGCCCAGCGCTGCAGCTTATCTATATCCCTCTGTAACCTGCAACATCCTTCCGCACTATCCACCAACTTTAGTGTCATCGGCAAATTTACTAACCCATCCTTCCACTGCCTCCTCCAGGTCATTTATCAAAATGACAAACAGCAGTGGACCTGAAACAGATCCTTGCGGTTCCCCAGTTGTAACTGAACTCCAGGATGAACATTCCCCATCAACCACCATCTTCTGTCATCTTTCAACTAGCCAATTACTGATTCAAACTGCTAAATCACCCTCAATCCCATGCCTCTGTATTTTGTACAATAGCCTTCCATGGGGAACCTTATCAAACACCTCACTGAAATTCATATACACCACATCAACAGCTTTACCCTCATCCACCTGTTTGGTCACCTCCTCAAAGAACTCAATAAGGTTTATGAGGCATGACCTACCCTTCACAAAACCGTGCTGACTATCCCTAATCAACTTATTCCTCTCTAGATGATTATAAATCCTATCTCTTATAACCTTTTCCAACACTTTACCCACAACCGAAGTAAGGCTCACTGGTCTATAATTACCAGGGTCGTCTCTACTCCCCTTGTTGAACAAGGGAACAACAATTGCTATCCTCCAGTCTTCTGGCACTATTCTTGTAGACAATGACAATGTAAAGATCAAAGCCAAAGGCTCTGCAACCTCCTCCCTGGCTTTTCAGAGAATCCTGGGATAAATTCCGTCTTTCACACTTTCCAGAATTGCTAACACCTCCTCCTTGTGAACCTCAATCCCATCTAATCTAATAGCCTGTGTCTCAGTATTCTCCCCAACAACATTATCTTTTTCCTGTGTGAATACTGACAAAAAGTGTTCATTTAGCACCTCTCCTATCGCTTCAGACTCCATGCACAACTTCCCAGTGCTGTCCTTGACTGGCCCTCATCTTACCCAAGTCATTCTTTTACTCATGACATATCTTTAGGGTTTTCCTTGATCATTCCTGTCAAAGACTTCTCATGTCCCCTCCTGGCTCTTCTTACCTCTCTCTTTAGGCCCTTCCTGGCTAACTTGTAACTCTCAAGTGCCCTAACTGAGCTTTCACATTCTAACATAAGCCGCCGCCTTCCTCTTGACAAGAGAGTCAACTTCTTTAGTAAACCACAGCTCCCTCACTTGACCACTTCCTCCCTGCCCAACAGGTACATACTTACCAAGGACACGCAGTAGGTGTTCCTTGAACAAGCTCCACATTTCAATTTTCACCTTGTATACATCGCTCTGTCTCGGCAGCCTGTCATCTGTCTGTCCTTGTACTCTGGGAACTGCCTGTACAGCTCGCAAAACAATGGTTTTCTCTGTACTTGGGTAAATGAGAACAATAAATCAAATCAAATCCTATATGTTATAAACATGTCATTTTTCTTAACTCCACTGAGTATAGGCTCAACTTTTCCACGTAAGACAATTCCTTCCTACATGGGATTAATCTAGTAAACCCTCTCCAGACTGTTTCTGATGCCATCTTACCTTCAAATTGGGACCAAACAGTTTGTAGTTTTGTGGTCTACTATTGACTTGTGTCTGATATAATTTTAGCAAGCCCTCCTTACTTTTATACTCTTTGAAGAAAGGCGAATGGTAAAATAGCCTTTTACCTGGTAACTGCTGAACTGTGTGACACCTTCTTCTGATTCACACATGAGGACTTACAAATTCCTCTCAGCAGGAACTTTCCACAATCTTTCTCCATTCAAAATCTTCTGCTTTTCCTGTCAAAGTACAAAACCTCTCATTTTCCCACATTATGTTCCACCTGCTAAGATTATGCCACTGTTTAACCTCTGTACGTACCCCTTTGTGCACACTCTGTCTCAGCCCTTGTCTTCCCACCTGTTGCACAGATTGAGAGAAGGTTCCCTTGACTGATACCTGGGATGGGAGGCTTGCCCTTTGAGAAAAGGATGGGCTTGGAGTTGCAGGTGAGAAGAATGAGAGGTTTTCCCCGGAGCGTCGGAGGCCGAGGGGTGACCCTGTGGAGGTTTATAAAATCATGAGGGACATGGATAGGATAAATAGACAACATCGTTTTCCTGGGGTTGGGAGTCCAGAACTAGAGGGCATAGGTTTAGGGTGAGAGGGGAAAGATAAAAAAGAGACCTAAGGGGCAACTTTTTCACACAGAGGATGGAACTTGTATGGAATGAGCTGCCAGAGGATGTGGTGGAGGCTGGTACAATTGCAACATTTAAAAGGCATCTGGATGGGTATATGAATAGGAAGGGTTTGGAAGGATATGGGCTGGGTGCTGGCAGGTGGGACTAGATTAGGTTAGGATCTCTGGTCGGCATGGACGGGTTGGACCAAAGGGTCTGTTTCCATTCTGTACATTCCTATGGCTCTATGATTCTTAAGTGTATAAATCCTGCTAAGATTTGTTTTCCCAAAATGGAGCACCTTGCATTTATCTGAATTAAACTCCATCTGCCACTTCTCAGCCCATTGGCCCATCTGGTCTAGATCCTGTTGTAATCTGAGGTAACCCTCTTCGCTGTCCACTACACCTCCAATTTTGTTGTCATCTGCAAACTTACTAACTGTACCTCTTATGTTCACATCCAAAACATTTATATAAATGACAAAAAGTAGAGTGCCCAACAGCGATCCTTGTGGCACTCCACTGGTCACAGGCCTCCAATCTGAAAAACAGCCCTCCACCATCACAGCAAATATATGGACATCCTGTCCCTCCAGATTCTCTCCAGCAACTTACCCACCACCGACGTCAGGCTCACTAGTCTACAGTTCCCTGGCTTGTCCTTACCACCCTTCTTAAACAGAGGCACCATGTTAGCCAACCTCCAGTCTTCCAGCAACTCATCTGTGCCTATCGATGATACAAATATCTCAGCAAGAGGCCCAACAATCACTTCCCTAGCTTTCCACAGAGTTCTAGGGTACACCTGATCAGGTCCTGTGGATTTATGTGTTTCAGGACAACCAGCACTTCCTCTCCTGTATTATGGGCATTTTTTAAGATGCCACCATCTATTTCCCTACAGTCTATATCTTCCATGTCCTTTTCCACAGTAAACACTGATGCAAAATACTCATTTAGTATCATCCCCAGCTTCTGCGGCTCCATACAAAGGCCGCCTTGCTGATCCTTAAGGGGCCCTATTCTGTCCCTAGTTAAAGTGGTGTCCTTCCTCATCTGTATGTGAGGATACTAGTGAGAGAGGGTCATGTCGTTTTTTGGCTAGTTGATGTTCATGTATCCTGGTGGCTAGTTTCCTGCCTGTTTGTCCAATGTAGTGTTCTTGCACAGTATTTTGTAAATGACATTAGTTTTGCTCGTTGTCTGTTTAAGGTCGTTCAAGTTCATTAGCTGCTGTTTTAGTGTGTTGGTTGGTTTGTGGTTTACCATGATGCTGAGGGGTCTGGGTAGTCTGGCAGTCATTTCTGAGATGTCTTTGATGTAGGGGAGAATGGCGAGGGTTTCTGGATGCATTGTGTCGGCTTGTTTGGGTTTGTTGCTGAGAAATCAGCAGATACCTTGGACAAACAGGCAGAAAACTAGCCACCAGGATCCATGAACACCAACTAGCCACAAAATGACATGACCCTCTCTCACTAGTATCCTTACATACAGATAAGGAAGGACACCACTTCGACTGGGACAACACATCCATCCTAGGACAAGCCAAACAGAGACATGCACAAGAATTCCTAGAAGCACGGCATTCCAACCGGAACTCTATCAACGAACACATTGACTTGGATCCCATTTGAGAAAAAGAACAGGAAATGGCATCACCAACCCAAGGAAACCTAAACACATAAATAAAAAGCTGACCATATCACCAGTGCTTCACCAGAGGCTCACTGATGATGTTACCTAGTAGGGTGACGAAACGTCTGAAAACGAACCTTCCAGCTCAGCGAGCAAACTTACATCCAGAACCTCGACCTGAGCTACAAATCTTCTCAAACCTCACTAATGGTCAGTAAATATTTTTAAGAGATAGGTATGTAGATTTTTGATTCGTAAGTTGATGATTGCCCATAATGGGTGGAAATGTCAGGTCGCGGTTACAGTCACATCAACCATTATCTTACTGAGTAATGCAGCAGCTGAAGGAATGATTGCCCCCCTCCCAACTCATACATGATTGTAATTACACTCCCAGTTTGCTCACATATACTGTACCCTCCATCAGAAAACATCAAATCACTACCTTACAGAGTATCACTGCTTTTGATTTTTATTCTACTCTCTCAGCTCAGCGTATCATTAACAATAGAGCATTTGGAATTATTCATTACATTTGGAGTCAGATTGTTCTGCCTAGAAATGATAAACTGCTGTTTTAGAATAATATGGTCATTATTTAAGAATATGGTTGTTATTTCACTGGAATGCAGTTGGCATTGCGCAGTGCAGTGTTTGGATATCTGGTTGTGTTTTATAAAGGAGGTGGGGACTGATACTACAACATCTTTCTTTTAGATGTTTGATGTAATCTTTGGAACAAACAACAATGGGTCGCAGTCGTTCGAGAGAAGATTTGCGAACTAGGAATGAACATGGATCGAGAACTAAAGTTAAGAAAAAGGAAGAAAAGAAGAAAAGGGAGCGAAGCAGCAGGAGCCCCACTGTGTCTCACAAACGTTCCCGAAGCTCAGCTCGGGGACTCAGCACGGCTGAGCTCACCACCCCTGGAAATCCAATCAAACCAAAATGCCATTCATCATCTTCAACGTCATCCTCCTCTTTGTCTTCAGGGAAAGGAAAGCATAAAAAAAGGAGTCACCGTTCAAAAAAGAAAAAAGATAAAGACAGGAAAAGAAAGAAGAAAAGGGAAAAGGAGAAAAGAAAAGTGTTGCCAGTGAAGCCATCGCAGGAACCTCCCGGTGAAGGCAGGATTCCGAGTGAGGCAGTGACGGAGTGTTTGGAAGCAGAACATACTGAAAAAGGTAGTGCTGTATCACCACGGGGCTCTGTACGTCTGTTCGTGTTTGTTTAACATGGGCCTGACCAAGTCAAACTGTTGGATTCCACTTTTGTTATAAATCCAAAACTAAATGATAATAACAATTTCCAATCGCAGTCGTGTGTGGACAGAAGCTGCTCTCATTGTTGACTGAACTTCCAGGGAGGATGGTGGTGGGGGTGTGGGGGGGGGATGCTGTTCACACAGAATGTGGGACAGAGAGAAACACCATGATCTATATGACAATGGGGGCAAAAAAAGAGAGGGCCTGGAAAACTGAGGGAGGTATAGATGGAGAGCAGTGAGTACCACTGACTGAAGGGAGAGATATAAAGTGGCTGGAAAGTTCCCTGTTCGGTCCAGGAGATATTCATGGAGAATATTGAGTCTTCTCTGGGTGGGAGCAGGCAGTGTGAGGTCAGTAAGAAAAACCCCGAGGGTCACCAATCTGGAGAGTGAGAGGGCTGAACCCACTGTCTCAATTGATTTCAGGTTTGTTTTAAACCTCAAATGAAAACCCTTGAGTCTGTTAGAGAGACCCAACTGCTTCTCACTTATCTTTTAGGGAAGTTCTGTCCCTCATCCCTTCAGGACCTCGGTGATTCCAATCCCACACCACCATGGAGTAACTGAGAGAGTATCTGACTGGCTGAGGACACCATCCCGCAGCCCCTCCCCATCCAGATTTGGAAATATATCACCATTCCTTCAGTGTCACTGGGTCAGAATCCTGGAATTCCCTCCCTCAGGGACATTGTGGGTCTACCCACAGCACATGGACTGCAGCGGGTCAAGAAGGCAGCTCACCCCCATCTCCTCAAGGGGCAACTAGGGACAGGCAATAAATGCTGAGCATAGATAGCAGTGTCAACATTTCAAAATTAATAAAATGAATAAAAGACCCTGCACCACAGGAATTTTTAAATTTCTAGTAATTAACAACCTTCCTCTTTACGTTTAGAATTATCCAGAACCTTCCCTTCAACTGCTATCCCTCTTCTGTCCCAAATTTACCAACACCTTTCCCCACGGAGAGAGGTAGCAGCTATTCTGGGTCACCACTTTTCAATTTTCCTTTAAAACGGTGCAAATGAAAAGGACAGCAAATGTTATAACACGTGTTTCCCTCGCTGTAGCACATGCATGTACCTCGCTCGAACTAATGTCACTTTTAGTTGTTACAGATGAACAGAAAACTCGAATTCAGGCCATGCGACCAATGACAAAGGAGGAGTGGGAAGCCAGGCAAAGTGTCATTCGGCGTGTTGTGGATCCAGAGACTGGCAGGTTAAGGTAAAGTTAATGGGTTAACTCGGAGCAGGTTAAGGTAAAGTTAATGGGTTAACCCAGAGCAGGTCAAGGTAAAGTTAATGGGTTAACTCGGAGCAGGTCAAGGTAAGGTCAGTGGATTAAACTAATGTGATCACATTTTACTTTGAAACTTTGCAGATTATCAAGCAGCTCTCAGTAAAAACTACATGGAAGTGATGTCAGTTCCCTGTGACATTGTGGAATTTCACTTCCTTTCGAAGATCCACTGTAATGTCCTCGATGAGGTGGAGCCTGGTGTGACCTGCAGGTCCTGGTCGGGAATCACAGCTGGCAGCATCTGTATGCTAATGATTTCACCGCAGATTTGCCCCTCAAAAGATCTGTAATTTTAAAACAATTGAAGAACACTTTTTGTGTATTTCTTTTAAGGAAGTTGAATGGAAAATACATTGGAGAAAATGTTTCTTTTATGATTGATAAGAAAATAATTGAACCTTAAGCCCATATCTTGCAGAGATAATCCAATCCAAAGAAAACAGTTGAGTTGAGATCTGTAATAACTGTGGTTTCAGTTGGTGGCACTGTTTATCACACACTGACTGCAGTGAGTTCTCATAGAAGGATTGAACTTCACTCCAAAGTGTTCTAGTTTTCAGTGTGTTCTGGGATTTATCTGCTGCTTCTAGATCTGTATGTCTCAAAAAGAATGTCAAAGAGTGGGGTTTGTGTTACATGCATTTCCCTGAGAGAACAGTGTGACATAAAGGAATTCACAACTTCCATGATCATGACCATCTTCACATCAGCCGAGAGAGAGGAGTTAGTTCTGAATGATAAGAGGAATTTACATTCCCTCATAACTTATTCTGTGAGGGTGACAGGGACAGTTTGACAGTCATTCACACCGACTGCATTTTAACCTGTATTCCAAATTGGAGCTCCAGTCCCCACACGCCCAGACTGAGGCAGTGCTGAGCTACAAACCAAGGATCGGGGACTTCAGTGCTGCATTGTGTACTCCCAACAAGGAGTTGCTCATGTGTTGACATCAGTACAATACTTCTGCAACAGAGAAGATTACGTAGGGTAACCCTTCCGAATATAGTGGTTTAATTCAAAGTCTTTGTCGTATTGTGTTCATCTGAGCAATTTGAAATGTTGCTGATGATCAGAATAGAGTGTGTTGGAACATAACAAATAAGAACTGAAATAGACCATTCAGTCCCTTGAACTGCTCCGTATTTCAGTAAGTCGTGGCTGATCTGATTAAAATGAAGACCTGTGTTTATATTGTCATAACTACCAGAGATCTCAAAGCATTTTACAACCAACAGCGTCTGACTTAGAGGAAGGAAGTGAATGTACTGAAACCACATATTGCAGATGACACAAAAATAGGTGGAAAGACAAGTTGTGAAAGGGATACAAATAGTTTACAGAGAGATATCAATAGGTTAAATAAGGGAGTAAAAAAACCTGTGAAATGGAGTATAATGTGGAGTTCTTCGTTATGGAAGGGAGAACAAAAGAACAGAATATTATTTAAACAGAGAAAAACTGCAGAAAAGTGTGACACAAAGGGACTCGGGAGGGCGGGAGACTTGTACACGGAATGTGAGCGGTTTTGGTCTTCTGCTTAGGAAAAGATATAACTTTATTGAATACAGCTCAGAGAAGGTTCACTGGGATGATCCCGGGCCTGGAGGGATTGTCTTCTGTGTAAAGGCTAAACAGGCTGGGAGGTTAGAAGAATGAGAGGTGATCACACTGAAAGATATCGGGTTGTTAAGGGGCACGACAGGGTAAACACTGAGAGGATGTTTCTCCTCATGGGAGGGTCTAGGACCAGAGGGCACAGTCTCAGAATAAAGGGGCACTGATTTCAGTCTGGGATTAGGAGAGCCGAAAGTCTCTGGAACACCTTGCCACTGAAAGCTGTGGGGACAGAGTCTTTGAGGCTGAGACAGATTCTTACTCAGTCGGAGAATCAAGGGTTATCGGGAAGGATCAGGAAAGTGGACATGAGGAATCTCAGGTCAGCTGTGAGTCTGTTGAATGGCCGGCATATGTTCAATTTTAGAGTCTAACCAAAGAAACACATTGAAATGTAGTTACTGGTATAATGTAGGAAACATGCGAGCTAATTATATGTAGCAAGATATGATAATGACCAGATACATTGAAGGATAAGTATTGAGTCAGTAATTCTCCCTGTTTCTTTGAAATATCGCTAAGGAATCTTTGTGTTTACTCAAGTAAGGAGTTGGCACCCCTCTTTACTGTCTCCACCTGAAATGTGGCACCTCCGATAGTGTGGCATTCCTTCAGTACTGCATTGATGGGTCTGCCTGGATATTGGAGCTCAAATCTTGGAATGGGATTCAGTCTAAAACCTTGTAATTTAGAGACACAAGTGCTGTCAGCTAAGCCATACCTAACCCATAAACAGATCAGGGAGGGAGGTATTAGTCTTACTGTGGGGCTTTCCTGTCCTGGTTAGATAGCCAATAGGATTAAGCTTGTTTGGGAACGGAAACCCATGTTCCTATGCTGCAAGTATTCATAAGTCTGTGTGTTAGAGTGAAGATTTTTCTTTGAACGGGGTAATAACGCTGCTTTTATTGCTTCTGGATCTAAAAATCTAAAAATTAAGCAAGTGTGTTAACTTGTATTTTAAATCACTTTGCAGGATGATTAAAGGTGATGGTGAAGTTCTGGAAGAAATTGTTAGCAGAGAGAGACATAAAGAAATAAATAAGGTAAAAAAAAAGCTCCTGGCCTGAACTTTTTCTGAAGGTCATTTTGAGTGAGATTTTGATGATCACTCATTGCACAACAGAAAGTGGTTTCAGTGAGCTGAGTTTTTTTCCTTGTTTTAACTTTTGCAGTTTTATAGTAGGACTCCCTGTGGAGATCATCTTGGGAAATTTTGAGTGATGTCAGTTAAAAGCTTTCCCAAAAAAGCATTCCTTCTCCTATCCTTTGTCAGCCGAGTGGCGCAGCGGGAGTGCGCTGGACCCATCACCCAGAGGTCAGTGGATCGAAACCATCCTCTGCTGTTGCTCAATATTTCATTGTGCAGCTTCCCTTTGGGGTGGCACGGTGGCTCAGTGGTTAGCACTGCTGCCTCACAGCACCAGGGACCCGGGTTCGATTCTAGCCTAGGGTGACTGTCTGTGTGGAGTTTGCACATTCTCCCTGTGTCTGCATGAGTTTCCTCCAGGTGCTCCGGTTTCCTCCCACAGTCCAAAGATGTGCGGGTTAGGGTGCATTAGTTAGGGGGAACGGGTCTGGGTGGGTTACTCTTCAGAGGGTCAATGTGGACTTGCTGGGCTGAAGGGAAAACAAGGAATCTAATCTAATCTAATATCCTTGCCTTTTTATTCCAAAGTAGCACTGAATAAATGTTTCTGTTGAGTAAAGGGACATCAGATGGGAGAGTTGAAGTTCTGGTCTGTCAACTGGCTAGCAGGTTACTTTTACTAACCTACTCTACAGCTGTGATGTAGAATAAAGGATCAAGGAAGCTTTATTCAAGGCTTTTGTTCACCTGGTTTAGTTCATGACTCCTGGAAAGTAGCAAGTCTTAGCATCTGGCATCTCTTGAAGGAGAGGAGACACAACCTGTTTTGTAGTTTAACTAAAAATTGTTTTGGTGGAAGGTATCTTGGCCTCAGATGGATGGAAGTGCAAATTCACCGAATCAGAATGGGGCTAAAGAGGTTACATAATGATAGTTTACGCAGATTAGACTTGTATTCCCTTTACTTTAGAAGGTTAAGGAGGTCTATTTTAACTTCAGATTATCTTGTTGAAATGCTTTAAGTGGTCAGAGATTCAATAGAGTCGATACTGTGAAGCAATTTCCTCTGTTGGGAGAATCCCAAACAAGGAGCAGATCTTAAATTTAATGTTATTTATTGGAGGAGAAATCAGAAAGCATTTTTCACAGAGAAGTGGAAATCTTAAACTCTTCCCCGAAAAGCCTGTGAATGCTGGGGGTCAATTCCAATTTCCAAAACTGAGATTGATAGGAGTTTTGTTTGTAAGGGTATCAGAGATTATCAAACAAAGTTACATGAACTGGGTCAAGGTGCAGCTAATCCGTTAGCTTTCCAAATGACAGATGGAATCCACAGGATGAATGCTTTCCTCCAGTTTCCGCATGGATGTATGAAAGTGAATAATGATTGTGCTTCAGTGTCCAAAGAGATACATCAACAACAGTGGTAACCTCATGTTTAAGGTTTTAGGGAATCCTGGAGCCATGCATTGTAAAAGAGGCCCTTTGGCCCATCGAGTCTGCACCAACACAGCAGAAACATCTGACATTCAACCTGATCCTATTTGCCAGCACTGGGTCCACAGCCCTGAACGTTAGGGCTGAGTGATCATTCAGGTAGTTTTTTTAGAGGATGTGAGACAACTGGCCTCTTCCACCCTTCCAGGCAGCACTTTCCAGACCGACACCACCTTTCCTTAGATCGCTTCAAGTTAGGTTTTCTTTGGGGATTTCATTGCCATATTTTCTGACATTATGATACATTGGTAAAACATGTAAAAATTGGCTCTTAATTTAGCAAGAAATTAATGTTAAAGCTGTAAAAATATTTTAAAATATCAAAGAACTGCAAATGCTGTAACCTAGCCAGTACAGGAAATGCATCCACACCGCTGGTGTCACTCTGCATCACAAACAAACTGTCCAACCCACTCCCATAGAACGTCACTCTGCATCATCTAACATCTGTGGAGAGAAAGACAGGACAACTCTGTTTCTGTCTCCACAGATGCTGCTAGACCTGCTGAGTTTCTCTAGCAGTTTCTCTTTCTATAAACAATACTGTTTGATTGCGATTAGGTCCAATTGTTCCAATAAGTTTCTACTTAGGAAGAGTGCAGAGACCATGGAGAGGGCATTGATTATCAAGAATAAGAACAATATAAACTCGACAACTTCATTAAAATAGAGAATGTTAAGAGATCAGATAGAGATATTCAAAATGTAGAGATATGCTTGCCTTTATTGGTCAGAGTGTTGAATGTGGGAGTTGGGGGGTCACGTTGCAGCTGTACAGGACATTGGTTAGGCCACTTTTGGAATATTGCGTGCGATTCTGGTTTTCCTGAAACTTGAAAGGGATTAGAAAAGATTTACCAGGATGTTGCCAGGGTTGGAAGGTTTGAACTGTAGGGAGAACAGGCTGGGGCTGATTTCCCTGGAGCGTCGGAGGCTGAGGGGTGACCTTATAGAGGTTTATAAAACCATGAGGGGCATAGCTATGGTGAATAGATGGGGTCTTTTCCCTAGGGATGGGGGAGTCCAGAACTAGAGGGCATAGGTTTAAGGTGAGAGGGGACCTAAGGGGCAACTTTTTCATGCAGAGGGTGGTACGTGTATGGAATGAGCTGCCAGAGGAAGTGGTGGAGGCTGGTACAATTACAACATTTAAAAGGCATCTGGATGGGTATCTGAATAGGAAGGATTCAGAGGGGTGTCAGCCAAATGCTGGCAACTGGAACGATAACAGTTTAGGATATCTGGTCAGCATGGACGAGTTGGACCGAAGGGTCTGTTTCTATGCTGTATGACTGTGAATTAAAAAGGAAGAATTGACAGCCAGCAACATTGTAGTCAGTTAAAAATGAGTGAGACAATAGCAAGGGTGACAGAATCTGTCGAGGCAGATGGACAGGGTAAAACTGTGTGCAAACACTTGACAGATGGAATAGAATGTTGTAAAATGTAAGGTTCTGTACTTTGGCAGGAAGAATAGAAAACATGAATATTATTTAAATAGAGAATGATAGAATTCTTCATCAGCTGGAGAATGAATTGATTTGGAGATCAAGATCCTGAATCTCTATAAGGGAAACTGTGGTGATATGAGGCATGAGCTGACCCGGATGGGGTTGGGAAATGTTACTGAAAGAAATGACAGGGTTGGCTAATGGCAAACGTTCAAAGAGAGAATGGATTAACTACCAAAATTATTTATTCCTTTCTATTGCAAGAGTGTAAAGAGAACTGTGGCCAAACTATGGCTTACGTGGGAAGTTAGAGATAATACTTGATGCAAAAAACGAGGCTTACAAATTGGCAAGAAATAACAGACATGAGGATTGTGAACAGTTAAGAAATCAGCAAAGGATGACCAAGGGATTGACTGGGAAGGGGAAAATGGAGAATGGGAGTAAGTTTACAGGGAACAGAACTGTCTGTGAACGTTTCTGTCAGTATGTCAAGAGAAAAGAAATTGGTAAAAACTAATGTAGCTCTCCCAGTCTGAAACAGGAGAGTTTATAATGGGGAGCAAAGACACGGCTAATGAACTGAATTTAAACTTTGCTTCTGTCTTCATACAGGAGGACAGGAATAACGTCCCAGAAATGACGTGATCACGGGTTTAGAGAGAGTGAGGAACTGGAGCTAGTCTGTATTAGTAGAGAAATGGTGTTGGAGAAATTAATGGGAGTGAAGGCTGATAAATCCAAGGGCCTGATCATCTACATCCCAGAGTATTTAATCCGTATGGCCGTAGAAATGGTGGGTGCATTGGTGGTCACCTTCCAAGATTCTTTAGATTCTGGAACAGTTCCTACAGATCGGAGGGAAGCTAATGTATCCCCAGTATTTAAAACAAAAACAAGGTAGAGAGATTTCGGGAGTTATAGACCAGTCTGATGTTGGTAGTCAGGAAGATTCGAGAGATCATTATCAAGGATGTTTTAACAGCACACTTGGAAAACAGAGGGAGAATCAGACACAGTCACCTTGGGTTTACAAAAGGGAAATCAGGTCCTGACCAATCTACTGGAATTCTTCAAGGGGGAGCTGGTGGACGTGGTTAAGTTGGACTTGCAGAAGGCTTTCAACAAAGTCCCATGAAAGATTAATGTGTAAAATGAAACTGCATGGGTTGAATTGAGATAGAGTCATAAAGTCATAGAGGTGTACAGCATGGAAACAGACCCTTCGGTCCAACCAGTCCATGCTGACCAGATATCCCAACCCAATCTAATCCCAACTGTCAGCACCCTGCCCATATCCCTCCAAACCCTTCCTATTCATATACCCATCCAGATGCCTTTTAAATGTTGCAATTGTACCAGCCTCCACCTCTTCCTCTGATGGCTCATTCCATACACGTACCACCCTGTGTGTGAAAATGTTGTTGCCCCTTAGGTCTCTTTTATATCTTTCCCCTCTCACCCTAAACCTATGCCCTCTAGTTCTGGACTCACCGACCCCAGGGAAAAGACTTTGTCTATTTATCCTATCCATGCCCCACTTATTTGTAAACCTCTATAAGGTCACCCCTCAGTCTCCGACGCTCCAGGGAAAACAGCCCCAGCCTGTTCAGCCTCTTCCTAAATGGATAGATAATTGGTTAGCAGACAGGAGATAAAGAGGAGGAGTAAAAGGGTCTGTGTCTGAATGTCAGGCAGTGACTATTGGAGTACTTCAGGGATCATGTTAATTATGTAAATGAGGGAACTAAATGTAATACCTCAAAATTAATAGGTTACACAGCTGGATGGGAGAGTCAGTTGTGAGGAAGATGCTTATGAGTTAGTGGAGTAGATACAGTATAATGTACACAAATGTAAGACTATCCACTTTGGAAGCAGAACTAGGAAGGCAGACCATTTGAATGGCTGTAAGTTGAGAGGGGGAATGTTCAATGAGACCTGGGTTTACTGATGCACCAGTTGATGAAAGTAGGTGTGTGGGTGCAGCAGGCAGTGAGGGCAGCAAACTGTATGTTGGCTTTTATAGGGCGAGGATTTGAGTACAGGAACATGGATATCTTGCTGCAATAAGATAGGGCATTGGTGAGACCACAGCTGGAACATTGTCTGCAGGTTTGGTCTGAGAAAGGATGTGCCTGCTATCGAGGGGGTGCAGAAAATGTTTATCAAATTGATTCCTGGGATGGCAGGACTGACGCAGGAGGAGAGATTGAGTCCATTAAGATTGTATTCACTTAGAGTTTAATAGAATGAGGAGGGATTTCATAGAAACCTATCAAATTCGAACAGAACTGAACAGGAAGGATGTTCCTGATGGTGGGAGAATCCACAGCCAGGGGTCATGGCTTAAGGATAAGGAGCAAACCTTTTAGGACTGAGATGAGGAGAAATTTCTTCACCCAGAGAGTGGTGAGCCTCTGGAATTCACTATCACCAAAAGTGGTTGAGGCCAAAATATGTGTTTTCAAGAAGGAAATAGATATATATATACCTCTTGTGGCTAAAACGATCAAGGGATATGGGGGAAGGGCAGGATTAGGGTAATAAGTGCGAGAACATGTTATGGTCATTTTAAATGGTGGAACAGGCTTGAGAGACCAAATGGCCTACACCTGCTCCTATGTTTTTATGTGAAAGATGGTGGAAAATTGCAACTCAGAGGAATTTAGGGGTACTTGTGTATGAACCCCAGAAAACTAGCATCCAAGTTCAGTGGGTAATAGGGAAGGCAAAGGGAATGGAATTTAAACGTAGGGATGCCTCAAATGAAATGATACATAACTGGAATACTGTGAACAGTTCTGGTCCTCTTAAGTAATGGAAGATTTACTGGCATTGGAGGCAGCTCAGAAAAGGATCAAATGGTTTATTCTGGGTATGAGGGGTTGTCTTATGAAGAGAGGGTAAATAGGTTGGGCTTGTACTCATTGAATTGAGGAAGAATGAGAGAAGACTTTATTGAACTGTATAAGGTTCTTAGGATGCTTGACAAAGTAGACGTGAAGAGACAGTTTCCACTTGTGAGAGATTCTAGGAAGGGAAATGAATCTGTGGAAATCTTGACCGCAGAGGCTGGATCAGGAAGGGAATCAAAGGTTATAGGGAAAAGGCAAAAAAGTGGGGTTGAGGATTATCAGATCTTCTCTGGTTCCACCACCGTCATGGTCAGAACAGCCTCAGTGGGCTGAGTGGCCTCCTTGTATTTCTCCAACATAAAATGGCTGTTCAATGCCAGTAAAGGTTTACACAGTTTCCTGATCAAAATGTCTGTCTTAAAATCATGCAAAACAGGTGACAGATTCAGTTTAAGGTTAAAAAAACCAGCTTCTGATTAGCTGGAAGTATGAAGCTCCAGGACACATGTAATGTTTTAGCCCATTGAGTCCATGAATTCGGTGTAAAGCAATCCAGTTAGTTCCATTCCCTCCGTCTATCTTTGTAGCTTTACTTATCTAGTTCTCTCAAGTACCCATCCAATTTTCTTTTAAAATTATTTATCTTCTCTACTGCCACCAATTCACAGGTACAAACTTTAGATCAATACCATGTTCTGTGTACCAAAACAATTTTCCAACATTTCATGCCCATCCCAATCACTTGGTCAAAACATTAAATGTGTCCTGATCTTCATACCATCAGCTGATGGGAAGCTTCTTAAAATCTTAAACTGAATCTGTCATGATCTTGTTCAGCTTTTATCAAGTCACTCCTTTTATATCCAGGAGAATATTCCCAGTTTATCCAAACTAATTATAACATTTTGGTTTTGCAGCTTGCAACAATGGGCGATGGATTCACTTTCCAGATGAGAATGGGCCTAAATCAAAAGTGATTGGTGATGGAAGTCTTTGAGATTAGTGTTTTCAACTCAAATATGTGCTACAATTTAGAATCTTTTTAAAATATAACTGTCAATAAATTGTGGTGCAGTTTATTCTTTGTAAAATAAGTTTCAGCTTCCAAATAGCATTAATCAACCACTAGAATTAGTTGTGCTGATTGTTTTACAATGAATTTGAAACTGCTAGTGAATTACACAGATAAGGTGGATGTTTCAAGTTAACTCAGTGGATATATGCTACCCCCAGCGCCTGATATTACAATTTTATTTGAAGCAATTAAGAAGAAAGCGTTCACATGATAAGGAGTTGGCCATTGGCCCCTTGTACCTGCTTCACAATTTTGTTAAGATCATGGTTTCACTTCCTTGCTGAACCTGGTAACCAAAAAGGGAATCAAAAAGATAGGAATCTCTATAAAAATGTTCAAGGACCACTCTCTGGGGAAGAGGCTTCCACAGACTCCCGACCCTGAGAGAAAAGCCTCATCTCTGTCGTAAACAAGGGATTCATTTTAAACCACGTTCCCTTGTTCCAGCTTCTCTCCAGACAGCAACTATTTTTTCAACATCTATCTTGGTAAAGTTATCTCAGGATCTCATATTCTCCTGAACACAAATGAATACAGATCCAAACTATCAAAGTTTTCCTTGTAAGCTAATCCCTTTAATCTCAGGATTCAGTGGAGTGAACCTCTTTTGAGTTGTTTCTAATGCAATTATGACCTAGCCATAGACAATACTCCAGATGTGGTCACAAATAAATGTAATGTCCCGTACAACTCTGGGAGAAGTTCCTTATTCTGATTTTCCATTTGCTTTACAAATCAGCCTGTAGGTGTCTGAAGTATCATGTGCATCAAATTGGCGATGTTCTTTAATCTCTATTTACATAATATATTGCATTTTTATTTTTCCTGCCAAAGTGAACAACGTACACCGACCCACATTATGACTCCAGCTGGAAACAAAATTGCCTCATTAACCTGTCCATATTCATTTGTGGATTCATGCCTTCTCCACAACTTCCTTTATCTTTGTGTCAACAAAGTTAGTAACCATTCATTTAGTCGCTTCATCCAAATAATTGCTAGTGATTGGTAATACTGGAGGCTTCAGCACTGATTCATGTAGCTGTCCATTTATTACAGTTTAGTCAAACTGAAAATGACCCATTTATACTACTCTTCTCTTCTTATTAGTTAAATAATCCTGTATACATGCTATAATCTTACCCCCAGCTATACTCTGCGCCTTGTTGAATGTCTCTGGAAATCCAATGACACCAAATTTAGGTTCCTCCTTATCCTTGTTAAGTCTTCAACTGTCTCAATCAATTGGGTCAAAATTTCCTGATTGCACTGTGATTGTCCAAGTGTCCTGCTGTAAATGATAAAAAGTTATAAAAGATACCAAACCAAGGGGTTGCTTTCTCATTAGAAAGAGAGATGATTGCTGGTGATTTAACTTGAGGGTCACCACCCTTCAGGTGAGGATCGAGGTTAAGAAGGTGAGTCCTTCATAGTGACCTCAGCAGGAATTGATCCTACACTGTGGCATCACAAACTGGCTATCCAGCCAACTGATCTAACCAACCCCCCTTCCTGCTATACCCTCCTTAACAATGGATCTCAGCATTTTTTCTGCCAGTTTAGGCCAACTGCTTTGTAGCTTTCTAGCTCCCTCCTCCCTTGGGCAGAGGAGGTACGTTTCCTATTTTAAATTCCCTTTTCCTAAATTTTACTATCATGGAAGGACTCTTATTCTGAACTTACTTTTCCTTTATTTTTTGAATTTATTATTATGATTTTGTGCTTTGTGAAGGTCTGTAATGCTGGACCTTTTATTTATTTTTTCAAGAATCTACCTAGGTACCTTTCTACCTAAGATGGCACTGTATAAACTTATCACTGCACTCGTGTGATGCATGTGACAATAAACCTAATTCAATTAGTCTCTCCATTAAACTGAATACAAATTTCAATCATGTTATGATCACTGAAGACCACTGAAGTATGGTTCCAGTTTAAAGGTATTCATTAGAAAACAGTGACAAAATTAATGTACGTTGTTAACTTCATCCTCACATCCTGAGTGCTGCTGGAAAGCTGTAATGTATCTAAGCCACTTGATTGTTAAGAGACAACCATGGTGGTGTTAATTTGGAATTGAGGCAGACTGGGTAAAGATACTAGTGAACTGTTTCGGTTTTCAGAGTGAAATCGTGGTGTATTAGCCACGTAACGTAAGCATTAAACGGTTGTATCCTGGTATATTTTAACCATATGTACTGCTGCGTTGTTGTTGATGCTATTTAAATGAGGTGTTAAACTAAGGCCCTCATTCCTGTTGGGGCTGATGAAAAGGCTTCTATGGCATTGACAATACAAAGGAGTTCTGCCTGTTACTTGGAAACATACAGTCCTTGGCCATTACTGTCAAAACCAGTTTAATCCTTAACCTCATTGCTGTTTGTGGAATCTGACTTTACATAAATTGGCAGCTTTGTCCCAGAAAAGACAAAATGGGACGTACATTTATGAGTTTGGGTCTTTTGAGAATGTGAAGCCTGCTTTAGAACAGTTCGCTGTTTCTTTCAGCAGTTCCTTTAAAGAACATGATTAAACCACAGTCAGAGCAACTCCTTCAATCAACTTCATGACACAACCGCTGGCAGCTCAGCATGTCTTCTGGGGGAATGGAAGGCTAGCCTAGATTTTGTGATCAAATCCTCGGGTGCTGATTGAACTCTCTGACTTAGCTCTGGAGTGAGGTGGGAAGGTTCAATGATAGTCACACTGAAATCAATCAGGACTCTGATTTGATTGTAATGGTTACAGTGATTAATGAATGTCAGGTTTCATGCTAGATGCCAGAGTGAAAGACTTTCCTACATAAAAAGGTAATAAAACAAAGGACTGGCTGCAGGAAATATGAAACAAAAACAAATTTGCTGGAGAAACTCAGCAGATCTGGCAGCATCTGTGGAGAGAAAGCACAGTTAACATTGATTCCAGTGTTAGGTCTGTCTTAGTTTTAACATAGTTATGAATTAAAAATAGGACAGGTCCACAGGTAAAGGTGTGAAACTGGAGGAGGGCCAATTTTGGGGCCACTAAGTAGGATTGAGCAGAGGTTGATTGGGTGAGTCTGTTTGAAGGAAAAGGAATGACTGGCAGATAGGAGGCTTTTAAAAGTGTGATGTTAAGAGTCTGGGGAAAGTACGTTAGGATGAAGGAGAAGTTTGCAGGTTTAGGGATCCCTGGCTGACGAGAGATACTGAGGTTCCTGATGAAGGGCTCGCCCAAAACGTCGATCTTCCTGCTCCTCGGATGCTGCCTGACCAGCTGTGCATTTCCAGTACCACTCTAACCTAGACTCTAATCTACAGTCCTCACTTTTGCCAAGAGATATTGAGGCTCTGGCCAGGAAAAAGAAGGTGGCATGCATTGGGTTTAAGCTGTTGGGCTCAAGTGAATCCCTAGATGACTACAGAAAGTGTGGGAGCTTGCTTAAGACGGAAATCACAAGGGCAAAAAGAGGGTATAAGATGGATTTGGCAGATAAGGTTAAAGATAGTCCTAAGAGGTTTTGTAACTATATTAAACATAAAACAGTCCCCTTAAAGATCAGCATGGCCATCTATGTGTGGAGTTATAGGAGATGGGGGAGATTTTTAATGAATATTTCTCCTCTGTTTACTGAGGAAAGAATCATGGATGCTAAGGAAAAACTTGTAAAACAAGTGGTAATGTTTTGGACTGCATACATATTACCAGAGAGGAGGTGTTTGCAACCTTAAAGCACATTAAGATGGCTAAATCCCCATCTTACGGGTCTGATCACGTTCAACCTCGGACGTTGTGAGAGGCTAGGGAAGAAATTACAGAGACCCTTGTTGAGATTTTTGCTTCATCTTTAGCCACTGGTGAAGTTCCAGGTGGGGATGTGGGCTGAGGATTGGCAAATGCAGTTTCATATAGATGTGTGACTGTAGCACTTTGGAAATTCAAACCAAAGTAGGACTTAATACAGTAAATAGTAAGGGTCCTGAGGAGTGTGTGGAACAGAGGGACCAAGGAGTACAAATTCATAGTTCATTGAAACCGGTGTCACAGGTAGACAAGATGGTGAAGGCGGCATTTAGCATGCTGAGGTGCATCAGTTGGGACACTGAGTATTGGAGTTGGATATTATATTACGGTTGTATAAATCGTTGATAAGGGCCACATGCAGAGTATTGTGTATAGTTTTGGTCACCTTGATACAGGAAAGATTTGTTAAACCGGAAAGAGTGCAAACAAGATTTACGAGCATATTGCCAGGATAGGACTTTATTCCTTGAAATGTCAGAGAATGAGGGGTGACCTTACTGAAGTGTATAAAATCATGAGGGGCACAGATAAGATGAATTCATATAGTCTTTTTCACAGAGATGGGGAAATGAAAACAAGAGAGTATAGGTTTAAGGTGAGAGGGGAAAGATTTAAGAAGGACCTGAGGGGCAACTTCTTCACACAGAGTGGTGTGTGTATGGAGTGGGCTGCCAGAGGAAGTGCTTGAGGCAGGTACAATAGCAACATTGAAAACCATTTGGATAGGAAGGGTTGAGAGGGATATGGATCAAATGTGCACCATTAGAACTAGCTGAGTGGGCATCATGGTCAGCATGGACCAGTTTGGGCCAAAGGGCCTGTTTCTATACTCTATAACAATAAGTAAATTATTCTGATGCTAAAATAAATGTCAGTTAACACTGAATAGCTAACTGCATTTTTCAAACATCTGCTTTACCCTGTGATTAACCCTCACTGTCAATCACAACTTTACATGGCCTGAAATCAAAATATTAGTGTAATAAACAGGCTTTGTAATTTGGAATTATCTCAAGACAATCTTGTGGAAAAGTTTGTGTCAATAACCAGAATTAAAAAGTGGTACTTCCACGTAACTGCATTGTCTAAGAGTGCAGTGAGATTCAGTTGGTCTTGATAGATACCACTCTGTCAATAATAAAGTTCTGAAGAAGGGTCACTGGACCCAAAACATTAATTTTGATTTCTCTCCACAGATACTGCTAGACCTGCTGAGATTTTCCAACAATTCCTGTTTTTGTGTCAATTTCCAGCATCGACCAGTACTTTCGGTATTTTTTACTTTGAGAATATGTTGGTCAATAGGTCCACACTGAAACCAGAAGCAATAAATGCAACACAAAGAAATTTAATGCTGTCCCAATTTCATTTAATCCATATAACATACAATTACGCACAAAAGCACACCTAGGCATAACAATGCATGACAACAGCCAGAAGTAGAAATTTGTGCAAGTGTGGAGTGTTTACACACAAGTGAACAGATTGTAAAAGGTCTCTCTACCCACAATGAACCAAAATCTAAGGAATGGAGACCGCTTTCTGCAGCTTAAATCTAATATAGTCTTTAGTTAATTTGGGGTGTTCAGCTATTTAACAGATTGATCAAGTTTTCAGTTGTGTATTTAACTTGTATTTATATGTAACATTTCTATAAACAAAATATAACAAACACTTCTGAATAAAAAATTACTGTCAAAGTTATCAATATATCCATGGATTTTGCACGAACAGTGATGTGAGGCTTCAGCAGCTAATGCTTAAATGCAGCAAGTTGTCTTACCTTTCAGCAGCAAGATGACCAAGTGTTCACATGCTTGTGAAGGGCGTGGCTGGATTTATTGGTGACCCTTCAGTGAGTTATACAGAGTGCTAGAAACCTGTACCATTGTGTTTGTCTATTATGCGTTGCTCAGGATTGCGAGAGATTTCTTCTGAGCTTTGGCCAGAAAACCTACTTCTATAGGATTGCTGTATTTGATTTTACTCTAAGGAAATCAGTCTGAGACAAAAATAAATGTCAGTCAACGCTGAATAGCTAACTGCATTATTAAAGCAAGTGCCTGATCCTGTGATTAATCCTTGATGTCAACTACAACTTGGCTCAAATCAAAATATCAGCGTAATAAATAGGATGTGGAATTATTTCAGATAATCTGGTGGAAAAATATGTGTTATAATTTGTGTCAATACGCAGAGTTACACATTGGTTTCTGCATTGTGTGGGAGTGCTGCGAAATTCAATTGATCTTAATTGATGCAAAGGCTGTTGATCTGCTCGTAACACTACAATCGCCTCTTGTATCTTGTATGTGAGATGGTGGAGATCTGAATTTGCATCGCTGATGGGTTCACAGCTAGGGCACTTTCATTACCTGGTACAGTTAACAGAGACTCAGGGCAGACTTCTGAACCCAGTTGTTTAATACTCGAAAGATCATACATGTAATGGTGACACCATGAGATCAGTGTCTGCCTTGGAGGGAAGGGAAGTGAAGAAAATGAAGTAAATTCTGATCAGGGCCTTGAGATAGTTATCTGCTTCAGACTGAAATATAAACACAAAATTTTATTTGGCACTTGCTTCAGCTTTGGGACGAATAGAATTTTGCAGCTTCAAAACAAGGGTCGAACAGATTCAGAATGAAAATATCAACATCTCAAATTATCCAGGGAAAGTAACCAATTACTCAATGTGAAATGCATGCAATGCACTCAGAAAGGGACATCTTGGCAGCTTAGGTTGCCATATCTACCACATTGCATTGTAAGTTCCATTCTTGTATAAAAGTCAGGTTCATATTCTGAAACTCAAGGGAACTGGTACCTATCTCTGAAACGAGGGAAGAGAATGAATGTTTTAGCCTTCAGTCACCAAAAGGTCACATTTATTCCAGTCCATATGTTACACCGATTGTCAATGCCATGATTACTGATTATGAATAGTGGTTGTATATTGCACTTGTGCAATGGCAGTAAAATTCTTCTTGGTCCATAAAATAATTTTTTATATAATGTTCAAAACAAAATTCAAACTTTCAAATATTAATAAATTCTGAAGGATTTGTCACCTCCTGCAATTTATCTACACAAATAAATACCTCTTGCCTTATTTAGACCTACATTTACATATCTTGCTTTACATTATCTACACATATTATTATAGAACATTTCCAACATCCCCCTATCTAGTGCATCTGTTATATGGTTTATCTTCCTTTCTTGTTGCTACGTTTTGGGATTTGCCAAAAATCTTCTCAGCTCCAATTGCCTTTTAATGAGATACTAGATCAACGTGGATGGTTATACGCAGCAGCATCCAATACTAAACAAATGGACAAACCTTTCAGTAACAGGAAAACATGACTTATTAATCCACCTGGAACAGTTCCTAATTTAAGTGGAAATACGTGCAGTTAGCTCGATTTGGAAGAACACAGTGTTGTAGTACAGAATGGTGCAAATGAGTCCTGCGCACAATTAGGTCCCTTCCTTCCCCAACACATTATAATGTTTAGGAAGGAAAGTTCCATCAAACTCAGTTGCCTCCTGGAGGCTGGTTTTAAAGCAGCACAGAGTAGAGGCAGGTCTGCAGATGGTGACTGCTGCAAAGATACCAACAATAATTTATATTCTGGACAAATGATCAGGAATTGGGAATTTACTCACTTCAAAAGTGATCTTTTTGGAAAGATGCATTCAATCTCATTACCTGTAGTGTGCCAATGAGAGCAGAGAAACAGTCCATCTTTGTTGTGAGGAACACTGAAGTTAGTTCCTTCTTCTTTAAAGTAAAATTGAGAGTCAGGTGTTTTCAAAGACTGGACAGAGGTTAAATGGTTCTCAGTTCTGCCTCCAAGCCTCACCCCAACAGAAATAATTCACACACCAAAATGTGACAACACCAACCCTAATCATTCAAGCTTTTGTTATCGGAAGCACATGGGTTGACCTACATTTAAGAACCTGATTTCAACAAATGATTTGTGCTAACTGTGTTAAAAACCTGTAGCAATGCAGAACTCATTCGTTTTTGATGTATATTTCATATACATGTAAGTATCACTGGTACTTAGGAGTAGCTTTCTTGAGTCAGTTCTCATAAAACCAAGGTATTTGTCACACACTTGTAAGATAATGTAACGATGTGAACATGAAAAAAAAGTCTTATTTAATGAACAGAAAATTAAACTATCCATAAAACAGATGGAAGCTTAAAAGAACTGTCAACATAGTATCTATGTTCACACCTTCAGTTAATACTTTCTGTAACCTATTGCCACCTAGCATGGTAATTAGGAGATAATGTATCTACTCATTTCCGACCCTCTGGGTCAGCACACACTTAACAAATAACCATCATTTAAACCCTAAAGACCAACACTTGAATTTTCATTACACTTTTAGTCACGTTTGCTGCACTCTTCCTCCTGCCTCAAATGGGAATTACAGTCTAGGCTCGAGTTAGATTCTCATCTCCTCCATGTAGCAGTGATGCAAATTCAACTGACAACAGACTTTTAAACTAATTCACAGAAACAGATCATCACAGAACCACCAACATTGATTTCATTTATCAAATGTTTGGCAAGAGATCTAATTTACAATTCACTTTTCATCACTGCAAAAATGGATTCTGTTCCTTTGGATGCTACTACATTTCTTATTATCATTCAACAAACCAAGTTCTTCTTAAACATGGCTAACATTTCCACGTGGATGATTCTAATCTGCAATTTCAGGCAATTTGGCAAGATGCCTTGGATTGAATCCTCACAAGTTTACAATCCACACACAACATTACTCTGATTAATGTGAAGGTCCTATCATGCACTACGAGGGATGATGCAGTGACAAACGATAGTAACAGAATTCCAATCTAAAGTTAATCAGTGCAAAACCTGAGGTTTTACAGTATCGAGCTAATAAAGCTAAACTGCATGAAAAATAACAGCTAATCTTACATGATGTTCTTGCTGAATTTCAAGAAAACATGAGAAATGTCTGGTTAGCAACAGAAACCTAGTGAACTAACATACGATAAGTTATTGTGGAGAGGAGGCATGGATATTTACAGTAGTCATTGCCAAACCCTGAATAGAAAAGATGCAGAATTAAGCAGGGTCTAAAAGTCTGAACTATGTCTCTACGACTAAGAGAAGGTTAACTTTACAGCTAGTGTTCCCAATGCAACACTGCATTGTTAAGGCCTGCAGTTCACACTAAACACAATGAGTTTACATCTTCGTATCTTTTTGTTAGCACCATGGTACCCATTTCACCCGCAGTGCTTGCTTCAATGCTCATGTCAGCAGCAGATATTTCATTTGTTATGCTGACCCATTTCCCTGAAGCCGTCTTGCTATCTCTTCCCAGTGTCTTGCCCCTTCTGTTAAACACCAGATTCCAGTTTTGATATGCCTGTGCGACCCCAGCATCCTGCAGTGATGCTCATGCTCCTTTGACTGCGCTCCTTGTCTCGATCCCGCTCACTGTCAGACTGGCTGTGTGTCCGCTCAGGCTTTGGGACTGTGGATGCCGTTTGGTGGCTGGAGATAGTGCGCAGCAAATGGTTCCGTTTCCTCAGGAAGTCTGTCTGCCCGGGTAGCCCGAAGCTGCCCTTGCGCAGTACCATTCTGGAATTACTTTTAGCAGGACCGGATCGATGGCTATACTCCAGCTGAGATAGATGTGCTGCATATCCATCTGATAAAAACTAGAGCACAACACAAAACATGCATCAAGACATACATTTGGTTGCGAGTCTTAAGAAAATATAATAATGCCAATTAAATAGCCATAGATCAGAAAATTTCATCTCTTAATAAAAACACCAAGAAGGATGTTGCCAGGGTTGGAGGGTTTAAGCTATCGAGAGAGGCTGAATAGGTTCGAACTATTACCCTGGAGCATTGGACGCTGAGAGATGACCTTACAGAAGTTAGTAAAATTATGAAGGGCATGGATAGGTTAAGTAGGCAAGGTCTTTTCCCCAGGTTGAGGAGTGTAAAATTAGAGGGCAAAGATTTAAGTTGAGAGGGGAAAGATTTAAAAGGGATCTAAGGGACAGTTTCTTCATGCAGAGGGTGGTACGTGTATGGAATGAACTGCCAGAGGAAGTGGTGGAGGCTGGTACAATTAGAACATTTAAAAGTTAAAAATCACACAACACCAGGTTATAGTCCAACAGGTTTATTTGGAAGCACTAGCTTTTCGAGTGCTGCTCCTACAATCACCTGGCATCTCCAGATCATGACCATTTAAAAGGCATCTGGATGGGTATATGAATAGCAAGGGTTCAGAGGGATATAGGCCAAATCCTGGCAAATGGGACTAGATTTATTTGGAATGAGTGGTTGGCACGGATGAGTTGGGCTGAAGGGTCTGTTTCTGTGCTGATTATCTCTATGACTGTGGGCCCTGTCTGGTGAATGTTGAAGCTCTCACAGTGCTGTTCCTATCATAGCAGAGGGTTCTCTTGCTGACCTGGAAAATATTACTCTCTCAATGAGTGTCATCAAAAGAGAAAAACAATCGTCAGGCCATTTGACCCATTGCTGTACATAAACAAATTACTCTATTTGTCTCCCAAGTGCTCAGGGACATTGCTGATACATATGAATAAAGTCCTGACTACTGGAGTCCTGAGCTAAAACCAGCCTGTACTTCCAGCACTATGCCTGTGATTGTTGTAACCTATTATAAATAAAACTATCCATTTCAAAATATTTTGACAATGTGAAGCAATACCTGACATTGATGCTGGTACTTTTTAGATGAGCGACCTACAATGTAGATTTGTGATGGTGATAAGCCGAGAGAACTGTAAACCGAAATATCCTTTGTGGATCCGTACGCTGCATGGATCTTCATGGACACCTGCAATTTCCAAGTATATAGTGGAATTAATACTTGTGGAGACATTGTGTGTTGAAATATTAAATTATTAGTCACAGTTTAATCAAAAACATGTTGAAGAAGGATAAAATTAGAACTGATCATCAATAATTCAAACATTAGATGAGATGCAATAAAACTAAAAAATGAGATGCTTACATCTTGCACAAGGCTGCGAAGAAAATTGGCTTTGTGCCTGAGGGGGTCGTGGACGAGTCCATCACAGAAGGAGACAATTCCATGGGGGAAGTTATGTTGAGCCAGCCAAGCCACTACTCTCTGCTTCTGCATATCGGGACGCCCTGTCACATATATAATGAAGTAGCCAAGATCCTGCCAGTGTCTGTGAACACAACAGCTAATTAAGAATTGCTGTTAAAAGGTTCTACTTTCACAAGTCTCAACACAATCAATATTATTCCCTAAACACGAGAGTACGGTGCTGGAAAAGCACAGCGAGTCACAGGAGGCCCAGGACCTGCAGGCCCTTGGCAGACTTGAGGGAGAGTTGAAGAGTTCAGCCATGAGGCGGTGGGGTTGGCTGGTGCAGGTGTCCTGGAGATATTCTCTGAAGAACTCTGCGAGTAGGTGTCAGAACGCTTCAGAGAACATCTCCGGGACACCGGCACCAACCAACCCTACTGCCCCATGACCGAACACTTCAAGACCCCCTCCCACTCTGCTGAGGACATGCAGGTCCTGGGCCTCACCACCCAACGCCTGGAGGAAGAATGCCTCATCTTCCGCCTTGGGACCCCAGGGCATCAATGTGGATTTCACCAGTTTCCTCATTTCCCCTCCCCCCACCTTACCACAGTCGCAACCTTCCAGCTCAGCACCATCCCCATGGCCTGTCCCATCTATCAATCTTCCTTCCCACCTATCCGCTCCATTCTCCTCTTTGACCTATCACCTTTACCCCCAACTCCATTCACCTATTGCACTCTCAGCTACCTTCCCCACAGCCCCACCCCCCACATTTATCTCTCCACACCCGAGGCTCCCAGCCTCATTCCTGATGAAGGGCTTTTGCCCAAAACATTGATTTTCCTGCTCCTCAGATGCTGCCTGACCTGCTGTGCTTTTCCAGCACCACACTCTCGACTCTAAACTCCAGCATCTGCAGTCCTCACTTTCGCCTAACTATCCCCTAAACTCTCGAGTTGAATTTTATTTTGATATACAACCAGTACCTAATTCAGAGTTTTGTTCTTTTTTGCAGAGATGATTTAGAACATTGTTCATTCAGATTTGTGATAATCGCTCATTAATTTATTACGACCTCTCAGTTCAGCTAGAGAAGATACAATACTCACAAAGGAGGCCAACAAGAACTTTTATAGCACCTCTAATGAAATAAATATCTCTAACTCAGGAGTGATATCAAACAAATTCTGACACCAAGTTATAGAAGGAGATATGAGGGGAGGTAACCAATATTTGATGAAAGGCACAGTGGCTTCAGGCCACTTTAATTAGTGGTCACGCCTTCCGCTGCCTGGGTTCTCATCTGGATTCTCTCCCTAAAACCTCCCCTTGGCTTCAATTCCATCCCCTTCCCCTCGTCTCCACGTTCAAACTATCACCCTCTGCATTTCTGCCCCCCATACCAAGCAAGATGCCATGACCAAACATCTCTTTCTGTCAGCATTCGGAGGAAACGTTCCCTCCAGGACACCTTGGTCCATTCCTCCATCACTCTTAAAACTTCCTCCAATCCCCCACTTCCTGCACACTCACAGGAGGTGTAACAGTTGCCCCATTCCTCTCCTCACTGTCCCAGGTCCCAAACACACCCTCCAGGTTGAAGCAGTGATTTCCTTTTTCTTCCTCCAATCTAGTCGGCTGCTCCCTACGGGGGTCTCCTTTACACTGTAGAGTAAAAAATGAGGTCTGCAGATGCTGGAGATCACAGCTGCAAATGTGTTGCTGGTCAAAGCACAGCAGGTTAGGCAGCATCTCAGGAATAGAGAATTCGACGTTTCGAGCATAAGCCCCAATCACAAACTGGGAGACTGCTTTGTCGAACATCTCTGCTGTCAGTGGGAATGATGCCTTCCATCCCACTCACCTCTCCTCCTGTCAACATCATGAATGGTGACAGAATAACAACTCACTTGGCAGAATTCCAAAAGCAACTTCAATGAAGGAGGAGCCTAGCAGTTCAGTGAAAAAGAGAAGGCTGAGACTTTTGGGGCAATCTTCAACCAGAAGTGCTGATTGGATGACCCACTCAGTAGTCCCCAGCACTGCAGATACCAGTCTTTAGCCAATTCAATTCACTCCACAAAATGATTGGAGGCATTGGATACTGCAAAAGCTATGGGCCCTTACAACATTCTAGCAATAGTACTGAAGACTTGTGCTCCAGAACTTGCCACTCACATAGCCAAGCTGTTCCAGTACAGTTACAACACTGGTATCTACCCAACAACTGGAACATTGCCCAGGTATGTCCTGTACACAAGAAGCAGGATAAATTAAACCTGCTAATTATTGCCTCATTATTCTACTCTTGATCGTAAGTAAAGAGGTAGAAGGTGCTACCAAGCAGCACCTGCTCCGCAATAACCTGCTAGCTCAGTAATACCCAGTCGCTGACTGCATTTCAAATCTTTAAAAAGACTTTCCTATATGAGCTCGTGTTCATCAGTACAAGAGTTTGTAAGTCAGAGGATCGTAACTCAGGGGCCCCAGCCACGGTTAAAACATGGAATAGAGAAGTAAATTCCAGAGATAAAGTGAGAGTGACAGCCCTTAACACCAAGGCCAGATTTAAACACATGTGGCATCAAGGTGCCCTAGCAAAACCAGAATCAATGGATATTGGGGACAAACTTTCCACTGGTTGGAGTCATATCAGACACATAGGTTGTGGTTGTTAGAGGTCAGTCATCACAGCTCCAGAACATCTCTGCAGGAATTCCTCAGGGTAGTGTCCAAGGCTCAACCATCTTCAGCTGCTTCAGCAATGGCCTTCCCTCCATCATAAGGGCAGAAGTGGGGATGTTCACCGAAGATTGCATAACGTTCACCATTTGTGACTTCTCAGATACTGCAGAGAGACCTAGACAATATCCAGGTTTGGCCTGAAAAGTGGCAAGGGCTTATGCCCAAAACGTCAATTCTCCTGCTCCTCGGATGCTGCCTGACCTGCTGTGCTTTACCAGCAACACACTCTCGACTCTAATCTCCAGCATTTGCAGTCCTCACTTTCTCCATGTTACATTCATGCCACCTCAAATGTGATCTCCAACAAGAGTCAGGCTAACCACCACCCCTTGACATTCAATAGTGTTACCATTATTGAATTCCCCCATTTCCAAATTCTTGGGGTTACCACTGCAGTGACCATATAAACAAACAGTGGTTACAAGTGCAGGTCAGCAGCTAGGAATCCTGGCAAGTTTGTACAAGATACAAGTCAGGTGTGTGATGGAATACTCCCCACATGCCTGAATGGGTGAAGTTCCAAAAACACTCAAGAAGCTCAACGCCATCGAGGACAAAGCAGCCCCTGCTTGATTGGTACCACATCCACAAACATCCACTCTCTCCACTACCGATGCTCATTAGCAGCAGCAGCAGCAGCATATATATTCTACAAAGGTCCACAGACAGCACCTTCCAAATGCACGATCACTTCCATCTAGAAGGACAAGGGCAGCAAATACATGGGAACACCACTCCCTGCAAATTCCCCTCCGAGCCACTCCTCATCCTGACTTGGAAATATATCATTGTTCCTTCACTGTCGCTGGGTCAGAATCCTGGAATTCCCTCCCTAAGGGCATTGTGGGTCTACCCACAGCACATGGACTGCAGTGGGTCAAGGCGGCAGCTCACCCCCACCTTCTCAAGGGGCAACTAGGGATGGGCAATAAATGCTAACCCAGCCAGTGATGCCCACATCCCTGAATGAATATTTTAAAAACATCCTGATTATCCTGAACAGTGAGTCAGGCTCGAGAAGCTGGGTGCTCTGCTCCTGATGGTCTGCTCTGGTTTCCTACATTCTCAGATCTCACTTAATATAACAATTAAGAGTAGCTAGATATTTTAAAAGTGGTTTTTTCAAATTGAGTCATGGCCTATTCTGCAGGACAAAATATTTATTTTAGGTGTAAAATGACTTGATTAACTTGGCAAAAATCTCCAAATGAATCCAGTTGACCTGCAGCAACCTCTGCCTCATCTCACTGCTGTTTCTTTCAAAGGTTACCTTTCACTAATTCAGATATCATCGGCATCCCATTACCCAGATGTGGCTTCCTTTTTCTTTCCATTGCTCCCACATCCTGTCGAGACTTTGTTGGGTAATTGACATCTTGAATTAAAATGAATCGGCAGTGAATGAGTAACAAGTATCATCACTGGGTAAGTGATCCCAATACTCACTGTCACATAATGTGCACGAGTAGGTACTGGTAAATGTGAATCATGTCAACTACTCTCCAATACTTAACCTGGCATTTCAAGCCTGAACATTGGCTGTCTGAGTTCCACAATATTTATCATTGATTCTGCCAAAGCCAGCATCGGTTGCTTAGCCTTCGTTTCCACTTGGACTGAGCTGCTTGCTCGGGCTATTTCAGAGGAAAGATTAGAGGCTGTGGGTTTGGAGTCACATGAGTAACCACGGCAGGTTTCCTTCCTTAAAGGACATCATTGAACCATAAGGGAATTTACAGCAATCAATAACGGTTAAAGGGTTGCCATTAATCAATTTATAAGTCGAGATTCTTTTTAATGAATTCAAATGTCAACATGTGCTTTGGTGGGATTCAAACCCCCATTGCCAGGGAATCAGAAACAAAGTTCTGAAGAAGAGTCATTGGACCCAAAACTCTGCTTTCTTTCCACAGATGCTGCCAAACTTAGAGTTTTTCCAGGAATTTCTATTTCTGTTTTAGACTTCCAGCATTCACGGTTTCTTTGTTTTTCCAAGGAATCAGCCTGAGTATCTGGATTACTAGACCTGTGCCATTAAGACTACTTCACCACCTCCCCAATATTTCAGGGATATCTCACACTGTGCTATTGAATATACTAGCTACATAGGAGAAAGTGAGTATCAATAAAGGAACAAGTGAAGAACACTATTATGGTTCTTGGTCCGTGACCTAAATAACCTGGTCAGCGTATTGTTCAGCAGTGCAACTGGGGCGAGGAAGGTTAAATGAAGCAGACAGATTGCACAGATTGGGGCCTGCATTCCCTCAAAAATAGACAGTTAAGAGGTCTCATCCAAGTATTCATGATGAATTGATAGGGTGGATTGTGAGAAATATGCTTCCAGTAGAAGAGGACCAAACAATGGAGCAATATATTACAATTGGGGCATTCAGTGTATTGCCAGGAAGTGCTTTGTCATACAAAGAATCATAGAAATCTGGAACTCTCTCACCTAACATGTTGAGGTTGGGGATTGATAACATTTTGTTAGGTAGTCGAAGGAAAAACTATGGAGCAAAGGTTGGTTAATGAAGTTGAGATATGGGTCACCTGTGACCTAAACTGACAGGTAAACAGGCTCAAGGAGCAAAGTGACTTCCTCATGTTTCTGTGTATCTTAACCCTTGTGTGGTTGTTAGTAAAACAGTAAAATGAAAAGCAGAGTGCATTTAATTGTTGAATGTTTTGGTTTTTTAGTTACTGAATGTTGAAGGATATTTCTTCAAAACTGTGTATGCATGAAGTATATTCCCTTACATTGTGTGGGAGGTATTCATTTCCAAACTAACTGCATGTTCAAATTTGATTAAAATTCTACTGAGGTACAGTATCACAAACCTGGAAGAGGCAAATGCAAGATGTTTGTGCTTACTTACATAAAAATATATGATCAAAATGACAATCATTTTGGAAATACCCAGGTCAGGCAGCTTCTGTAGCCATAGAACAGAGTTATGAACAGAAGATGTTCCCAGCTCTGTGTCAGGTTAATTTCCTGATTTCGTTGCTTTGGGAAATTTCCCACGAGGTGGACAGGAGGGGAACTAGGTTGATTGCCAGCTACCCATAGAGATAGGTCTCCAATTGGTCCAGTTCAGGTTGCAAAAAAAGGCCCAAAGCTGACATTTTATTGATGCCCCAAGCAGCTCTCCAATCCACACAAGGCCACTGACTCAACTGAGGCAGCTTCCTAGCAGCAGGCCAGTGGGCCATTGGAGTCAGAGGCTCTATATCCCAACAATGTAGGTACAGGGATGAAAGGCCATAACTCTCTCTGTGACTAGCCCTGTGGAGGCCATTCCCCTCCATCCTAATGTCCCACTGACTTCAGACCTATTTAGCTGATAACCTCTGTTATGCCTACCACCGGCCTCAGCAATGTCAGCCTCTCCTGATGGGGCTAAAGGCCTGGTATCACTATGAGCCCTCTTATTGGGCCTGCTGCCTTTGGCATCTGACCTACTGCAGTGGGCATCACCTCAGGAAAGTTACATACTGATAACAGGATGCCAATTGGGCCTGATATCAGCATCCTGCCCCTTGTCCAAAGTTCCAGAGCAGCTGATCTGTACATCATTCTCTCATTCTTCTCTTTGCAGTTCACATTGACCTGCTATATATTTGCAACATTTCATGTTTCAGATTTCTAGCATCTACAGTATTTTACTTATTCTTCATGATCAAGTCACGCATTTACTTTTATTCATTCACAGGATGATGAGGTCATTGGCAAGGTCAGTATTTATTGTCCATCCCTAACTGTCCAAAGGGAATTTGAGAGTCCACCATGTTGCTGTGGGTCTGATCACATGTAGGCCAGACTGGGTCAGGATGGCAGATTTCCTTCACTAAGAAAAATTAGTGAATCAGATATTTTTTCCCCAACAATTGGCAACAGTTTCACAGTCATCATTAGGTTCTTAATCCCAAACTATTTTATTGAATTCAAATTCCACTATCTGCCAACACCTTACCAAGAACACATTTACAATGTTCAGAACCATAGGTCATTTGATTATAGTTTGCGAGCAGAGTGTTGTAAAATAATTTCATAGCTTTGGGGTCATGCAAACAATATTTCTAACATTAATGCAGGAACATATACCCACTAAGTGACGGTGAGAACAGAAATTATTGACATTTACCGTACAACATCAACTGCTCCAGCTCTGACCTTGGGATCACTGCCCATAATGGAGACACTGGCTGCAAATGATCCATCAATACTAAACACGACACACTCCGTTCCTTTTGGTAGAACAGTAATATAGCTATCTCCAGACGTATGATCTCCCCTAGATAAAAGGTATAAGAAAGTCCTATTCACAACCAATCAAAACAAGTTCACCCAACAACAGTACTTACAGAATGGCTTTAAATTAATTATTTACAAATTCACCCTCTGTCAAGCAATTCCTATTAAACAAAACTAATTATTCTTGTGCATTTAACATACTGAGGGTGGCACGGTGGCACAGTGGTTAGCACTGCTGCCTCACAGCGCCAGGGACCTGGGTTTAATTCCCGCCTCAGGCGACTGACTGTGTGGAGTTTGCACGTTCTCCCCGTGTCTGCGTGGGTTTCCTCCGGGTGCTCCGGTTTCCTCCCACAGTCCAAAGATGTGCGGGTCAGGTGAATTGGCCATGCTAAATTGCCCGTAGTGTTAGGTAAGGGGTATATGTAGGGGTATGGGTGGGTTGCGCTTCGGCGGGTCGGTGTGGACTTGTTGGGCCGAAGGGCCTGTTTCCACACTGTAAATAATCTAATCTAATCTAATCTAAAACTTGTCATATTTAATTGTTTAGTTAGTGTTTTGATAAAACAGTACTAACTGTTAACATGATGAAAATATTTCTCCAAGTGTTGTGCTGCCACATACTGTACTGATACTTCAGCCTGGATTCTGGCTTGAATCTGTAAAGTTACAAGCACAGAGATAGATGTGCTATCACTGAGCAATGGCTGACCCAGTAATGATAAATCAAAAGGTAGAAAATTAGCCCAATTATGCGGGCTAGTGTTGTTGTGCCCAAGGAACTTGTTAAAATTGGCAAATTTTATTTCGTATTGAAGGGTTGCTGCCGGCTTTAGAAATCGAGCTGTCATTTCATTAGGACTGGAATATATTCATAATATTCTTTGCTGTGTGATAAAAGATGAATTGTTGATATTCATGAATATCATTTTTAGAATGTGAATTTCAAAATAGAGGCAGGCAAGAAGTGTTTACTTCTGCGAAGGGCTTTCTTTTAAATAAACAAGGTCAGACAGTCCTTCCAGAACTGTCCCAAAATTGAGCATTTCTCAGAAAGTAGGTGTCTGGAGATCGCGGTGGTATTCACGGGAAGATACTATTTGGTTGGTTTTACGCTAGGCAAACATTTAAGACTACTAGTTACCCACTCAGCTCATAACAATCTAGGGTTCAGGGCAGGACTTATACACTTGATGATATGGTCCTGGGGAATGTTGCTGAACAAAGAGTGCGGGTTCATAGTTCCTTGAAAATGGAGTCTCAGGTAGATAGGATAGCAAAGGCAGTGTTTGGTATGCTTTCCTTTATTGGTCAGAGTATTGAGTACAGGAGTTGGGAGGTCATGTTGTGGCTGTACAGGACATTGGTTAGGCCACTGTTGCAATTCTGGTCTCCTTCCTATCGGAAAGATGTTGTGAAACTTGAAAGTGTTCAGAAAAGATTTACAAGGATGTTGCCAGGGTTGGAGGATTTGAGCTACAGGGAGAGGTGGAACAGGCTGGGGCTGTTTTCCCTGGAGTGTCAGAGGCTGAGAGGTGACCTTATAGAGATTTATAAAATTATGAGGGGCATGGATAGAGTGAACAGCCTAGGCCTTTCCCTGGGGTGGGGAGTCCAAAACTAGAAGTCATAGGTTTAAAGTGAGAGGGGTAAAATCTAAAACAAACCTAAGGGGCAACGTTTTCACACAGAGGGTGGTGTGTGTATGGAATGAGCTGTCAGAGGAAGTGGAGGAGGCTGGTACAATTACAGCATTTAAAAGGCATTTGGATGGGAATATGAATAGGAAGGGTTTAGAGGGATATAGGCCAAATGCTGGCAAATGGGACTAGATTCATTTGAAATATTTAGTCGACATGGACGAGTTGGACTGAAGGGTCTATTTCTAGAACAAAGAAGAAAGAAAATTTACAGCCCCGGAACAGGCCCTTCGGCCCTCCAAGCCTGTGCTGATCCAAGTCCACTGTCTAAAGCTAGCGCCCAATTCCTAAGCATCTGTATCCCTGTGCTCCCCACCTATTCATGCATCTATCCAGACGCATCTTGAATGAATCTACTGTGCGTGCCTCTACTACCTCTGCTGGCAACGCGTTCCAGGCACCTACCACCCTCTGTGTAAAGTACTTGCCGCATGTATCCCCCTTAAACTTTTCACCTCTCACCATGAAAGCATGACCTCTCCTTATTGAATCCTTCACCCTGGGAAAAAGCTTCTCTCTATCTACCCTGTCTATACCCTTCATGATTTTGTAAATCTCAATCAGGTCCCCCCTCAATCTCCTTTTTTCTAATGAAAAAAATCCTAACCTACTCAACCTCTCTTCATAGCTAGCACCTTCCATACCAGGCAACAGCCTCGTAAACCTTCTCTGCACCCTCTCCAAAGCGTCCACGTCCTATTGGTAATGTGGCACACAGAACTGTACACAGTATTCTAAATGTGGCCGAACTAACATCATGTACAATGTTAACATGACCTGCCAGCTCTTATATTCAATAGCCCAGCCAATGAAAGCAAGCACACCATATACCTTCTTGACCACTCCATCCACCTGTGCAGTAACCTCCAGAGTACAATGGACCTGCGCTCCCAGATCTCTCTGCTCACCAACGTTTCCCAAGGCTCTTCCGTTTACTGTATAATTTGCTCTACATTTAGACTTCCCAAAATGTACCATCTCATATTGGCCTGGATTGAACTCCACCTGCAACTCTCCGCCCAACTCAGCTATCTATCTATATTCTCCTGTATTCTTTGACAGTCCCTTATGCTTTCTACTACTCCACCAATCTTTGTGTCATCTGCAAACTTGCTGATCATACCAATAGTGCCCTCTTCCAGATCATTTATGGATATCACAAACAATAGTGGCCCCAACACTGATCCCTGTGGGACACCATTGGTCACCTTTCTCCATTTCGAGAAACTCCCTTCAACTACTACTCTCTGTCTCCTGTTGCTCAACCAGTTCTTTATCCACCTAGCTAGAACACCCTGCACACCATGTGACTTTACTTTCTCCATTAGTTTACTAGGGGAAGCTTATCAAACGCCTTACTAAAGTCCATGTATATGACATCAACAGCCCTTCCTTCATCTATCAAAACTTGGTCACTTCCTCAAAGAACTTTATTAAGTTGGTAAGGCATGATCTCCCCCGCAGAAAATCATGTTGCCTATCACTGATAAGCCCATTATTTTCTAAATATAAATAGATCCTATCCCTCAGTACCTTCTCCAGCAACCTTCCCACCACTGACGTCAGGCTCACTGGTCTGTAGTTACCCAGAATATCCCTACTACCCTTCTTGTACAAGGGGACAACATGAGCAACTCTCCAGTCCTCTGGCACCTCACCTATGTTTAAGGATGCCACAAAGATATCTGTCAGGGCCCCAGCTATTTCCTCTCTCGCCTCCCTCAGCAACCTGGGATAGACCTCTAGTCTACCCAACACATCTTCCCTACTTACGTCAATGTGATCCAGAGTAATCAAACTTCTATTTCTAACCTCAACATTTATGATGTCCCTCTCCTCAGTGAACACTTCTGTGCTGTACAACTCTGTGATTCTAAATGTTTAGAAAACACAATATTTGATTGCAGAAACAAGTTTAATTTCTCCCCTAGGAGTTCAGGGAACTAGTTACCTCAGCAGAATGTAAAGATTCCAAACCAGGGAGTTCATTTAGAAATCTTATTTGGATGTGTTATTAGAAATGAGAAAGTTTAGGCTCAGCCTTGAGGAAAGCACATGTCAGGAGACTTGGAAAGGACTCAGTGAATGTCTTCATAGTCCACTCCAAAGAAACTCGAGTTAGTTCAGGAGAAACAAAAGGGGTTGAGAAAGATTGTAATTTCTTTGCCACCGACTCTCTGTAACGAATAGGGTTGGTAAACCAGATAAAATTTTGTTTTGCTGTATGTTTTAGACCTTGCTAATTGTATTCTATATTTCGATAGCTTTTTATTTTTAAACTTCTTTTATGTATTAAATTTCAGTTGTCAAAGAAAATTTTCAACTTTATGTGAGTATGTTTTACTAATGTATGTTTCATTAATGAACTGAGAAAAAGCATATGATCTATCAGGCCAGAGTTCATTCTGGAACCTAACTAGTACAGTTGTATTATCACATAAGATCATAATAATGAAGACTTTATCAGCTTCCTGTCTCCATTGGGTAATGATTTCAACTTACAAAGAACACAATGCAACCTTTTAGAAATACAAAGGAAGATACATTTGCATAAAGAAAATATATTCCCTGGAGTGTTCATTACTGTGCACACTGACAGACTAACAAGTTTCAAATTTGAACCCATGTAATTACCTAATCACCATTTTTACTGGATAGACACCAACTCCCAGTCTTTTGTCTTTTGGGATGACGTAGGAAATCCTACCACTGTTGTTTGTAATATCTGTGTCAAAATAAACCCACTCTCCTGCAGGAGGCTGAGTCATAATATGAATGTCCACCTATTGAAAGAAAATAAAGAACAAAATTATATTGTGTGGAAATTGAAAAGTAAATATTAAAAGGCATTAGTGGACATAACCTCATATTACTTGAATCTGGCAAAACAGGTTTTACAAAGGTGCCATGATCAGGTTCAAATTGATCTTCAAAGTAACTTCCTGGTGTTCCAAGTCCATTTATCTGACTTTTGGTGGCAGTGACTGAGATTCCACAACTGAGAATAAGACCCCTCAAGGACCAAAGTGGACAAGTATGTGTGGAACTGCAGCAGATGGGCAAGGTCCTCAATGAATATTTCATCTCTGTGTTTACCATGGAGAAAAACACAAACACGAGGGAACTTTGGGAAGTTAGTGGGGATATCTTGGGGACAGTCCATACCACAGTAGAAGTGGTGTTGGACTTCTTAGAATGTATGAAGGTGGATAAATCTTGTGGTCCTGACCAGGTATATCCAAAAACCCTGCAAGATGCTAGAAAAGGAATTGCAGGGGCCTTGGTTGATAAATTGGCATTATTGTTCGCCATGGATCAGGTCCTGGAAGACTAGAGGCTAGCGAATGTTGTGACCTTATTCAAGAAGGGCTGCAAAGAAAAACCTGGAATCAGAGACCAGTTAAGCTTAACATCCGTGATAGGTAAGTTATTTGAGAAGTTTCTGAGATAAGATATATATGCATTTGGAAAGACAGGGTTTGATTAGGAGTAGTCACCATAGCTTTGAGTGGGATATCATGCCTCACAAATTTGTTGGAGTTCTTTGATGAAGTGACCAGCAAAGTGGATGAGGGCAGAATGGTAGATGTAGTCTATATGGATTTCAGTAAGGCCTTTGATAAGGTTCCAGGTGGTTAGATCACATGGAATCCAGGGAGAGCTGGCAAATTGGAGTCACAATTGGCTTGATGATAGAAACAGAGGACATTAGTGTATGCTGAGGCCTACTAGTGGGACTAGTGAAGTGCCTCAGGGGTCGGTGCTGGGCCCAGTGCTGTTTGTTAGCTATATCAATGCCTTGGATGAGAAAGGCATGATTAGTAAGTTTGCAGAGGACACTAAAATAGGCAGTATAGTGAACAGTGAGGAAGGTTATCAGAAATTGTAGCAGGATCGTGATCAGGTGGGGAAATGGCAAATGGGGTTTAATACAGATAAGTGTGGGGTGCTGCACTTTGGAAAGTCAAATCAAGGTAGGAGTTTCATGGTGAATGATAGGGCCTTAAGGAGTGTCGTGGAACAGAGGGAGCTTGGAGTTCAGATGCACGGTTCTCTGAAAGTGGAGTCACAGGGCAGTGAAGGCGGCTTTTGGCACACTGGCCTTCATCAGTCAGCGCACTGAGTATAGAAGTTATGTTGCAGTTGTACAGGATGTTGGTGAGGCCTGTATTTTGGAGTAAGGGACTAAGTTATAGGAAAAGGTTGGACAAGCTAGGACTTTTTTCTCTAGAGTGTAGGAGACTAAGGGGAATCGTACAGAAGTGTATAAGAACATGAGAGATATGGATAGGATTATCTTTTTTCCCAGGGTTGGGGAATCGAGGACTAGAGGGCATCAGGTTAAGGTTAGAGGGGAAGAAGAAAAAAAGGGAACCGGAGGAGCAACCTTTTTTACCCAGACAGTGGTGCACATATGGAATGAGCTGCCAGCGGAAGTGGTTGAGACGTTTACATTAACAACATTTAAAAGGCATTTGGACAAATACATGGATAGGAAAGGATTCGAAGGACACGGGCCATGTGCAGGGAAACGAGGAATCTGTACACTATACGACTCTATAATGTTGAGAAAATCCAATTTGAGCAACACAGGCCATTCCATGTGGAGAATATCATGAGTTACATTCAAAATGATCTGACTATTGCTGAAAAAATGATACCTTATCAAATCTTTTCCTCTTGCATTAATCAGGACATTTCATAATGATATAAATACGAGGGTACATCAACATTTATACCGCATAAGAGGAGAGTGCTGACTGCCAACCAATCAGGTAGAGGAGTTGCCATGAAGAGTGCACTCATTAATGCTGATTGACAGTTAATAATCAGGCTTTGTTTAAATTTTAAACCAGGCTAGTCAATTCTGATTGGTCGGGGCATAGCCTGAGAAATTAACCAGCGAGTAGGTGTGACCTACTTTGTTCAGTTGAAGCAAGTGCAGTTTGTGTTCATGTTCTTTCTGTCTGTACAAAACAGGCCCCTCAGTATTAATATACATAGAATAAGAATACATAAGAATCAACCCTATTGTTGTGAATCTGAAGTCCCATATAGGCTAGACTGAATAAAGACAGTGGTGAACCAGTTGGGAATGTAGGACAATCCAGTAGTTTCATAGTTAAAAATCACACAACACCAGGTTATAATCCAACAGGTTTAATTGGAAGCACACTAGCTTTCGGAGCGTCGCTCCTTCATCAGGTGGTAGTGGGTTTGGGTTAGGGTTAGGGTTAGGGTTAGGGTACCACCTGATGAAAGCTAGTGTGCTTCCAATTAAACCTGTAGGACTATAACCTGGTATTGTGAGATTTTTAACTTTGTACACCCCAGTCTGACTCCGGCATCTCCAAATCAGTAGTTTCATGGTCACCATTAGTGACATGTATCTAGCAACATCACTACGTTTCATGCCCCAAAATAGCTGATCCTAAAATGAATCCTCTGGTCATTTTGATGCCATTTTTTGGTGAAGAATGCTCCAGAATGAAGCAGTTCAGGTAAACGACTCAGGAATGGTCAAAGAGTGGTTCTATTGTGAGACTTAATCATTCAGATGCTGAGCCAAATAATCGAGAGACGTGAGTTCAAATTCCAGCATAACACCTGAGAATTTAAATTCAGTGAATTTAACAAAATATGAAGCAAGTATCTTGATTGTTGTAAAACTCCAACTGATTCACTCCTACTTAAGGAATCTTGCTGTTTTGAAGAGTTTTTGTTGTTATGTGAATCCTGACCAATAGCAACGTATTTGACTCTTTGTTTCTTCTGAAAAGCAAGCTATTCAGTCATATTGAAAAATGAGTGAAAAATCCACATGGAGTGCAGTCAGTTAAGAATGTGACCCACCACCTGGTCAAGGAATGAGAAACAAATACTGTTCTTGCTGGTGATGCTTACATTCTGGGAAAGAATTTAGAAACAATAAAACCAGTGTTGCAATTTATCAAAGAGCATGGATTATTCACACAACTTTAAAACCATTCCATGCTTTACCTTATATAGTGTGAGCTACGACAGTAAAACTAGTGTGACAAACTAGTGGACATTATCTAATCTTTCTGAGCTTTGGGCTATAAGTCGTCTATTGGGACGATGTAGGAGGGCGAGCCTCCTCAGGTGGAATTGGGGAGGTTTGATTTTGTTGCTAACTGAAGTTTGAATAGGTCAACCTTAATTTCATTAAAACAGAAGTTTGGATGCAGGTTAGAAGTGACAAGATGCTCAAGTGGAACAATCCACCTATCAAAAGTTTAGAACCTAAAGAAATCACCCTTTTGTTTTCAGTTTTAGTGGAAGGCTGGTGAGAAATTGATTGGGTCATATAGTCCATACAATATAATCCACGGTAAAGACTAAATTAGCCAACACTTGCCAAATGAGCTTCTAACTCTTTGGATATTTGAAAATAAATTGCCTGATGATAAAAAGCAGGTTTGGTCTTGGATTTGACCCTGAGTCATGTTGACAGAATTTGCAAAGCAGAAGACAGAGGATGGTAAGAGGAGCAATAAACTCTCCATCACAAGGGCAGGCAGTGACAGATAAACGATTCCTTTACTATACTCTGCTAAAGCACATATTATCTCAAAGCAAACTGTCACCTGATTATCATGAAACGTTTTGTCTCCATTTCTAGTGTTAACATATTTTTTACTAGTCTGTACCCCCAAAGCACTGCACAGAATTTGTAGTCACTTAGATTCATTTATATTTTTATTCATTCCCCTCATACATAGCTCCTTTCAAGCACGAAGAGTCGGTGTCATGTACACCTCAGTTCCTGGACTCTTAGAACAGTCTATCGGGTCGTCACTGTCCAGGCTTTATGAATTGCGTCTCCAGTACCAGAACAGACTTTTCAAGTTCTGGCCTGCTTAGAGCTCCATACAGCTTTAGAACAGTGTTTTCATATTTGTTCTCTACTCCTCCAGCAATTCAGCCCAATATTCAGTTTGGTTTATTGATTAACTTTGTGCAACAGATGTCAATCATTTCCCAATTTCTTTCACCTTCTGCTCCAGAATCCAGAATATGCATTCAGTGTGTAAAACCTTCCACTTCATCTTGCCTGAATGTTTGCCATGTGTGAACATTGAGGAGAAAGTGAGGTCTGCAGATGCTGGAGATCAGAGCTGAAAATGTGTTGCTGGAAAAGCGCAGCAGGTCAGGCAGCATCCAAGGAACAGGAAATTCATGTTCCTTGGATGCTGCCTGACCTGCTGCGCTTTTCCAGCAACACATTTTCAGCATGTGTGAACATTGTCCTTGCCCTTTTGTACTTCCTGGGATGCTCAGTTTAATCTCTCTCCCAATTACCCAATGTGGTATAAACTGGGAATTTGACCTGACTCTATGGCGCCGGTTTTAACTTTGTCTATGTGCATTCAAATCTCAGTCTAGGGTAAACCCCCTCCAGAGTGTATCCCAATGCCCCATAATCCTGACATTACTTTCCTATTTAATACTATTATGCTGAAAGTAGAATTGAAAGCTATACCACAATTCTTATGCTGTCTTATTCTTATATAACTGAGTCAACACCATCACTCCATCCCTGTGCGTCTTCTGGTTGTTAATGGATTTGGTGTAAGCTGTACTGATCACGGTGGCATGTGAACACATTCTTCAGTTTTGTGGAACCACACTGAACATCTACATCAGAAACCTTGGCTTCCTGATGCTTTCCTTTATTAAGCAGGCACCATGGCAAAGAACCACTACCATGTGATAGGCTATACTGATAGAGTTCGAAATTAAAGACTTTGTGCAGAAGGACTACTGTACATTAAATGGGTATTCAAACATCAAACCAGTGGCATTGTGCTTATTTATAGTCACTTATTATTGACGTGTAGTGTGAGAAACGCAAGTACAAATTAGTCAGACATGTCATCCTCAGACTGAGGCCCCCAGGGTTGGCTCTCATTTACACACTTCTAAGAGAACATGTGATTATTTTGATCTGGGAGAGATAGTACAGCTACCCAAGAAAAGCTTTCTATTTCCGGACGTAACAGCCAGTCAAACAAATGCTCAGGGAGGAGAGTGTCATGCTAGCAATCTCATTGCCATCTCAAGCAGCTTAAGGATGAACTTTCTGGAAACTCTCAACACAGAGTTAGTAATACTCACTGCTGCTGAATAGCTCAACCATACCAACAAGGGGAGTACTGACAGAGACCGTAGAATACATAGCCACACTATAAAAATGCTCGACATTTTAAATCAAGTAACAGTGCTATCAATGTTAACAATACAAGATACCACTCGAACTCACTATAGGGCTTCATTCTTGCGTCACAGAATCATAGTGCTGAAAGAGGCCATACCAAAGAGCACCCAGACCCACCCCACAAACTACCCCTGTAATCCTGAACTTCCCATGGTCAACCAACCAAGCCTGCACATCCCTGGACACTACTGGACAATTTCACATGGCCAATCTACATAACCTGCACATCGCTGGGCTGTGGCAGGACACCAGAGCACCTGGAGGCAACTCATACAAACACGGGGAGAACATTCAGCTAATTGCCTCAGGGTGGAATTGAACCTGAATCCCTAGTGCTATGATGCAGCAGTGCTAACCACTGAGTCACCATGACGGCAGGACTGTAAAGGACCACTGGATCTGTACCAACTTCTGATCATTTCAACGTAATGCCAATCTCCTGCCTTCTCCCTGTAACTCTGCATATTTTTGTATTTAAATAACCATTTAATTCCCTTGAGTACTTCAACTGAACCTGCCTCTACCACACTTCCAGGCAGTGCACTCCAGACTTTAACTATTTGCTTTGAAAGAAAAGGTTATGTTTTTCTTCACTTCATATTTATTTCTTTGGGAAAACCCTTTAAACCTGTGCCCTGTCATTCTTGATCCTCTTATAAGCAGGAACAGGTCAGGCAGCATCCGAGGAGCAGGAGAATCGATGTTTCAGGCAAAAGCACTTCACCAGGAATGACGCTTGTGAGCTGAGGGGGTGGGGAGATAAATGAGGTGGGGGGGGGGGGGGGGGGGGGGTGCAGTGAGAAAGGTAGCTGCGAGTGCAACATGTGGATGGAGGTAGGGATAATGGTGATGGGTTGGAGAGGAGGGGTGGAGTGGATTGGTGGGAGGGAAGGAAGATGGACAAGTAGGACAGGTCAAGAGGCTGGTGCTGAGCTGGAAGAGTGGTACTGGGATATAAAATTTGGCGGGGGGGGGGGGGTGAATGAGGAAACTGGTGAAATCCACATTGATGTCATGAAGGGTCCTGAGGTGGACGATGAGGCGTTCTTCCTCCAGGCGTCGGGTGGTTAGGGAGTGGCAATGGAGGAGGCCCAGGACCTGTATGTCGTTGGTGGAGTGGGAGGGGGAGTTGAAGTGTTTGGCCACAGGGCGGTGGGGTTGGTTGGTGTGGGTGTCCCGGAGATGTTCTCTGAAGCACTCTGCAAGCAGGCGTCCTGTCTCCCCAATGTAGAGGAGATCGCATCGGGAGCGATACAGTAAATGACATGGATGGAAGTGCAGATGAAACTTTGATGGATGTGGAAGGCTCCCTTGGGGCCTTGGGCGGAGGCGAGGGGGGAGGTGGGTTGGTGGGGGGGACGTGGACCTGACGAGGGAATCGTGGAGGGAACGGTCTATGCGGAAAGCAGATGAGGTGGGGTGGGAAATACATCCCTGGTGGGGGGGTCCATTTGTAGGTGGCGGAAATGTCGACAGATGATGCGATGTATACAGAGGTTGATGGGTGGAAGGTGAAGACCAGGGGCGTTCTGTCCTTGTTGCAGTTGGAGGAGTGGGGTTCGAGGGTGGAGATGTGGGAAATGGATGAGATGCGCTGGAGGGTATCAACCACGTGGGAGGGAGAAGGAAGCCATGTTCTGTGTTCTGTGGTGGAACTGGTCCTCGTGAAGCAGATGCAGCGGAGGTGGAGGAGTTGGGAATAAGGGTTAGCGTTTTTACAGGAGGCAGCGTGGGAGGAGGTGTAGTCCAGGTAGCTGTGGGAGTCTGTGGGTTTGTAGAAGACGTCAGTGTTGAGTGATGGAGGGGTCCAGAAAGGGGGAGGAGGTGTCTGAGACGGTCCAGGTGAACTTAGGTTCGGGGTGGAACATGATATTAAAGTTGATGAACTGTTCAACTTCCTATAGCTCAGCCAATATTGTATGTGTTTCTACTGTCCCTTTTGTTATGAATGATGACTTTCCACATACACCTATTGTATGTCACTTGATTAGTTACTATTCTTGAATCTTCCATCACTGCTTTCTCGTCGGCATTATCTAATTTTGAAGTGGAACCAAATAGCCTATTGCTGTTTTCTATCTCCCTGAAAGGGGTAACACTTATTCCATTCCCTTGCACTGTTTAAAATTGTTACTTTTCTACTTTTTATCTACTTCCTTATTACGAGCTTTTATGGATTCTGCACCTGCCCCTCTTCCTGGATGGTTCTTTCAACAACCCTCAACCTGGTGCCATAGTGGGTCTTCCCACAGTGAGGAGTCCAATATACAGTGTGCGATGTACCTCATAAACCTCAGCAAAGAATTACCTACCTTTTCACCAGTCAGTGTGACCATGTCCAGGGGCCCATACATAAATCTCCCAGTCAGTGTCTGAGGACCATCTTCAGTAACAATAGCATCACTCACTCGGTGATTTGCTGTAACATTCTGTGTGAAACAATATCCAAAAGGAAACTTATTTCACCTTAATTACAACAAAATCAAGCTGGTTGCACACAACAGACACCTTAACAAAGGTATGTTCATACCCGTATTTTAACTTGCGTCCTCTTGCGAAGCCACTTTTCACGTGGTTTTGAAGGACTAAATACAGAAACTTCTTTCCCGTCCAGTTCCAGAACACTTGCATTTTCATGTCTCATTACCTAATGTGCATGTGAATAGATGTAAGACATTATTTTGAATTACAACAGTCACTAAATTCAAAAATATCTCAATGTAAACTTTAGGACCTTCCAAGGTTTGATAGACACAATACAAAAATACAAGCTTTCTTTCTGCATCAACTGAGTGTTAACTATTACTCTCTAAACAGATGATGCCTGACCTGCTGAGATTTTCCAGCATTTTCTGTTTTTATTTCTGACTTCCATCATCCGCAGTGTTTGTCTTTTGTCATTCTCTATTATTCCATCATCGATTTTCCACCGTTATTCTACACTGAGAATTTCAATTACATTTTAAATTGTGTTTGAACGTTAAATTGCAGATCTATCCATGTTAAAATAAAATAGTAACAAAGGAAACTTTCAGACTGATAATT